>NC_041218.1:65230759-65252765 GCF_002837175.3 Physeter macrocephalus
TCCTTGGATTTATCCTGTATGGGACTCTCTGTGCTTCCTGGACTTGATTGACTATTTCCTTTCCCATGTTAGGGAAGTTTTCAGCTATAAGCTCTTCAAATATTTTCTCAGACCCTTTCTTTTTCTCTTCTTCTGGGACCCCTATAATTTGAATGTTGGTGTGTTTAATGTTGTCCCAGAGATCTCTGAGACAGTCCTCAATTCTTTTCATTCCTTTTTTTTAAAAATTCTGCTCTGCAGTAGTTATTTTCATTATTTTATCTTCCAGGTCACTTATCTGTTCTTCTGCCTCAGTTATTCTGCTATTGATTCTTTCTAGAGAATTTTTAATATCATTTATTGTGTTGTTCATTATTGTTTGTTTGCTCTTTTGTTCTTCTAGGTCCTTGTTAAACTTTTCTTGTATTTTCTCCATTCTATTTCCAAGATTTTGGATCATCTTTAGTATAATTACTCTGAATTCTTTTTCAGGTAGACTGCCTAGTTCCTCTTCATTTGTTTGGTCTGGTGGGTTTTTACCTTGCTCCTTCATCTGCTGCATATTTCTCTGACTTCTCATTTTGTTAACTTACTCTGTTTGGGGTCTCCTTTTCGCAGGCTGCAGGTTCATAGTTCCCGTTGTTTTTGGTGTCTGCCCCGAATGGGTGAGGTTGGTTCAGTGGGTTGTGAGGCTTCCTGGTGGAGGGTATTGGTGCCTATGTTCTGGTGTGGGGCTGGATCTTGTCTTTGTGGTGGGTAGGGCCGTGTCCAGTGGTGTGTTTTGGTGTGTCTGTGAACTTAGTATGACTTTAGGCAGCCTCTCTTCTAATGGGTGGGGTAGTGCTCCTGTCTTGCTACTTGTTTGGCATGGGGCTTCCAGCACCGGAGCTTGCTGGCCGTTGGGTGGAGCTGAGTCTTAGCATTGTGATGAGATCTCTGGCAGAGCTCACTGATTGACATTACATGGGGCCGGGAGGTCTCTGGTGGTCCAATGTCCTGAACTTGGCTCTCCCACCTCAGAGGCTCAGGCCTGACACCAGGCGGAGCACCAAGATCCTGTCAGCAACACGGGTCAGAAGAAAAGGGAGGAAAAAAGAAAGAAAAACATAATAAATAAAATAAAAATATTAAAAGAAAAATAATAATAATAAAAAGAAGAGAGCAACCAAACCAGTAAACAAATCCACCAATGGTAACATTCGCGCTAAAAACTAAACTAAGATAAACATAAATATCAGAAACAAATCAGTCATAGACAGCAAATCCCAAGTCTACAGTTGCTCCCAAAATCTACCACCACAATTTTGGAATGATTCCTTGTCTACTCAGGTATTCCACAGATGCAGCGTAGATCAAGTTTATTGTGGGGATTTAATCTGCTGCTCCTGAGGCTGAAAGGAGAAATTTCCCTTTCTCTTCTTTGTTTGCACAGCTCCTGGGGTTCAGCTTTGGTTTTGGCCCCACCTCTGTGTGTAGGCTGCCCTCAGGCATCTGTTCCCACCCAGACAGGATGGGGTTAAAGCAGGGGGCCAATTATGGGGCTCTTGCTCATTCAGATCAGGGGGAGGGAGGGGTACGGTAGTTATAATTGGAATGTAGGGCGAGCCTGCAGCAGCAGAGGCCGGTGTGACGTTGTAACAGCCTGAGGTGCACAGTGTGTTCTCCTAGGGAAGTTGTCCTTGGATCACAGGACCCTGGTAGTGGCAGGCTGCACAGGCTCCCAGGGGGCGTGTGGAGTGTGGTGGATAGTGACCTGTGCTTGCACACAGGCTTCTTGGTGGCTGCAGCAGTAGCATTAGCATTTCATGCCCATCTCTGGTGTCTGAGCTTATAGCCACGGCTCATGCCCATCTCTGGAGCTTGTTTAGGTGGTGCTCTGCCTTCTGTGGGCAGACAGGTAAGGAATCCCCTCTCCTTGTGCACCCTGAAACAATGGTCTCTTGCCTCTTAGGCAGGTCCAGACGTTTTCCCAGACTCCCTCACGGCTAGCTGTGGTGCACTAGCCCCCTTCAGGCTCTGTTCACGCAGCCAACCCAGTGCTCTCCCTGGGGTCTGACCTCTAAAGCCCCAGCCTCAGCTCCCAGCCTGCACTCATGCCGGCGGGTGAGCAGACAAGCCTTTTGGGCTGGTGAGTGCTGGTTGGCACCGATCCTCTGTGTGGGTATCTCTCCGCTTTGCCCTCTGCACCCCTGGTGCTGTGCTCTCCTCAGTGGCTCCGAAGCTTTCCCCCCATGCACCCCGTCTCTCAGTGAATGTCTTCCTAGTGTGTGGAAACTTTTCCTCCTTCACGGCTCCCTCTCAGAGGTGCATGTCCTGTCCCTATTCTTTTGTCTCTGTTTTTTCTTTTGCCCTACCCAGGCTACGTGGGGAGTTTCTTGCCTTTTGGGAAGTCTGAGGTCTTCTGCCTGCGTTCAGTAGGTGTTCTGTAGGAGTTGTTCCACATGTAGATGTATTTTTGACGTATTTGTGCGGAGAAAGGTGATCTCCACGTCTTACTCCTCCACCATCTTGATCGTCCCTGCCTTTTTTTTTTTTTTTTAAATGAATCTCACTTAGTGTGTAGAGATGAAAAATGAATTTAGTAAGATGCTACCAAATGCCCATTTTGCACTTTTTGGTAAAATACTACTTGTTAAATGAGTGGATTGCACTAGGCAGTACATGGTCCCTCCCACTTCCCACAGTCTTTGACCTCAAGAGGCATATCCCTGCTGTGTGGTAGGCTTATGTTTAGCTGTGCCTTATAAAGATTTTATGACATCATTAAAACTATAATTGTGCATCATCTAATTATGTCATTAGCACATACAAATTATGTGATTAGAGCCATTTACATTAAACATGGAATTAGATCAAATTATGCTAATAGGGAAATGCAGGATAATTAACTAAAATTAATTTTAAAAGCAGAGAAATTAACTCAGTTAAACTACATCCACATATCATTACATATTTAGAAATAAGCAAGTAAATGCTCCCGTTTTTCTGTACTAGTTCAGGCCCTAATCAACATGTCTTCCTGCCTCCTCCTTCCCTCTCCAATTCCAACTCCATATATAACAGAGTTATGGGTCCAAAACACAGATCCAGCACATTTCTTCTGTGCTAAGACTCTTCAGCAGACCTTTTCCTTGTTAGATACCATCCATACTTCTAATCTTTAAGAGTAGGACTGACCTTAACTTTCAGTGAGTCTTCCTAGTGAATTATCAGACCTGAGGGTGGTTTGGGGAAACTTCTGAAATCGTAGTTGGTTAGAGGTTAGGGGACTCTTGTGTGGATTCTTCCCTCTAAGTTTGCCATTAGATTTTAACTCCAAGCTCTTGGAGTCAAAATTCTTGGGCAGTCTTTCTTGGCAGTATGGAGGATTGTGTCCTTAACCTTGAGTTTGACTAACTCTGGGTAGTAGCTACTGTTCAATTATTTGCAATTATTTCAATGAATGAAATTTATTCCTCAGAATACTTCTTAGGTTTCTTCCTATAGGCTTTAATATGTAAAACTACCATTGCAATTCTATTGAAAGCAGTTTGTAATTTCCCCAAGATTATCCTATTAAGGGTTTCCTTGGCTTCTTGAATTTGTAAGTTTGTGTCTTTTGCCAAACTTAGGAAGTTTTCAGCAGCTATTTTAATATTTTTCTAGCTTTTCACTCTTTATTCTCTCCTTCTGGAACTCTCATGAAACAAATCTTAGAACTTTTGTTATGGAAAAAGTCCTGAAGCTCTGTTCATTTTAAAATATGTTTTCTTATAATATTCAGAGTGGATCATTTATACCAATCTGTCTTCAAGCTCACTGAATCTCTCCTTTGTCAACACCATTCTACTCTTGAGTCCATCTGTAAGTTTTTATCTGAGTTTTCTAGCTTTAAATTTTTCATTTTATTCTTCCTTATGTATTTTATAGCTTTGCTGATAATTTCTATTTTAATTTATTGAATGTTTGTGATTGCTCATTTGACATTTTTTGAATTACTGCTTTAAAAATTCTTCGGATAATTCCAACACCTATGTCATCTTATTTTGGGAAAGTGTTGATTTTCTTTTTCACTGAGAGTTGAGATTTTCATGATTTTTCTCATCCCAAGTAATTTTGGATTGTATCCTGGCCATTCTGAACATTACATTATGAGCCTCAGGTCCTGTATAAGTCTTATAGATAATGTTGATAATTTTTTGTTTTGATGGGCAATCAACATGTAGGTCAGGATGGTTTGACAAGCAACAAGCTACAAGTTCTAACCCCCTTCTGTGCAGTGGTTCCAATGTTAGTTTAGTTTTCATAGATTTTGCGATACTGTTCAGATTTCTCCCATGTATGTATCACTCAGTGGTTCATCAGACATCTGCATAAAATCTGTGTATTAGCTCAGTCTTAATGTCTTTAATATATAAATTAGGTTCAAGTCTAAGAATGTATAAACTGGAGTGAACCCAGAAGTTCATTAACAACTTTATGGGTCATTCACTTTCTGAAATCATGCTATCATTCTGATAATTTCTGTTTCCCTGTTATTCTTTTTTTTTTTTTCCCTGAAATTCCTCTGGCTAGAAACCATTCATTTCCACAACTGTGTCATGCCCAGGGCCAAATGGCAGGAGAACAGAGAGTAACAAACAAACAAAAAGCAATGAGGTTCTACCCTGCCCTTTTGGAACTACAGCTTCATCATACAGAGGGAGGGTCCATACCCTCAGAGTTTGGGGTCCTGCAGAAACACAGTGGCACTGCTCTTACTGCTGTCACAGCTGTCACCATAAAATTGCTTTGGGGCTGGGATATAAGACAATAGAGGAAAAAGAATGAGGATAAAACAAAACAGAGGATTTTCCTCTACTTTTTCTGAGCTTAAGAGTTACATTTACCATTCCTTGAGCCAGAATTAAAAGGTTTCTCCTGAGGCTCTAACTCTACCACAGTTCTCATGTCCATATATCTGAGAACATTAATGGTAAACTCAATGCTGGTTTGGTGGCACATGAAATTTTGCTGTCCTTCCTCAATTTACATGCTTCTGACTATTTTTCAGAGTTCTCAAATAGCAATTAATCAATCAATTAATTAATCTATCAATAAACTGGTAAAATTTTAAATGGCATCTAAATACGGAAACTGTTGTGATTGACAAACCCCAATAGAATTGTGAATAATAACATGTAAATAAATTATTTCCATGACAAATTTTATGGAAAATAAAATTCCAAAATTGACTGAATAATAAATATAAAACACACAATTATCTATAACTTCTTTATCATTTTAATCAATAGGTTTAAAAACTCCACCCCCCCAAAGCACAAGAATTTGAAGATTTATAGGTAAATTTTACCAAAACTTCAACAAATTGTCCAAAATCTAGGCAGAATCTGAGGACTTTTAAACTTTGTATATTAAGCTTATCTTACTTTAATATCAAAATAGGTATTGCAAGAATACAAAATGAAAAATGTAGCCCAAATTCACGTGTGTCATAGTTGCAGACGTCCCACCTAAATATTAGCAAATCAAATCCAAGATGTACACTTAAAAGATATTATGGTCAAGTAAAATTTAACCCTTGAACTCTGAAGATTATTTAAACTTAGAAAATTTAATAATGTAATTCATGCTTTTAACAGAATAAAGGAGAAAAGCCATTTAATTATTTTAAAGTATGCAGAAAATCACCAATCACTAATAATAAAATCTCTTAGGAAAAAATGAGAATAGAAAGGAACTTCTTTAGTTTGATAATTGGCATCTACCCAAAACCTAGAGTAAACAGCATATTTAAAGTCAAGAAGAAATGTATGTTAGCCATATTGTGCTACATATATCCTATTGATTTATTACTAGCTTACATAATGAAATACTATGTGTACATAAAGAAACATTTTTTGATCTACTTTAATATTAATGGTTTTCTATCCTGTTTTCAGTTTTTGGACAAATTCCCTAGTTTGTACACAGAAGTTTCTCTTTGCTGTATCTAAGGAATAAAATTGTATAACACTGTCCATGCTGTTTTTATAATACTGCATGGGGCTCTATGTTATTTAATGAGGCATTTCTCTTCATCAATCTGAGAAGCTCTGAAATGTTTTCATGCTGTGCACAAAGATGAAAATTTATAGAATATGCTTGACTAAAAAGTTTCTCTATTTTTATCTCTATATAAATCAATAGATTTGAGAAGTTGATGATCTACTTAGCATTTAGCTCACATCTTGCTCATAAGGATTTAGATAGGTTATTGAGAAAAGTATTCACATACTATTAAATTTGAAAAATTATTCTAATTATATAGATTTCCTTTCTCCTTTGCCATGCCAAAAAGAAAAGAACAAATAAATCGACTATTGTAAATTCAGAGTTTGAATTCTTCAGATTTTTGTGGTTTAATTTCAAATATCTTCCTAATGGATATTATCTACATGATGGAAAACATGTTAGCAGAAAAATATAGCACAGTGTAGTTACAGATCCTACTGTCTCAGACTGCAAAAAAGAAAAAGACACCCAGGTCTGACACCAGGTCTGACAGATATAGTTTTAGACTGCACACAATACAACTAAATCAGCTGTATAGTAATGATAAGCATACTAAGCTAAATTCCTTTTAATGTCATTCATCTGTCCACAAATGGAAAGAGTACGAATGCAGAAAAAATAATACCTTCATTTCATTTCATTTTTACTTGCTGATGAAGCTTTATTTCATCGTATCTTTAACTTATCTATCTAGCTCCTTATAGACTGTGCTCCTGTATTCCATGGCTAAGACAGACAAAACACCGTCATTTCAAATGTTGGCCCTTTTATATCTGATTCAAATGACTTCATGAAGTATCTCTGTTCAGAGCTGGGTAGGTGCAGTTGGGGGCTGGATCACCGTACATTTTCTATTGGTGGGAGAAGTCAAATAAACTTTTATGCATAACTTAGGTCTCTTCCTTATGAAACAAAACACAAAGGCAAATTACATTTTGGATGTACAAAAATAGCAAGCAGACAGTGGATTTTTTAATAGCATCCATTTTGTTCAATTTCTACACTGTCTTAAGCTGAGGCAACGAGGTTACAAGGCTTAAAAGCCAGTTAAGCCAAGAACACTAGTTGTGGTCAAATGAGTCACTCATCATCATTAGAGTACATATGCAGGGAATTTGGTCATTGTGCTCCCAGCTGGCAGCTTTTACTAACATCTGGGTTATTAACAACAGAATCAGCAATCTAGAGAATTGTTCCTTCTAACACATCCAGCTAATCCGGGACCCAAATTAGTTCTCTTCCAAATCCACCTGCAGTAAATCTAGCAGTCAAGAGGATTACCCTTGCACAGAATTGTTTGAATTAAATGTAAGTGTATATTAGGATTAAATATTCCAGAAGAATCCAGGCCTGGCTTTCTATCTGCAGATGATTTTCATTATCATGTTCTTGGAAAGTGAAAATCAAGATGCAAAAATTCACTTATCAGTGAGAAAATTCAATGAATATTCAGAGATTCTAACTGCTACTTAACCAAAGCTATTTGAAAAAGGGACATTTTCCTCATAGTTGAGATAAGCAATCACAACTTGAGAAGTATCTTATCATAAATATTTGGACAGTTTTGTAACTGTTTGCTTGTATGGAATACACTCATAACAGGTTTAAATGGCAGCTTTGATATACTGTTTTAGCTACTTGACTTGAAGATGGTTACTGCTTTGTTCTTTAATCCAGATTGAGAAAATGTTTACAATGCAGTGAAAGGGATCTAAACCCTCTTCTGATTTTACAACTTAACTTACTGTATTTACAAACCATTAAGATAGTTTAATGTCAGAACATTTAAAAATTTGATTTCCCAAATGGTTTCTTAAGATTTAGTTGATTCTTCTTGCTAAACCCCCTGAGGGAAGGGATTACTATGTGACACATACATTTGCACATAATTTGAGATTCTGGGTCATCCTACCATAAACCAGTGTGGGTTTTGTTTCTAGTCTTGCAACATGGTTTGCATCATTGCCATTTTATCTGATTGTGTATTCCTTACACAGAAATGTGTGTTCTTTCCCACCGAACATTGATTTTGGTTCAAGCACACATTTGACCAAACTCAACTCCATGCTATTTCTATTAGATTTCCATTCATGAATATTGTGTCCTGATCGAAAGTTTCTCACATTGTCCCATAGTAGTTAAACAAATTACAGTACATTTGTATCATGAGACTCTAGTCATTCATTAGAAAATCATTTCAAGTGAATCTTTGTTTATGTGGAAATATGACCAAGAAAAACTGTTAAGCAAGAATGCAAAGTATTAAACACTAAACAGAGCATAATTGGGTCTCTTCCCATCATTGTGTTATGTGAAATATATATATGTATATATGAATGCACACAAATATATGTTACGTGTGTGTGTGTAAACACACGTTTTTCACTGACAAGAAGGATATTCACCAACATGTTGGCAATAATTACCCTTGAGTGGTGGAATCATGGATGTTTAACTCAATCTTTCACCTTAATTTAATTTTCAAAAATTTCTCTAATGGAATTAATTGTTAATATGAAAATTGATAAAGTCATTTAATTTTTCTTAAAGCTACTCCGTCCTGCAAGTCTTTCGTGATTCTTTCAGATAGAGTTAAATGCTCTTTCTTTCATCCTCTAAAGGAACTTTGTTCACTTATCATATCAGTATAAATATATGTTTCCTTGACTGATTCTACTAAGAGATTTTGAGTCTCTGAGGAGTACGGGTTGTGATAAAATTGTCTCTGTATTCCCTAGTATTAGCACAGTGCTTGACTCACATGGCACTAATCATAATTTGGGGAATGAATGAATGAATAAATCATCAAGCAAAGTTTGACCAAATGCATAAAAAGAGAACTGAAATTGTTCAGATTAAGTCTAATTATCAAAAACTACTTCAAGTTAAGCTAAATGCCACAGGTATGTAATGCATTTCTACCTTTTAAATTAAAATAGTTCATCCAGAACCATACACACTATGAGACCTCAATTGGTATTGATTGAGATAATTCTCTGAGAAGCATGAGTTGGGCCAGTAAATGACACAGAGAATCTTAATTCAGATCGTGTTTCTAAATGATAACTAAACCTTCAAGTGAATCTGTTAGGTGGCAATTCTATTTAGAGAAGAAAATTGGGGCCAGACTTCTAAGTTACTTATTATTTATATACCAGTCTAAATTAAGAAAATCTGCAGTATATTATAATTTGAAATATCCTTAAGTTTCATTCTAGTATCATAACACAAAACCATAGATTTGTACATGCTTAAAATAATAATAATTGTAATAATAATATATACTATATTAGATGTCCTAATTATATTTATTTATACATATTCAAGTTTAAAATAGAATAAATATTTCTTTTTTCACTGTTTATAAAGCTTAATCCTGGCAACTATAATATTAATTATACTTCATCAATTTGTTTGACTAGGTCCTTGCTAACTAATTTACGTGTCTTTTTGATCATCTTAACAACTGCATGAGTAGTTATTATATCATGCACATTTTACAGATGAGAAAACTGTGATACAAGAAGTACAATTTCTCCAGGATCATAAAGACTGGTCTTTAGTACTGAGGCTGCCTGATGTCAGTATCTGTGCTTTTAAATGCAATGCTAAAGTGAGAAAAATTATTACGACAAGAAAAATAAAATTCTCCACCTGATGGAAAATATTCAATCTTGAGTGTTACATGTCAACTAGTAATTTTTTTACATAGTTAGAAATTAATTCTCTATATTTTAAAATTATTTATGTCAAAATGATCTGGATCAAGACTTCTAGAACACAGTAAGGATTAGTTAAATGATGTCTGAGAGGTACTATTGATTCCTTGTGAAAAAACAACATATAAAATGTGAAAGGTATTATATTAAAATACTTATTTCAAGAAGGGAACCATAGGTAAATGTTTAAGAGTATATTTTTTCCTAGATAACAAAGATAATGCATACCCTAAAAAAATAAGAATTATATATTAAGTATTATAGAATTTTTTCAAATTCCCATATTATCATACTCAGAGAATTTTGGTCCACCAGAGATAGTCTCTGAAAAAGAAAGAAAATAACTATCACTAGAGGTTCGTAAAATGAGATAAAATGCGTCTTGGGAATGGAGCCTACAATACAAAGCCAAGATCAAAGGCAGTATTATTACTTTACTAAAAAAGCAAAATAATCTGCAACAAGGAAACTTTCATATCTTAAAAGAAAGGTGAAAAAAGATCTCAGGAACTAGAAATGGAGCTGTGTTTATCAGTCTCCAATGATAGAACCTTAATGTTGTTCAGACTCAGCATCAAAGAATGAAAAATCTCAGCTGCTCTCTTCATTAGTTATGAGAAATATAACAGTAGTCCTTGCCTAAAATCCTGAAAAGAAAGCCATGTATTTGTTAGTAATATTTTTAAATACTCCCAAATATTATGGGTTTCTAGGTGAATCTCAAAGTGTTGATAAATATCTTGCTTGCCTGACTGAGTGTTAGTCCACACACCAGATGGGGAAAGGGGATTATGATAGGCAGTGGAATCTCTTAGAATTTACTCTGACAGGGCTGTAAGCCAAGTCAAATTTGACTTCATGTACTGCCATATATGACACCACCTGCAATCTGGCAAACACCTCCAGAAATCTGAAAACATCTTTTCCCAAGTGAAAAGATTTCATATGTTTTATGAAAATTGTTGTTTGTACCCTAAGTATTTTTTACAGTTAAATACATTCAGTAGGGCCTTATTAAAATAATAAATGTGAGAAATGAGGTAAAGATATCTAATGTAGGTGAATTATTAATTAAATATGATATATCCATATGCTAAAAAAGTATGCAGCCTATACAAATCTGTCTAAAATCATTTTAATGACACAGGAAAAGACTCATATATTCCAAATAAAATACTATGTATCAATAATTTCTTAGATGTTTCCAATTTCACCATCAGCCCTGGAAGTTAGCTTCACCACTATGGTACCCTGTTATCTTTCACGACTAACGTATAAAGTTCCTCAGAAGATATATTATATCACCACAGAGTACAACAAAGGGGAACTGAGAAGTAAACTTTAGACATTTACTCAGTTCACTTTCAAAATTTTGAAATCTTGCACACCTGCCTTCAAATGGGCACTATTCAAATGCATGCCTCAGCTAAATTATAAATTTTCACCAAGTTTGCTAATAAATGAATGAAAGTGAAAATTTTATATTTATGAATGCCTGAACCATTAAACACATGAAAAATATCCCCCAAAACCTTCTCTAAGTCTACAGGAAAATTTCCTTTCTTTAATTTTTTTTCTATTTGCACAATTTCTGATGGGAAAAAAATGTATATTAATATACACCAATGCTATCCTGGAAGAGGCTAACTAGCAGCAGGTAAATTCAGGACTTTCAAGAGTCTTGCTCTTAGTTGAGCAATCCTGACCTTTGATTTTGCTAGTGTTTTGGAGGGGATGCTGACTCATGTTCACAAAGTTCCTAAGAAACCAATGTTTAAGACCAGTCAATAAATTCATTATAAGAGAAATAAAGGTGTCAGATGGATTGAACATTTTTGTTAGTCTAACTAGTAAATTCTGTCTTTGAAGACAAGTTAAGTAGGAATCTTATTTATTATGAAATGGCTTGAAACAACCCTCAGAACAGAGTAGTTTTCTGATTCAAATATGTAATGACTCCAGAGAACCTGGTATCTCCCACTCACTAAGAGGGATGAAGCTGAGAAGACTTCCAGAGTTCAAGTCTTTGATGGAACATCTTCTTCCAATGCCATTGCTTAGAAGAATGGACATAACCAAAATGAGTTTTCTGGCTTCCATTTTCCTCCTTATTTTCCCTTACTAATGAATCACCTCTCAAAAAACACTCATATACACATTTATTTGAACTCTTTCTTGAGATGTGTTAATATCATCAGTCCACTCTTTGTGTATTTCTGTTTAGAGCCATTAAGTATTGTATTTTAGAAAGAAAGAAAATATTTACAAAGAATATCTAACCTCATTAAAAATTAACAACAATAACATATAGTTTCTGCCATTGAATAAGCTACTTTCTGTAAGTTTTCACCAATTCTACATTTGAGGTTATCCCTCCATTGCTGTAAATATTATACTTTCTTCAATACAGACCAAGTTTTCATTGTTTTTGTTTCTATAAGTCCTGCTCTTTTGCTCATTTTCATTAATAAGATCATTTAGTCTTCCAGTCTCCACATTTTTCTTAATTCTTTCAGATTAATCTACCACAGCACTCAACTCTGCTTATTATTTCCAGTTTTCCTTTCAAACCTGAATTCTGTGTCAATACAATTGGATTTATAGCTGAGGACTGAACCACAGTTGGGCACTGATGCAATTGCATTATGTTCAAAACAACTTAACTGTTGAAGCCATTTGAGCCCCATTCATCCTGAAGCCTGATTCTCAATTCTGGCACACCAATGGTGCCTCCTTTGTTTACTGCCAGAGTCTGTTGTCTGCCAGTATTTTAGAGAGAGATTACAGCTCAGACAAAGGGAGAGCTATGTAACAATAATATTACAATTGGACCATGGAGATATCTAATTACCCTTTTCATCTGAGAATTTCAAAGAAACCTACTAACTATAGTTAATGAAGCCTCAGGGTTCCCCAGGAAGACTTGAACTTGGGTCGTATGCCTCTGAATGCTATTGATGGTCTGGATGAGGATTCACTTCTTCTCTTTCACCTTAGGCTAACATTGCATCAAGTGTTGATAAGTCAGCCCTGTAGTAACATTTGAAAATAAATCATGAAACCCTTGTCTGTATGCAACCACGGAGACCTGGTCCAAATACTTGGGATCAAGTACAGAACTACTAAAATACTAGGTGTCAGGTTGAATTTGATACTTCTCCCTTCAACAAGAAACTCTCTTCCTATGTGTTCACTGCCGCTTTGAGAAGATGAGTAATAATATCAAGTACCAACAAAAGACCATTTGCTTTTTTCCTGTCTAACTCAATTATTAAATGATCCGTTACAAGATCGCCTTTTATTCTCTCATAGCACGTGTTTCAGACTCAGATAATGACCCTTATGGTGCAAGAATTGCATCTTTAATTCCAGTTAAAAGCTGGACTCCCAACCAGCTGGGCAGAAGGGCGACTATGGTAATTGACTAGTGACTCAAATTGGAGGAGGAGCTTGGTGAGCCATCCATGAGTTAATGCTAAGCTTCTTATAACCAGTAGACTATTTTAGCAATTTTAAGAGAATAGTCTAAGAAAGCATACTCCTGCTGGTGCTGATATGACAGTTGAAGTAGTGAAAGAAAGATTTTGAGTCTTTGTGAACAACACCAAAATATCCTAATGAAAAGGGAAATATTCAGCCGTTCTTGACTTTTGGTCTTCTATGAGGAAAGCATGAAGTGAACAAAATTTGTTTCACTCTTCATCTGAGTGTTGAGGCAACATAAGATAATTCTTTTCTAAACAAGAGAGTCCCTGTGATCTTATTGGGCTGGGATGTTGAGTTTTAATAAGAAAAATGTATTAAAATATATAAATACTAGATTTTTTAAACTGTTAGTTAAAAGAAAGTGATTCTAGTGATTTAAAAATTCCTATAGTATTATGGCCAGAAAACTCACCTGGGCTACTTCAATATTTCCTTTGGATAATATATGCTATATTACAGAATAAAAGAAGAAAAATGAAAAAAATAAAGAAAATTTCCTTAAGAGAGAGATTACTAAATAACCAGATATCCTCTGAGACAAAGTGGGAAATAAATTTACCTATAAGCAAATATTTTACTACTAAAAGGATGGCCGCTGAGAGGGAAAGAAGAAGGCAGGACAGAGGTGGGAAGAGAAAAGGATGAAGAGTGATGTTTTTTATTCCTTCAGAGAAGATTATCATTTTTTCATCATTAAACCCACAAAATATTTTCAAAGTGTTTTTATTTTACTTCTTTCTTTTCTTCAGAGCAGGAAATACAAGCTTAAAAAGGAAACTGGCAAATAACTCCTCTTTTTCAAGGAATTTAGAAATTCTTAACGACAGATTTGTATCTCTGGAAAGAAAGTAGATTGACATACATGAAATCACTAAGACAATGCAACATTTTTAAGGCTTATGGAGTGAAAAACATCAAAAGTTTTAAAATGTAGATATCAGATCACTCTGAGAATAGGGGAGAGGCTTGGCTTAATTTAAATAAAGGATATCACTACAATGAAAATTCTGAAGTGAATTTCAAGTTTCTGTTAATACAAACATGTTCTTACGCTTTGGAAAATCCAAGGATCAAGTTGAATAAATACATACTCCTGGACTTCCTAATTTTGCTCAATTACCTTTCTTTTTTCTCCATAATGCTTCAAAGAAATGCTGAACTATAATCATAAAACATTATATTCTATGGGAACTTTAGTATGAAACCACTGTAACTTAACAGTTTATGTTGTTTTAAATAATAGTTTTATTATCAGAAAAATAAATATTTATTGAGGGCTAGATTTCAGAATAAAACCAATATGACTCAAGTGATGCTTATTTTAATATAGATAACGTGGTTCATTTTACTACTTTTATACAAGTGATGCATATTTTAAACTTTGCTCCAGAAAAATCGAAAAAAATCTTTATGATAGAAATTTTAAATAATCTGGGTCTAGTTTTTACTCTGGAACTTACTGGGAAAGTGACCATGGGAAAATTTGGCCTGTAGTGACAACCAGCTCTATATTTCATCATTGATTTGGCCTTGCTCCCTCCCCACTTTGCTCCACTCCACCTCCCTCTCCAGTAATGAGGTCACACACCCGCCTTTGCTTCAGGTTCTGTTTTCTAGGGAACCCAAGCTACAGCGGTGGCTTTGTTAGTACAATCTGCTACCATGGCACGTTGAAGACCACCAGAATTCTAGCAGCCAATAAAAATCCCTTAACCGTAACAGTGTTCCTGTTTTTTATAAGTTTCATTAACAAAGACTTGTAGTTCTTTAAATTTTCTTTCTTTCATTGCAATGAAATCCATAATCTTGTTTTATTGTGTATAAGATTCATCTGACTTACAAAAATAGGTTACACTGGGTTGTGACAGTTTACTTATGAAGTAAACGACCATGTAGATTTTATTTTATTGTCTTTAGATGCAATCAATACAAGCACATTAAAAAAAAGATCAGTCTGAACCTAAGTTAGCATGGATGAGGATTGTACACTGGCCTGGTTTTCCCATTATAAATTATTTTTCTTTAAAGGTCTTTATTAATGAACGTAGGAAACAGAGGATAGAGAGAAAGAAGGAAGAAGGAACAATCCTTAGAAGTTAATGTTAAAGATTGAGATTAGGCATCATTTTGAAAAGTAGCTTACTCTTACGTGAATCATATAGCATAGTGTGTATGTAACATATATGTACAATTTAAAGCATGAGAAAAAAGCAAACACATTAACCCACCACTCAGCTTAAGAAATAGAACAAACACCACAAATTCTTAACAGGACTCTTGCACAGATGACACATTTAAGCAGGAAGGCAAACCCCATGGAATCTCCTGGTACCCCAGTTCTAAATGCACAACTTTAAGGGGAAGCAATTCTCTTTGAAGAGTTTTCTTTTCTTTGGGAGGAGAGAGAGTGGTACAGATAACAGTCCCAGACATGTCAACTTGATAGTTTTTTTCTTTTTTTTAGTTTTAGAAGAGATTATACTTGTGAAAACAACTAAGTTAACATTTTTCTCTTTTCACTATTTCCTTGAATACTCAAACAAACTAAATTGCATTCTAAAGATATTTTAAAACTGTCCTGAATTGAAAAAGATTGTGAAAGGTGCTTTCTGACTATGTGTCTTTTGGCAGCAATAGCAAATTTGGTGATATTCTTATTATCCCAGATGTAAAAATCAAGCATTTTCAGGATCCTAGGAAATTTAAAGCATTCGATTATACCGTCCAGTTGTTCAAAATTGTCTCTGAAGTATGTGAAAGTGAAATAAAAGGGAATGTCTAAAAATAATACAAAATTTAAAATTGTACATTCACATATTGAATATCCATAATTCAGAAAATCTACCTCTATCTTTAAAAAGGTGAACTATTTGTTTTAAAAGTCCTTCTTAATGTTATAAACATGTCTGGTGTCTAAAGTTAAAAAAAAAAAAACTAAAATTTTATTTTCAGTCTCTTTTTTTTAATATGGCTTTTGCATCTCTAGATCTTGATTGAGTCGCAACTTGTGCCACTTCACGGGCAATTTGCCTGAATACTGCCTGCGCACTTCCCCTCACAGTAGCTGAGGGGGTGACTTGGATTCGGACACTCAGAACTTATCTCTCAGTGGGGTGCAAGTTCCTTATGTCACTCTTCCCGCCTCCCTGCTACCACATTACTTGTGGTTAGTTTCATGCTGAGCACATTTTCTTTCACATTACTACTTAGTTATTTTTCAAATGGCTTTGCAGAACAGATGTTCTTATGTGAGTTCCCATCTTTCTTCTTTCTCCTGATATTTTTCACAAAAGACTTCCCTGCTATTCCTCGTTTATTCCTGGGATGGAAGTGGGGGGGAAGGAGAAAGACTCATCCTAAGTATCCTAAAAAAACTGTTTCTTAGATATCTTCCTGTGTAATTTGTCCCTATCTATTCCTCCTGATATAGACCTTTGTGGAAAAGAATTTGCTTCCTGATTTTTTATCTACTCCTATGTAAAATTTTCTCCTGAAAATTAGTATATTTTCATTTTAATATTTTATGATTAGAGAGATTTTTACACAGCACTGTCAATGTAATCTGTATATATATTGCTTTTATTCCAATTTTCATCCAGACTTAAGCCAGTGGTCATGACTTAAGGAGAATTAGTTTCCTATATCCCTTTACAACCTCCTTCTGTTGCTTCCGTTTCAAAGTTTAAATGCCATATGCCCCCATCCTTACTTTCCATCACTTGGCAGAGATGACTTCTATCTGCAAGGTTAATCAATTAAAAAGTTCTTAAATTTTTCTATTTCTGAAATTCATTTACTGGGGCGAGACACTGTAATCTTTGAAAGAAAATGAAAACTTTTTCTCTTACTTCTTCAAGAGTAAGAGAAAAAGATAGTTTTGGATCCAGAGATGCAGAAACAGTTGGATCTCTGGCCTTCCCTCCCTGTTGCTAATCTTCTCTGCAAAGTTGTGCAGTGTAAGATGAAGTGTATCCACATTGCTCCTTCATTTTTCAAGACTAACTTGACTTTAAATTCAAATTTTAAAAAATTGTTGAGAATTCATTTATTTCAAATAAATTATCATTAGTTCATCCCATAGGTACAAATCCTCATTTTGATAAGATTTATTTGAATCTAACGTGTTCCTTATGCCCCTGAAGTAAACTCTTGACAAAAAATTTACAGGTTGCCACCTAGGTAGGGGAGAAGCTTGAGTATTGAATCAGAGACCATTAAATTGATCAATATGGTCCAATACACAAATCAGTTTCTCTCTCTTTCTCTCTCTCTCTCTCTCTCAGCACAGAGGATTAGCAAAAGGAGAGTAAAAGGCTTCCAAATAGTTCTGCATTAGTAGATTGTAAACTTCAATTACTTCTCAAAAACTTTTTTTAAGAGAAAGGGAAGTGAAAATCTTTCCCAGATAGATTATAATTCAAAATCCCTATTGCAAAGGTATTCAAACACTTTTCATTAATAATCGTAATCTGGAATCCTAGAGTTCCCTGTCACTTTAAAATGCCAATTTGTTTAAAAAAAAAAAAAGAAGAAGAAGAAGAAAAAGAAAGAAAGAAAGAAAGAAAAATAAATCCCCAACTTCCTATAGGCCAGCATTAATCCAAAGTCACTTTATATCTGAAACATGCCATCAGCCACCTCTTTCTGAGAAGGAGGGAGGCATGCTGTTAATGCATGGCTGTCACTCACACACGTGGCTGTTAGGCAATGGAGGTGAAGAAGGGAAACGTTAGTCTGTAATTCTTAAAATTTACATCCCCTGTAATTTTCAGTGAATGCTTTGCTTTTTTGGCATGTAAATTAGACAGAACCACAACCGCTGCCACCAGTTCATGGCGTTTTCCTAGAGTGAAGGTAGACAGCCCAGTTAGCTGTTTCAAGACCCAAAAAAAAGAGGCGATTTTGTTTTCCATCTTGACTTTCCTGTAATGGTCAAATAACAGAAATTTGTTTATCCCATCTGCATTCTTTAGTGATCATGAACAGTACCAGATCCCAGAGAGAATGTACGACACTCTCAGCTCGCTGGAGCTCAGTGTTATTCTCTGTCAGGAAAAATTTACAAGTTGGCTTTTGTGTTTGTAAAATTCAATTCCCAAAATAGTAGGTTATAAATGGTAATTACCATAAAATACCCCACATTCAGATCTTGTTCTAAGAAGAAAGACCTGATATTTTGGGATTGATTTTTTCCCATCTTATTTCTAGAAACACACAAATGTGATGTATTTGCTCCTCACTTTATTCTTTATCACACAGAGTTCAAAACTGTGCATGCTATTTCACTTAAGAAATGGAAGAAAACAAAGCATTGGCTGAATTATAATATAGCAGTTATGAGACGAAACAGCTTCTCAAGAACTAATCCTCCCTTCATCCTGACATTTAAAAACACATCCCTAAAGACCTGGAGAAATGAACTCTGAGTCAGGTAATCTGAGTTCTAAATTCTAGCCTTGACCAGGGGACCTGGGATAAGTTGCACAAATCCCCTGAACCTAAATTTCCTCATGTTTAAAACGAGAACGTTGGACCTAATAATCTCTAAGTATAAATTCTAATAGCCTTTGACACGTTTGAAGTCAACGAGAAAGACACTGGAAATGGCAGAACTCCAGTTTTCACTTTGACATTCTTCTTCTAAATCTTCTGCTCTATTCTGAATAGTTCAGAACCACTACAAGCTCCTTGGGTTCATGAAGCCTTGGTCTCCTCATCTGTTAAACACAGGGGATACCTCTGTCCTTATGCCCATGTTGGCATGGGCATCCATGCAGAAGGGTGCGGCAGTCTGCCAAGCACCCAGTAAGTCCTCGATGGATGAGATGACTACTGTTATTATTTCCGAAAATCAGTAATAGTGCTTAAAACCATTTGCTTTGCTTTCTTGACTCTAATAATTGTTTTCTAGGAGAAGAGATTTTCCCTCATTCTGGTTTAATAGCTTAAAGTACGACTGGTTACTGTACAGCTGTACCTATGTGACAAATGCACAGCAAACTCAGAAACATTCATTATTGACAAAACAAGGGTCCCCTATGTTCACCATAATAATAAAAGAAAAAGAGACGTAGAGTCAGTTCTGCTATAATGCAGCATGTGTTCCTAAAATCGTGCTATGCAGAATAGCACGATAAAAAAAATACTATGGGACTTCTGGGAAAATTAGGTTAGGAGGACAACACTCAAAAAACTTCATCAGTGACACATGAAAAGACAAGTAGTGATCTAATAAAAACAGTAGCACAGTTAAATGATTAAGAAGTACATTAATACTACAATAAATATGACACTTTACCTTGAAAATGACGTGACGTTACATTTGGAAGGGTTGCAGCCTGGAGTTAGTGTGGAGTCCAGGGAGCAGTGTGTCCTGGAATCGGAAGGAGAGTTGTACGCTAGAAAGCGTGTCTGGGTGTGGCTCATAGCATGTGTGATGGACTGAGGTGGCTGGTAGACAGTTGAGGTGTGTGCACGTGTGAGTCTGGTATATTCCTGGGGGTCTTCATTCAGCTGAGAGCAGCCTTCTGCCTTCACTTAGCATTTCTTGCTGACAAAAATCAGATATAAGCAAATATGAAATCTGCATTATGCTCAAATTGTTCCCTAATATATCAATCGCTTTGGAACAAATTTGCATTTTCAAAACAAGTGTTATAGCAGAAATGACTATATATAGATTCCAGGTAGTATTTCTCCTCAAATCTATTCTTTATTGAGATTATGCATATACCTGTGTGTGCATGTATGTACATACTACACACTGAAGAACAGAAAACGAGCAGAATTTTCGTGTACATGTCTATAGTAAAATTACTCAGGGTTGAGTATTTTGCATAGTGCTGCATTTTTCCACCATACTAAAGAGCAATATTTGTTTTAAAAGAAAATCCAAATACCAGAAAAAAATAGGTCTTACAAAATCCTTATAAGCACTCTTTTGCTTTGAACCTTTTTCTCAAGTTCCATGTGTGTCTCAATTTCCAGCTTCAGTGAAAACAAGAGAGAAGGTGGTAGGGAACGAGAGATACAGAGAAGAGAATAGAGTAATGGAAATTCAGTTTAAAACGCAGAAAAATCTGCCGTTTCTGCTTGATAGCCTGTAACATTTCCATGTAGTGCACTTTGCATGGCAGAATAGCTGCTAGTAATAGAATTCTCTCACAGTGGAGGTTAATTACTTTTCAGCTACAGCAAAATAAATTTCCTGTCAAGCCCATGGACAGGAATATGCCAGTGTCCCCATTTTTACCTGCAGTTTTAATTCAACATTAATATCTAACACTTGCTTGCATTTAGTGGGCTGTTCCCCTGAACAGTAGGAGCCCCAAAGGAATATTGAGGGATTGTCAGTTATGTAGTATCAAATGTGTGTTAAAAAAGTGCTCGGCCTCTCCCAGAGTACACTATAAAGAAGATTAACTGAGCTGCCTCTCACTTCAGAAAACAGGGCTGGCCCTCCTGGTGATGTGGAAAAGTGCAACTTAACACAAGACAGGAACCGGGGAAGCGCAACTTCCTCAGTCCACAGTGGAGCGCACCCTGGCTTTCAGTTACATCTCAAACTGACTGTTGGGAGGCTCTAAAAATCATTCATTTCAGTCTATTCTCCATTTTAATAAGGACAAGTCTTCTGCACAATGCACTGAACTTTATAGGATAATGTATCAACAGATTCTTTTTTTTTTTTTTTTTTTTTTTTTGGCTGTACGCGGGCCTCCCTCTGCCGTGGCCTCTCCCGTCGCGGAACACAGGCTCCGGACGAGGTGTAAGGTTAGGTTGTTTATTTGAGATGATTCTTGTTTCTTGAGGTAAGAGTGTATTGCTATCAACTTCCCTCTTAGAACTACTTTTGCTGCATCCCATAGGTTTTGCGTCATCATGTTTTCATTGTCATTTGTTTCTAGGTATTTTTTGATTTCCTCTTTGATTTCTTCAGTGATCTCTTGGTTATTAAGTAGTGTATTGTTTAGCTTCCATGTTTGTATTTTTTACAGAATTTTTCCTGTAATTGATTTCTAGTCTCATAGTGTTGTGGTCAGAAAAGATACTTGATATGATTTCAATTTTCTTAAATTTACCAAGGCTTTTTTGTGACCCAAGATATGATCTATCCTGGAGAATGTTCCATGAGCACTTGAGAAGAAAGTGTAATCTGCTGTTTTTGGATGGAATGTCCTATAAATATTGGTTAAGTCCATCTGTTTAATGTATCATTTAAAGCTTGTGTTTCCTTATTTAGTTTCATTTTGGATGATCTGTCCATTGGTGAAAGTGGGCTGTTAAAGTCCCCTCTTCCTATAGTGTTATTGTTGATTTCCCCTCTTATGGCTGTTAGCATTTGCCTTGCGTATTGAGGTGCTCCTATGTTGGGTGCATAAATATTTACAATTGTTATATCTTTTTTGTTGGATTGATCCTTTGATCATTATGTAGTGTCCTTCTTTGTCTCTTGTACTAGTCTTTATTTTAAAGTCTGTTTTGTCTGTTTTGCTCCTCCAGCTTTCTTTTGATTTACATTTGCATGGAATATCTTTCCAGCCCCTCACTTTCAGTCTGTATGTGTCCCTAGGTCTGAAGTGGGTCTCTTGTAGACAGCATATTTATGGGTATTGTTTTTGTATCTATTCAGCCAGTCTGTGTCTTTTGTTTGGAGCATTTAATCCATTTACAATTAAGGTAATTATCAATATATATGTTCCTATTACCATTTTCTTAATTGTTTTGGGTTTGTTCTTGTAGGTCTTTTCCTTCTCTTGTGTTTCCTGCCTAGAGAAGTTCCTTTAGCA
>NC_041218.1:65256659-65275916 GCF_002837175.3 Physeter macrocephalus
TATTGGTAGTTTGATAGGGATTGCATTGAATCTGTAGATTGCTTTGGGTAGTATAGTCATTTTCACAATATTGATTCTTCCAATCCAAGAACATGGTATATCTCTTCATCTGTTGGTATCATCTTTAATTTCTTTCATCAGTGTCTTATAGTTTTCTGCATAGAGGTCTTTTGTCTTCCTAGGTAGGTTTATTCCTAGGTATTTTATTCTTTTTGTTGCAGTGGTAAATGGGAAAGTTTCCTTAATTTCTGTTTCAGGTTTTCCATCATTAGTGTATAGAAATGCAAGAGATTTCTGTGCATTAATTTTCTGTTTGAATAAAAAAAAAAAATCCCACAAGGACGCAGAGGCAAAAAATATAGAAATCAGTTTTCACTGCAAAGTAAAGGACCTGTTACAGTGGAGGATTACTGGACTGAATGTCAATATTATGACATAGTATGAGTGTGTTTCGTGTTTGGTAATTGCAATCATTGTTGCTTTGGTTGTGGTCATCCATTTACAATGCTTGGTGTCAGTTTATTTTTCTCTTGTAAAAATAAAATACAGGATGTGTTTGTGAAAAAAAAGAATATGTATAGGTGGCAGATAAGCACATGAATAGATGTTTGACATCATTAGCTACTAGGGAAATGCAAATGTAAGCTTCAAAGAGATATCACTGCATACCTATTTAAATGACTAAAATTTAAAAAAAAATGACAACAGCAAATGCTGGAGAATATGTGAAGAAACTGGATCATTCATACATTGCTAATAGGACCTTAAAAATGATACAACCACTCTGGGAAAGCGTTTGGCAAATTCTTTTAAAACTAAATGTGCAATTACCATATGACCCAGCAATTGCATTCTTGGACATTTATCCCAGACAGATGAAACTTATATTCACACAGCAACCTGTATGTGAATGTTCACAGAAGCTTTACTTGTAATAGCCTAGAAATAGAAACAACCCAAATGTCCTTCAATGGGTAAATTGTTAAACAAACTGGTTCATCCATACCATGGAATATTACTCAGCAATAGAAAGGAACAAGCCATTGGTACTTGCAACAACTTGGATGTATCTTCAGAAAATTTTGCAGACTGAGAAAAGCCAATCTGCAAAGACTATATATTATATGATTCCACTTACATAACATTTCTGAAATGCCAAAATTATACAGATGAAGAACAGATTAGTGGTTGCCAGGGATTAGGAACGAGGGTAGTTGAAGGAGATAGATGTAGTTATAAAGGGGCAGCACAAGAGATGCTTGCGACAATGAAACTGCTTTTTGTCATGACTGTGGTGGTGATTACATGCATGAAACTAGTGATATCTGAATAATATCAAAGGATTGTGTCAATGTCAATATCCTGTACTATAGTTATGTGAGATTTTACCATTGGGGAGAACAGGGTGAACAGTACAGGATTCCTCTGTATTTCTTAACTTCATGTGAATCTATATTGATCTCAAATGAAAATTTAATTTAAAAAGTAAACGGGGTCAAAATAAAAAATAAAACAAGAGAGGTTATATAATCAATTTGTTAACTTTGTAATCATCAGGCAATCCAGACATTATGGGTGCCTGATTCAGGATTCTGTACAGCATGGTGTCTAGAATGTATATAGTTCATACATTTAGTTATTTTCCTAATCTGTTCTCCTAATGTTAGATCCTTCTGGTCCTTGAAAACTTCAATTTATAATTGGACTTGATAGAATAATTAAGACTACAGGAATTACCATGCAGGGCATTAGTCTCAAGTCCTCCAGTTAAAGAAAAGTTGAACTTTTGACATGGATATAAAGCAGGCCCAGAAGGCTGCTGTTCAGCATAGTTTGATTCTTGGATTCAATTTCTGAACACTTTGAAGTCATTTTATGCCACTTGACATGAATCATTCATCTCAGTGAAAATTTGTTAGTTAAATGTCATCTCCTTGGTTGTTAGTCTATAGACTTCACAGAGGGAACCCAGGCTGTCTAACAATATTTTAAAAGACACTTCTAGCTCAGGCAGCATGCCTAAACAACAGAGGACACCTTCTACTGAAGAAGATCCTGGCTGTAGGACAACTTTGCTATGAGTAAATATACCAAAAATAAACAAATAACACATTTAAAGCACTAAATGAATTGTAACATAATTCCTGCTGAGAAGAAAATCTTCCGGGTTTTTAAAATATACATTCTTTCTTTCCCACTTCTACTAATATGGTAATTCAGAAGTATCTATTATTGTAATTTGCAAAAGACATGATGGGGATTTGTTGCTTCGAGTAGCTCTCTGCACGTGCTGCAGACTGTCCACTTTGAAGATACCATCTTCTCTTTGGTTCCAAAGACAGCCTCTGTGACAAATGAGTCAGCAGAATCAAGCTGAACAACATCTAGGCAGTATTAATTACAGGTAAATCTAAAGAATTAAAATAGTTGTTTTCAGACTTAGTTTCAGTTATCAAAGAAAGACAATAGCAGATCATAGTCACACATTTGTAAGAGGATGTTGGTAGCATATTAAACAATCATTATTTTACACGCTCTTTTAACTCCTAAAAAACCCTAAAACCTCTTTCCTTTAAAAAGTATAACAAGTGAATTTGTATTCAGTCTTGTCATGAGATCATGTGTAATCGCCACCTAGACATAAACATAACCTATGATGAAATAAGAAATTTTTACCATACTATCACTTAAGGCAGGACAATTAACATGTGCCGTTATTTTAATTTTATTGCCCCCAAATTTTAATTATTACAGTAAATGCACATGGTTTTAATAAGCAAATTCTAAAAAAAGTAGTAAATCCTTTGATGGAGCACGCAACTGAAAGTACAGGTATGTGGCAGCTTACTTTGGGGGGACTGGAAATAAGAGAGAGATTAACTTTTATATTTTGGGACAATATTGAAGCCAAGGTTTAAACAATTAAGTGCAGCTTGAACAGTTTCTTTTAAAACTAATCATAGCTCTTTTGTCATTCTCTGCATGCTCAGATTTCTTCCATATAATATACAATTATTAACAAGAACTCTATCTTCTAATCTTGGCTGCCTTAAAAACATTAGCAGAGGCCATTTATCATCATATTTCTTATTAAAGCTTGGAAGAAACACCACACAGCAGAGGATCTTGGAAGTTGGAACTGTGAAGAAAAATCACTCTGTTATTTTCTCACTGATTGTGGCTACTGTCAAAAATAATTACTATTACAAGATTTGCCTGTATTTTAATTGACAATTTTCACAGATCCAGTGATTTAAAATTCCATTCCATGTCTTCTAGAATTATTCGTAGTTGCCTCTTTCCCCCCTTTTATTTAGATGTTTTACAATTACTCAGGGTAGTGTTTCGAGTTTCCCAACTCAGCTGTCGAGACAAAAATCAGTTCCCTATAAAGATACGTGGAACAGCCATTGGGCACTGCACCAGTGTGTGTAAAACAAAAACAAAACCTAAGTTTGGTTTGCTTGGGTGGACAACACAGTCAAAATTCTGATGTGTTCCTTCAGTTATTATTTATTCCTCTTTACTGTTTTTGTTCTACTTGTTAATAATTTCTTAGAAATATTTTTCTTTTCCATATTTTGCTCTTAAGGGATACTTTTCAGCACATAATTGATCATTGCTCTCATTCATAAAGAGCTTACATTGGTTTTCATTTCTAAACATTTGACGAAACTGAAATCAAATATCCCGCTTTCAGTTATCTAAATCTTTCCAGAGCTTCCCTATGTCATAAAAACATAAACAATACAAATATATATGCTTCTCTCCTTTTTTCCAGCATCCAGGTTAGCATATTATAAACCATTAATAAGCATTTTACTTTTTTTGCTTAGTAATATATCTTGGAGATAATTCTTTAATGAAACATAGAAAGCATCTACATTCATTTACAGCCACGTATGTATGCATCACAATTTAACTGGTTCTTATTGATGAACGTTACGGTTGTTCACTTTTTTCCTATTCCATACCATGCTTTACTGAATAACTCTGTGTGTTTATTCTTTTATTGCATTTGTCTGTAACTGGAGGATAAATTTCTGGATATGAAGGCTATGCTATGTAATATTTAATCAATATTATAAAATTGCAATCTAGGGCAAGGTTGTTCAACATCCACCCTAATGACTTTTTGGGCTAGATCATTCTTTGTTGTGGAACACTGTCCTGTACCTTGTAAGATAAGCAGCATCCCTGGCCACACTATATGCCATTAGCACCCCACTCCCTCCCCTCTGCTCTGCTCTGCTCCGTTTGTCATACCAAAAATGTCTCCAGATATTGCCAAATGTTCCCTGGGAGAGCAAAACCACCGCAGTTAAGAACCACTTCTCTAGGCAGTTGTATCATTTACAGCACTACAAGCTGAGTGAGGCTGTTTTCCTACCAACAGTGTGTGATATCAAGCTTCCGAATTTTTAACACTTTGATGAGGAAGGGAATGGAATCTCAGTATCATTTCAATTTGTATTTCTCATAGTATGAGAGGATGAGCATCTTGTCATATATTTTTGCCTTTTCTCTGAATTGTCTGTTTATATTCTTTACACTTTGATAGTCTATTTTCACTTTATATTGTTTATCATTTCTTATACATTTCTAGATGACGTTTATATATTAGATTATTTCTTTGCAATACGAATTGAAATGTTTTTAAAAGTTTGTTGCTTTCTGAATTTTTTTAAGTGCTTTGATGATGCAGATTTTTATTGTTTCATATAGTTGTATTTATCATTCTTTATTTTTATGACTTCTGAATTTTGAGTCATAATTAGAAAGGATTCCCATTCCATGATTTTCAAGATCACCTATATTTTTGTCTAGTACATTTATAGCTTTATCTTTTATGTCTTTTATCATACTTGAAATTTATCTAATGTTCAGTGTATCAACCTTGTTTCTGCAGATTTCTTTAGGGTAATTTTTAAATTACAACATTCTTTTATAGATCCTTTCAACTAGTGGAAACATATGATTAAACAAAAGACCATGGATTGAGCAGCCACTGGCAGGTACAGTCTAAAACTACGTTGTATTTCTTACATGCATATTTAATTCTGTCAAAAGGGTCTGTTTAGTAGAATCAGTCTTCTAATTTTAAATGCAAAGTTTTGTAATGTTTTCTCTTTTTAATAGTAAATTATATTTTTCCATAGTTGTGTGGGTTTTGTTTTTGTTTCTGTTTTGCCACAGGCCAACATGTGAAAGCTCAAATGGAGATTTCTTTTAAGAAAAACTTTACTACTATAATATTTGAAACAAATGAGATGACATTATGGGAACTCTCTTTGGGAGCTTATTGGCTTTTAATATAAGAAGTATAAACCATATCATGTGAGGATGCGCCTATGCCTTTAAAAGAAATTTTTATAATAAAAATCATTGCAAATAGACAAAAACATCCCTCTGAGCCAGGTTTATTTTTAGGTAAAACCACAGAATCTAATCAGGTTTCTTGTTATAATGTAAAGTGGAAATATAAAGATGCCTGATTATTTTGTGTTAGGATCAACCGTTTCATTCTATCATCTGTCTTCTTTTATCACCTCCAGTGTGATATCCTGGAATGGGGCTCCTGACACATAATGGAAAGCTTCAGAGGAAACATTAATATGTTTCTTAGTTCAAGTAGTCTGTGTTATCACAGAAGCAAATGAAAAGTCTCCCGACCTTTTCATTTACTTTTACGACAACATGCTCTGAGAGGAAAGATTTTTGCCAGCTGTTTTAGTTTTAAATTACAGTGCAGTGATTGGTTTCATTTCTAGGTCACCCATAGCAACCATTATATGCAAGTACAAGATGAGCAAAGGATGCATGGGAAATTCTCAAGAACTTAAGTTCAAATGCTGTAATTTATTACCAAGAAGGTTTTTTTAGTTTGGATCTGGCAGGATAGGGGAAATTCACATTCTTTGTTCATTAGTTTCCTTTTTTGGGCAGTGGGGTGTCTTTTAAAAATTCATATCCTTTAAAAACTATTAATTCTTTATGAATAACCCTTCTAGCAGTACAAACAGGATTCAGATAGTTTTGAGGTGTGTCCCACTGGCCTCCTAACAGGCTTCCTGGTGGAAGTAAGAAAGTTTTGAAAAGAGAGTGAAAATCAACATCTTACACCTGCTTCTACCTCCACTCTTTAGAACCTCATATTAGAAGTGACAGGTCTTAATTCATGCTGGTATTGCTATTTTTTACCTGACTCTTTTTTTGCTTACTTGTTATTTGCTTATTATTGTTTTTCTGCATCTAATTTATTTCTTCCCAGTTGTTCTCAGGAGCCTAGAAGCCCAAATGAATAGAAAACCTTGGCTTCAGACAGCTTGGCACTCCCCAGATGTTTCTACACATCTGGCTTCACACTGATGCTTGAGAATGTCTTGGAAAAGGGAGTTCACCTCAATAGGTAAATTTTTAATCCCTGAGGTTCCTTATTTTCCTACTATTCAATGATACTATAAAATATTTATTATAAGTACTTAAGCCAGAGGTTTGCCGATTTATTAATAAAGTGTCAGATAGCAAATATATTAGTCTTTGTGAGTTATGTGGTCTCTGTTACAACTACTCAAGGCTGCCGTTGTAATGTGAAAGCAGCCATAGAAAATACATAAGCAAATAGAATATGACTGTGTTCTAATAAAACTTTATTTGTACATGCTGAAACTTTAATTGCAAGAGTCATAAAATATTATTCTTCTTTTGATTTATTTCAACCATTAAAATAATGTAAAAACCATTCTTAGCTTGAAGCACACAAAAAAAGAGCAGGAGGGTCATATTTAGCCCACAGGCCATAGTTCACATATTCTAAACAGTGATCAACTTGAGTGTGCATTAGAATCACCTAGAAAACTAGTTATACTGATAGGCCCTACCCTCAATATTTCTGATTCAGTAGTTTTGGCTGGGGCCCAAGATTTTCTATCTCTAAGAAGTTTCCAGGTGATGCTAACATTGCTGGTCTGGGGAGCACATTTTGAGAACCACAGCTCTATATCAAAGGTTGGCAAATTTTTTTGTAAAGGGCCAGATAATAAATATTTTCAGCTTGGCAAACTATACAGTATCTGTCGCAACTACTAAACTCTGCCATAGTAGCACAAAAGTAGCAATAGACGATACATAAATGAATGGAGGTAAGGTATCCTAATAAAACTTTATTTACAAAAATAGGCAGTGGCCGGATTTGGTTTATGAATGTGGTTTGCTTACCCAGGATCCAGAAGACTTCCTCTTAATCAAGAGTAAGAAAGGAACCTATTAATATTTTTTTGATGAATAAGCTTTAAAAGTCCTTGCATAACTTTCTGAGCATACAATGATAAAAATATTTTTAATTGTATTTTTTTATAAACAGTTTATCAACATTCAAGTAAATATATCTGTGTCAGATTTCACTGCTGATACTGAGAAATAATCAACAATAGAAAAAAATCTGAGCTAACAGAGAAAATGTGCATAAAAAAACATTGCTTTTGTTCCTCCTTTATTGCTCTGCTGGCTTCTAAGAAGTAGGTTTGGTTCCATTCATATTTTAAAATGAGAGGATAGGAATATTATAGAGAGCCACAGGTTTGTGGCTAGATGGCTCCACATTAGGATGAGTAGACGCTGGGAGTCCTCTAAACAGCAGAATTCGAGTGCTTTACCCTGAAGTGCAGTACTAACACTAATTATCCTATTTCTTCCAAGGACTCCTCCCCCTTCAATTCTTCCTAAGAGAATTCTCTGGTATTTTGCCTTGTGTAAATGCCTGGTGTATATAAAGTTGCAACTCAGAGAATTTCGATTAACATCCTTGTTTTCAGATTCTCTCCTCTCCTCTGTCCCTGACATACTAGCTGTCTTTGAGTCTGAATACCTTAGAACTGATATATAATATTACTTCTATACATATACAATGTCCTCAGATTTGGTTTGCAGGGAACTTAGTGACAATGACAATACATTCTGGGGGAAAAAAAGCATTCTAAAACTCCAAAGAATTGACTGAAGTTTGTATCAAAGAAACAAAAATTAGCTTATCAGTAAACACTGCCGTGTCTAATAGATGAACTTTACAACAGAGTGGCTAAGTTAGCAAGTTGTGTATTGCTAATATTTTTGGCAGATGCAAACTTTTTGACTTCTAGAAATCCAGGCTACTTTTTTATCAGTCCAGTCTGGGCCATCAGGCTCTATTCTTTCTTCTCTTCCCCAAGGGGAGCCATGCTATTCCCTCCAGACCTCTTACACCCATGTTTGTTATTTTCTCATCATGTTGCAAGGTCAGTAGAACACCTTTCAGTAGAAACTTTACCTAACTGCCGTACTTCAGACAGGTTCTTGAATTTCCTTAATATCTATTGGTAAGGTTTCCATCCAGATTCCAAGTGGATTACAAATGCTGCAAAATGCACTTGGTTTGATAGAGTGTGACGGCTCATGTCAAAGTCAATTGCCGTCAAATCTAATTTATTACTTTATTGAAAAGTTGGACATGTTGAAGTTCAGCTTAATTGAGATTGCTCATTACACGCTATCTTCCCTGAGTGGAAATATAAAGTGAATGCCACTTTAAGTATAGGAGGTGAAGTTTCTGCAATAATGTAAAAATAGCATATGATGAGATAAGAATCCTATGTAAGGCACACTATTATCAGCAACCACAACTGCTCCTACTGTAGCAGTTCTGTACAACACAATCTCTGCAAAGGAAGCCAAAGCAATCATAAGCATTTTTATAGCAAGGCTGTTCATGCTTATATAGTATTCAATGCGTCAGCACTTTAATTATAAATTCACTTTTGTATAAGTTTACAGCAAAGCTGTAAATGCCCCAAAATTATTTTTAAAAAACTCATTTGTGTTTAAAATAAAATAACTTGAGAATATTTTTAAAGGCTAATCAGAGTTTGTTATTAAATAGCAAACGCATCAATTACTTTGTGCAATAGAAAGGCCCCTGGCAAAAGTAGATCACCAATAAAAGAAATATTGAGCAATTCAGAAATGTTTAGAAATATAAAGTACTCACAGGCAACTGGAAAATTATTAGAAAATATAAAATATTTTGCTTTGAAATTTTTAAACAATAGATTAGAGCCCCCATTATAGACACCACAGTATCCTACACTTTTATTTCATAGCATTTACAAAAATTACAATTAGTTAAATACTATTTGAGTGTTTTTTAAAAAATGTTTCTCACAAGACTCCAAGTCCAGGGAGACAAAAATCACCTCTCTCAGTTTTATTCCCAGTCATGTACGTTGACTTTTGCCCATAGTATGTGTTCAAGCTGAATGACAAAACTTACATTATAAAAAGTACTTGTATATTTTAACAAATAAATTACTGACCAACAATGCACATCAATATCATCACTTTAATCACTTATTTTATTCTGTCATTTCAGTTTCTGAGATAAATTTTCTTTTAAATATGAATAAAATAATATTTATAGAAAATTAATTTCACTTGAGTGCATATGGATATCTTTACCCTCTCTAAATAATTTTCTTGTATTTATTCTAGATCATTTTTTTCTTGTAAGTCTAAAACAATCAAATCTAACTTGAAGAGGAATAACTTACTGCATTCAGATATGGATCCAGTTATTGAATAAAACATTCAGCCCAGCTTTTGAAAACTTTACTTTTTTCAGCTTTAACGAAGTATAACTGACAAATAAAATTATCAGATAAAGTGAATAATGTGATGATTTGATTTATATACATTGTGAGAGGATTCCATCTAGTTAATTAACACATCCATCACCTCACATATTTATCTTTTTTTTGTGTGAGAACATTTAAGTTCTACTCTTAGTAAATTCAATTATTTCAACTATGCAATACAGTGCTACCAACTGTAGTCACCATGTTATACATTAGATACTCAGACCTTACTCATCTTGTAATTGAAAGTTTGTAACCTTTTGCCAACCACTCCTTGTTTCCCATCACCCTCACTCAGACTGTGGCAACTACTTTTACACTCTCTTTTTTTAATGACTTCTACTTTTGTTTTTTACATTCCACATGTTAGTGATAACATACAATACTGTCTTTCTCTGTCTGACTTATTTCACTCAGCATAATGTTCTATAGGTTCATCCATGTTGTCACAAATGACAGGATTTCCTTCTTTTCTAAGGCTGAATAATATTCCATTGTACTATATATATATATACCACTTTTCTTTATCCATTCATCTGTTGACAGATACTTAGGTTGTTTCCATACTTGGATTATTTTGAATAATACTGCTGTGAACATGGGAGTACAGATATGTATTCAAAAATAATGATTTTATTTCCTTTGGATATATTCCCAGAAGTTCTAGTGCTAATTTTTTGAGAAAACTCCATACTGTTTTGCATAATGAATACAACAGTTTACATTCCCATCAACAGTGTATAAAGGATCCCTTTTAAAATAGATTCAAATGGTGAAGTTTCCATACAACAACATCCTAATCTTCACCATCGTACCTAAATTATCATGTGAAGTGTTCTATGTAACCACAGAATCAGTAATACCACATAAGGTTGCCTATCATTATTACATAGGGGGCAATAATGCTGCAGGAGGGTGGAAGGACAGGTTGGAAAGAATGCTTTCATTGTTATTAATGCTACTATTACACAAAATTATATGATTAATAAATTTTAATTTAATTCTCTACTAAAGTTAATATACTTAAAAGTTAAATGAGTAATAGTAATACTGAAAATGTTAAAAGCATTTTAACTTCAAGAAACAGAATTTGTAAATGTATATTTTGCTCTTTATATGGAGTCATGATGAAATAATGCTAATATAAAAAAGGAAATAATCTTTTAAAATATCCGGGATATCTAGACCCTATTTGTACAGTGATAAAACCTGATCAAATCATAGAAGCTCACATTACAGCTGACACAGTTTCTGTCACTTGTACAACATTGTTTCTAGTCTATTCATCATATCATGAATTGAGAATAATGCTTGCTTCAATTTCAGAGCTAATGGCTGTTGTTAGATTATATCACAACATTAAAACTATTTAACTATGAAGTGCTTTCTATAGGAACTTTTCTATAACATTACACACAAAGAGATATCTGTAGTTTGCCTGACAGGGTATCTTAAAGATGAATTGTTGCTCAGAATGGTTAAAGAAAGGAAAAGAAGTTTACGTAAAAGAGCCATTCAAAGACTGTAAAATTGGTGAATCTCAAATACCACAGTCTATTGAATCATTATAATGATGGACTGGCTTTAATATCTTCAGCTAACACACACATCTTCTTGTCTAGAATAGTAAAACTTGCTGTATTATAATTTGGTGGTATGGAAGAATACTAATCATGTTAGCTTCAGTAAAAAAATGCATACACATTTTGACATGAAGAAATATCAAATATGGCCTAAGGTTATTATATAACAAATTGGATATACTGACTAGATATTGTATGCTAGATTACATTATACAGTATGCGTTCAGTTGAGTCCTATTCTTAAGGCTGCTACAACATTTTTTAGGACTTTTCTTCAGAAAGCTTCTATTTAGCCATCAATCATTGTTTAAACATTGCTTTCTCCATCTATTTCAAGGTGTCGTTACTGATGATAATTATTTTCTGTATGTGGAAATGTGTATAAACTTTACAAGTTCACATAAACATCACATTTTACTTTACAGTGATTATTTAAAGGAACTAGGGCAGAATTGGATGGGCTAAATGTTATTTCTGACTTTTCTCCCCAGAATTTTAAAGACAATGTGTGGGCAGTAAAGTTGCAACTTCTTGGAAAACAATACAAAACACATTGTATTGTTTATAATTGTGCTACAGTTATCTTAAATCATACACCTTTCTCCTTCTTGCTCCTATTTCTCTGTTTAAATGTTTGGTATGTGTGCCATCATGGTAGACAAGATCCCCACAATATTGCAGGAGTCCACCATATTAATGTTGAATATTGAATTATTCTCTTGGAAGTATAGCATAAATGCATATATTATTTGCTTTCATTTTAGATTCAGATATTTGGTGTATTTTCTCTTTGTTCTTCCCATCAGGCACACAGATGATCTTTGACAATTGCTATAGCGAGGTCATGTTTCATAGTTATCATAGGCTTTAGACATCCAATCAGTCAAGGACAATTTGAAGTCATAGGTAAAATTGTGGTTAAAATATTATTTTCTTGAAAAAAAAGCAAGCTGCAGGGGTAATGCAGATTAATGAACAATTTAATTAATCTAGCTATCTCTTCTTAGAAACAGAGTTGTATCTTTCTCTGAGTGAGGACATTTTTATCCATCTCCTGCTTAAATAACATCAACCAGGTTGAAAACCGATTGACTGGAACATGTTAGATTCAACTCAAGAACACAAGCATCTTATCTTCTTACAACATTGTCATTCAAGACTCTAATCAAGACCATAGAGAAGATATAGGTCACTTACACTTCAAGGTTTATAAAGGCAAATGAAGACTGCTTACAGATCTATTACAAGGAATTGATTTGGATATATACAGAACTGTTTTACTCTTCAGCCTCTGTTATTAATTGCACTTGTAGACTTGAGAGACATAATTTCCCTATAATCTTATTCATGACATAGAATCATGGAAACATAGAATCTTGGAATTAGAAGGGAAAGTAAGAAATGGGTTTCCAAACGTAGTTAGAATGATTTGAAAGATAGTGATTTTACTATCTCAGAAGTTGTCTTCTATTTATGGGCACCTCTGGGGTGTTCCCTGAGGATTGTTAGGTGAATGATCTGGATATTTGCAGAGGTCTAAAGTAGTATATAGGCAGATAAAGGCAATCAGAAATCAGGTTTGTCAATCTGATTTGATTCTATTATAGGCTAGTGAAGACTGAGGACATTCAGGTCCACAGACAGCCATATGGTGGTACTGGACTTGCTTTTCTTCAGGTCACCCCAAGCCATGTCCTAACTTCTTTCTTCCAGTTTTCTCTGTACTACAAGTACTGGTGTGCCCCAACTATATACCCAAACTCATTGCTTATAACATTAAATCATAGTTAAGATCAGGCCATAATGTTTAAAACAAGTTTAGTATTATCTTGGATATTTTTATAAATTAATATTACAAAGCATTTAAAATTAATTTACTGAAATAAACCAATAGACACAAACCCTAAAACTCGATATGAATATCTCTGGAACAATAAGCCATTATCCTCTACAAGTCAGTGGCATATTCTTCAGCAGTAGCAACTTGTCCAAAAAAAAAATACACTTTCCTTCTCTCCTTCTCATCTCAGGAATCACCATAAAGTGCATGGTGCTTAGCAAAATATTTCTCACACCTTATCCTATCTTCTCCATCCCAATACTATAATTTGTGTTGAAAAATTCATTTACCAACTTAAGCTTCTTCCCATTATTTAAAAATTTTCATAATGGGAGACAGTCTATCACAGCTGTTAAATATATGGGTTCTGGAGTTAGACAGTGCTAGGTTTAAATTTACATTTGACTGGTGAGGTAATCTTTGTCAAGTTACTTAATTTCTCTAAGATGTATCTATTTGCTAAAAAAAGTGGGATAATTATAACTCTACAATAATATTTGTAGGTTAAGTAAATCATATCTATATGTGTATATATGTAAAAATTAAACAATACTGTCTAGCATAAATAGGCATTAAATAAGTTTCTTTTTCTTTTTATTATTCTTATCTCCAAGATTCAGCTCAAATATCTCTTACTCACTTAAGATTTCAGTATCTCTGGAAAAAGTCAATCCTTACATCTACTCTTGTCTTATGATGTCATCTTACAATCAAAGCTCTAGTATAGTAGTTACCATACTGCATCACTATTATTTACTTCTCTGTCTCCCTGGAAAAAATGTCCTTGAGGGAGAAGTCTGTAACATTAATCACTTACCCTCAGCTACCAGCATTATGCCTCATACAAAGAACATATTTAGCATTAATGGCCACAAATCCTAGCTACCAAAACGTTGCTACCATCTTCTAGTGACAATTAATGTATTTATGGGGTCAAAATAATTCAATAAGCACATGCTTAGTTTCCGGTAAAACAATAAAAGAGCAAAATCTTCCATTACTCCTTATGAAATAAAATCCCTTATGTTTCTTTTATACCCACACTTGTTATTTTAATGGGAAATTTAATCAACATACAGAAAATCACAGTAGATATACAGGATTCTTTCATTCAAAAATGAAACAGATATAGAAAATTTCTCCTAACATCCAAGCTAAATTTTAGCAAAATTTATTTTAAGGTATAGTTAACTTTAAAAAAATCTGGAAATAAATTCTAAAGGTAATATTCAAGTGGTAAGATAACATAACTGCTATCAGCATATGCTATTGGTGTTGATAAGATTAAAATGATGAAATTTTAATTAACTATCAGAAGAACAATTTATGCAACTTGGAGACTGTACAAATAAAAACCATATATGATAGTTAATCAACGATGCTGACATCTGCTTTCCCTAAAGATCCATAAGTGAATATTGGTGAAGGTTATTAAAGTAACTGGATGAGCAACTACTTTAAACATATCTTTATTTTTTTATTTTTTATTTTTTTAACATCTTTATTGGAGTGTAATTGCTTTACAATGGTGTGTTAGTTTCTGCTTTATAACAAAGTGAATCAGTTAAACAATAGAAAATGGTATTTAAATTTCTCTGGGAAATACATTCTGAAATAGATAATAGTAAAAAGATTTTAAAATTCTAAACCTATCTATATTTTAAAGTGATTTCATAAGTCAAATTAGTAATAAGGCTTAACTTTAGGAGGAAAAACAAGAAAAGTATACAGAAAATCTCCATAATATTATGATATATGACATATATATGAGGTATATTATGATAAATGAGTGCTACTGTCTACCAGATGCAGCTAAAATGAACAAAAATAGTAAGAATATATATGAATAAAAGATCTAAAACAGGCTTATTCAAATGTTTTTTAATGGAATTTTACTAATCATTACTTCTTATCTCATCTTTTATAATAAACTCTATAAATTATTTTTTTAAATTCACCACATGGAGGTTTTACATTAAAAGGCTTTGGTAATAGAATTGTAAGTACAATTGAAACATAAGTCATAATGGACATGAACATTTGAAAAATAGAATGCATTAAATCTCTAATTTAGCTGATGATCAAGAAAGGGAAGCAGGAAAGTCCTGACAATCTGTGTATATTTAGAGTGACAGATACACCATGTTGGAAACTTATATTGTGGAATGAAATAAAAATAGTGTTATTGTTAAAGCATCCATAGCTTAATAAATCTGGACCCCAGACTAGTTGGTGCCTCAAAATATTCTCAAAATGTTAAGACAATTTAGAAACTACATTATTTCTTTTTTAATGTAAATACTTCATTTTCTAATTGAAAACAATAAAGATTTATGATTTTAGTAATTGCAGACTAGATAAGTTAGACCTTCCTTCTGAAAAAAAAAATAGAAAACTGGAGGGAAAATTCTGCTTGAAGGCACAAGACAGCTAAGAAATAAATAATTATCTGGCCAAGATCCAGGAGAAGATAGAAATTCAGATATAAGGTCTCAATATTTGGAACTTTTAAAATCTTTGGGTGTTTTCTAATTCTAAGAGATTTTGAGTATGTCAATTAACAGCCTCCTTATGCTAAAGGAGCAAAGGTGGGAGAGCATGGCCACCTAAGTGTGGGAGGGCCTGGAAAACTCCTTGAATTTGCTTGGGACTCAACAGGGCTATACACTTTGAAAAACAAAACTAAACTAAACTAAACAAAAACTAAACTAAACTAGAAGTAAACTGGCCTTCCCAAGGACCCAACTCCAAATTACCTTAATGCCTGAAATTGGATTCAGATGTGCTCAGATTGTTAGTGCTCCAGACACATGAGAGAAGTACATATAAAACTTTGGCTATGAAGATGACATAAAGGCATAAATTATTTCAAATTTTAAAAATATAGTGTGTATCACCAAATTATAAATAAGAAGTGACACAGAGAGACAAAAATCACATAGATGAGAGTAATAACAAACAGAAGAAAGAGATCCACAGGTTCTCCATATGTTAAACTAATTAGGCATAGACTAACAATATAAAATAACTAAGTTTAAATTTTCAGGGTAAAAAAATTTCTTTGGAAATTTTGGAAGAAACAGGATATTTGGAGAAGAATGGAATAGAAAATCTAGAATCAAGAGTAAAAGTAACTAAAATTAAGAACTCAATGGGTAATCTGACACACAGCTCAAAAAAATAGAATATTCAGACTGAAATGTGGAGAGAAAAAAGAATGGAAAATAAAGAAAAGAAAGTATTTGACATAAGGCATGAGGTGAAAATGTATAATGCACATGTTAGATTCACCAAAGGAGAGGAGAGAGAGAATGGGGCAGGCTCAATACTGAAGAGATGGTGGCTAAGAATTTCCAGCAGTAGTGACTAACATCAGCCACAAATTCAAGTGCTAAATGCCAAGTTTTAAAAAGAAAAGAGAAATATGGTTCAAATCACATTATAGTAATACCTCTGAAAACCAAAAACTAAAGTAGAATATCTTACAGGAAGCTACAGAATAAAAAACTGATTGCCTTCAAAGAGAAAACAATAACACAGAGAGCTAATTAACCAATTCAATAGAGAGTAGGAGATAATGAAATGATATCTTTAAAGTGCTGAGGGAAAACAACTGTTAAATTAGAATTCTATGTCCAGTACAAATATTCATTAAGTATAAAAGTGAAATAAATAAACTTTCAGAGAAGAAAAACAGAAAATACATCTCCGGAAAATTTTCCATAAAGGAAAATCTAAAGGGAATTCTACAGGAAGAAGAAAGAAAATGAACACGAATGGCATCTGTGAGAAAAGATAAAGCAAGAAAGCAAGAAAGGGGAAAATATACTATCAATTGGTAGCATTTACATACATTAACAAACATGACTGTAGCATATAACTAAAGAGGCAATAAATTGGAATCAAAAGTCCTTAAAAGAAGGAAAGGGTCCAATTATCATTAGACTTTGACAAATCAAGATTCATGTCATAATCTCCAGGTTAAACACACAATAATGTTTTTAAAAAGTAGAAAATGTGTGAACAAAAGAAACTACAACAAGCATAAAAAATAGAAAGACCTCAGTAAAATAAATTTAAATTCAATTATATTGGTGTTACATTAAAGATAAATGGATAAAACTAATTAAATGCAAAGGTTGTTCTACTTGGTTTAAAAGATCACAGTTCTGTTTATTGTTTACAAAACAGTAAGATGCAGAAAAGATAGAATTAAAGAATGCAGTAAGTTATGACATGTAAAGACAAATTAAAATAAAACTAATATAACTATTAATATGAGACATTAGGACAAAAAGCATTTCTAGAGAAACAGGGGGTGTTTCACAGTGATAAAAAGAATCAATTTAATAGAAATGTATAATGATTCTAATTTTGTTTGCAACATAAAAACGCAGGCTTACCATATATGAAGCAAAACTTTATAGAACTAAAAACAGAAACAGACAAACCCGTAATTCCATTAAAAAGCTTTAATAGAATTCTCTCTTTAACTGTTTAACTACAAAACAGAAGCCACAAAATCAGTTATAAATGATTAGAAGACCTAAACAACATGTTTAGGAAACTTGACTGAATGTTAATTATATAGTGAGCGTGTGTGTGTGTGTGCGCGCACGTGTGTGTGTATGTGTGTTCACTAAGTGTTATGGCACTGCAAACAAGACTGCAGAATGTCTTTTTAAATTTGCAACCACATAGGAATTTCAGAATTTGAATTGATATATACTATATACTCTGACCACAAGGCAACTGAGTTAGAAACAATACTAAAAAGTTAGCTATATATATATTATATATATATATAATATATATATATAAAATAGCACATATACATGATGTAGCAGGGAGGATTCATATTTGTCAGACCATGAGAAGATGGAGGTTCTTGGCCTTATGCCTAATTTCCCTTCCCTGGCACTGGCTGACCAGCTAGTCATCTGGGTTAGAGAACATGGAACAGTTTATATCTCTGAAGAAAAGGATTTGTACAAAGTTGCCAGTGATGAGGACTTCATTAACATTGGCCTCCAGCAATTTGGCCAAAAGGTTTACAAGTTGAAGGAGCCCTCAGAATCAAAAAGCAAAGAGGAGTTGAAGAAGAATCCATACGTAAAGAAGATCATGGAGGACACCAGGAATATTGTCAACAGTATAGCTGATGAAATGAGACGTCTTTTGACTCTTACATTCCTAATTGTAGCCTCTATTAGGATTTCATCAACTGGTTTGGTTTTGCAATGCTGGGTAAGGGAAGTGTTCCTGGCCATACATAATATAATATATATAATGGAATATAATTTAGCCATGAAAAGAAGGAAACCCTGCCATTTGTGACAATATAGATGTACCTGGATGACATTATGTTAAATGAAATAAGCCACAGTCTAAATCCCTAATTAAGCAATGCCCGAGCTTGAACTTCTTATGGCCTCTCTATTCTATACACAAACCTGTACCACCCACAATCTTCCTCATCTCAATTGATTGTAATCCCAACCTCCCACTTGCTCAGTTAAAAATTTTTGAGACGTTCTCAATGCATTTTTTTTCTTTCATGCTCTGCATTCAGTCTATTAGGAAATCTTATTGGTTCTATCTTTAAAATATATCCATAATATGACCACATCCATTGCTACTTTTCTGGTAGAAGCCACTATTATCTCTCACTCAGATCATACTAGCCCCTAAAGAGTCTTCCTGTTTTCTCTCTTGTCCCTCTAAAATGTATTCTCAGCAGAACACAGAGAATGATCCTTTAAAATTACAGCTCAGATCAAATTACTTCTTTTCACAAATTCCTGCTACAGTTTCCCATTTCATTCATAATTAAAGCCAAACTCCTAAGGATGGCCTGTACATCCTAACTTAATTTCTCCTACCCTTCTGACCCTTCTACCCTCATTGTTGCTATCATCAACCCCTATCTCTTTTCTAACCTCATCTCCTATTTCTCTTCCTTTCTCTCATTCTATCTCAGCTATACTGGCCTTCCATTTTCCTTAAAGAGCAAGCATCCTGTTTAAAAATCATAGGGCCTGGGCTTCCCTGGTGGCGCAGTGGTTGAGAGACTGCCTGCCGATGCAGGGGACACGGGTTCGTGCCCCGGTCTGGGAAGATCCCACATGCCGCGGAGCGGCTGGGCCCGTGAGCCATGGCCGCTGAGCCT
>NC_041218.1:65275968-65282768 GCF_002837175.3 Physeter macrocephalus
AAAAAAAAAAAAAAAAAAAAAAATCACAGGGCCTTTGCATTAATTCTGTCCTTTGCTTGGGAGCTTCTTCTGTCAAATATTTGCTCATCTCACTTGTTCACATGCTTCAGGTCTTTGTTAAAACTTCATTTTCACTGCACATTCTATTTATAAATATATCTAGACACTGACACCTACATCTGTAGACTTTGATCCCTGTGCTCTGCTCCATTTTGTATTTTTCTATAGCACATATCACAATTCTGTCAACTGTTCATTGTTTCATTGTTTTTTAACACTCAAGGTTCCCAAGCACCTATGGCTTGGCCTTATACATATTTCATGAACAATAAATATTTGTTGGGACTTCCCTGGCGGGCCAGTGTTTAAGACTTTGCCTTCCAGTGCAGGGGGGTGCAGGTTTGATCTCTGGTCAGGGAGCTAAGATCCCACATGCCTTGTGGCCAAAAAACCAAAACATAAAACAGAAATAATATTGTAACAAATTCAATAAAGACTTTAAAAATGGTCCACATCAAAACATCTTTTAAAAATTAAAATAAATATTTGTTGAATAAATTAAATATATTAAAGAAAAAATAGATCAAATATCAGTTTCAGAAAATAAAATTAGAGAATATTTGTCCAAATTAGGACAGAGAGACATCCAAAAAGAATCAGAAGCATAAAAATCACAAAGAAAAATGTAGATATTACTGAAAACCTTAAATTTTTAAATTTTATTTAGAAAAAAATATATAAACAAGTGAAAAATATCTATTCTAGATGCTAAATATGTATAATATCTGCATATTGATAAGAAAAACAAACAATCCAGTAGAAAAACAGGTGAAATGTATAAATGGCATTTTATAATCAAGAAATTCTAAAAAGCAATGAAATATTTGAATGTTTTTTCAACCTTAAATTGAAGCAATAATGAGACATCATTTCTCCCAAAACATTGACAAAATAGTAAATGATTATTGTTTCCAATAACAGTAAGAATGCAGAACCAGAACATTGCTAACGGAGGTATGATAGATTTAGCCCTTTTGGAAAGTAATTTGAAAATACCAACCAAAAATTAAAATACAGACATTGTTTGATAAAGCAATTACACTTTTGGAAATTTATTATCTAGAAATATATGAGTAGATAAAGATACAAATAGAAATGTATGTCTAGATATATATACTGAAGCATTGCTTAGAGTGGAAAAACTAAAAATAACAAAAATACCCATAAAGAAAAGAATGGACTAAAAATTTGTGATGTACATCCTTACAGAGGAAAATTGTACAGCTCTTAATGAAGATACATCAGTCTAACAGAGATGGATCGGCCTGTGTCTACTGAGCTAGAAGGAGGTTTAGAATGTGCTTTGGTTTAACATGAGGAAAGTAAGTTGCAGAGTAATATCTAAATATGGTATTATTTAAGTAAAAATTTTACAAAGAATAATTATGAAAATATTGAAATATTAATAGTTAACATAAATATAGGGAAAGGTAAAAGGGATAAAAATGAACTGTTGGGGTGAGAATGGTGGTGGCAAATTTTTAACTTTATCTTTTTATTTATTTAGAGTTTTCTTTTTAACTTGCTACATTGAGTAAGTATAAAATCTGCTCTTTAAAACTAAAAGAAAATGGAAAACAGTGGAATAGTACACATTTTGATGTCAGACAAAATCAGATACAAATTTGAGGCTCGTTGCTAAATTCCTATGTGACCCTAAGTAAGCTAATTAATCACTCACTAACCTCATCAGCCCAATAGGTGTTAATCAAAGGGATTATACAAATCAGTTATCAGATATATAAGGGCACGATATCATCTGATGAATAATGGATATTAGTCTTATTATATGGATTCTTGGATTTTATACAATAATAAAGTCAAAGTATTGTAATTGAGTAGTGAAATAATAAAATTAGGGGAGAAGAAGGAGAAGGAGGAGGAGAGTAGATAAAGGAAAAGAAAAGGAGGAAAAGGAAGTAACAGTTATTATGAACTTGCTATAAGTCAGACAATAGCACCAGGACTGGCATTGACTAAACCTTTACAATATATGACTGCATGTATAACGTACTGACAACTAGTAATGAGTTAGGTACCATCTTACTTTCAGTTTTACAGAGTAGGAAACTGTAAGTTATAATTTGACTCACTATAATAAAAAAAATACGAGAATTATCTTGAAAAATTAGTGGCCATTGTATTTCAAAAATGGTGTATCATGCAAGGCTAAGATATGGCCAATAATTTAAATTCTTTGGATCCTTTGGAAAACATTTTATTCCCAAGAGAAAGCACATTACTTATTAAATGCTTTTTATTCTCATTCTGGAGGATATTCATTGCTAGAGTGGCAGTAACTACCATGACTAGCTAAATTAATAAAATATTTTCATAAATGGGAATTTTTAAGTGAATATATGAAATTACAAAATACATTATTTCAATCTAATCATTTACAAAGGAAATTCCTTGGGATTGAAAGAGGAAGAAATAAAAAGTCTACTTTTTCAGTAGAAGATACAGAAATCTTTTTTGATAGCAAGGAAAATTTTATGAATGCATTAATATTTTTGAACTTTTACTTCTTTTTCTTAATAGAGGTGAAAAATGCTGAGATACTTAATATTAACACAATTCACAACAGCATGAAACTTTGCACTTTCACAGCTTGCACCTAGCAAAAAGTGTACTGCAAATACATATTTATGAGCTTGTTATTTTAGTTAATTATATACTCGATTAGAAACCATGATAGAGCTGGCAGTTATTATGACTACAAATAAATGTTTATTTTTTGTGGTTCTATACTTTATAAGATAATGACTTAACAAGAGCTAAGGAAATTTAACCATTAGCCTTTGTGAGTCAGCTAATGCTATATAATTTAATAGCATTCTTTGTCTGGCGGGTTTAATAAATATGTGGTTGATGCAGTTGAAAATTCACTATAAGAACTGGATACTTAGATTTTTTTTAAAAAAGTAATTTTGTAGGGTTTTTCATTTACATATGGCAAAATCAGTAAGTCTTAGTTCTGTAAAAATAAAATTCCCTTATAAAAATAAAAATGGTATAGAAAAATTAATTTTTAGAACTAGCAACAATTTGAAAGAATGGGAAAGATATTTCCCTCTATTCTTAGCTGAAACACAAAAGAACTACAAACTGAATATTTATTACAGAATAAATTATGAGGTAACAATAAAAAACACTAGAAAAAAGAATATGTAGGGCTTCCCTTGTGGCGCAGTGGTTGAGAGTCCGCCTGCCCATGCAGGGGACATGGTTTCGTGGCCCGGTCTGGGAAGATCCCACATGCCACGGAGCGGCTGGGCCCGTAAGCCATGGCCACTGAGCCTGTGCGTCCGGAGCCTGTGCTCCGCAATGGGAGAGACCACAACAGTGGGAGGCCCGCGAACCGCAAAAAAAAAAAAAAGAATATGTATAATGAAAGCTTAAAAGTCAATAGAATTATATTTCTTAAATGTCCAGCATACTTCCTGCACATAGGATGTAACCATTTTTTTTTTTACTTTCCATGCTTCATATTCCTTATTTTGAATTTTTATTATTCAGTGAAAGAGAAAGGGGACATGGAATGATCTTTAACAAAGAAAACACAGTATTATTTATAACAGAACTTAGCAAAGCCATTCTCTTTCCTGGTTCCAATATAAAATGAGAATGGTTTAATTCTGCCCTTCTCCCAGGGCACAATTATCAAAAAGTGGCCCTTGTGAATTCTTATCCCAAAGAATATAAGGATACCACTTATTCAGAAATTATTTTGGGAACATAGCCTGAGAAAATTTTTGCAATTATCAGAATTATACTAGGAGATCTCTGAAAAGAAGTTCTTTAGGCTTGAGAGAAATACCTGATAGAAACTTGGATCTGTGTAAAAATAAAGATCACTGGTAATAGTTAATATGTGATTTTTAATAATCTGTTTTCTTTCACATTAATTTCATTAAAGGACAACCGAGTACTTAAGTAATAATAATAATGATGTATTGTGGAGTTTATAATATATGTAGAGTCAAATAGATAACAAATATAGCATAAAGAATGGAAAGTAAAATAGAACTATATTTTTGTAAGGTTATTACAATACATATTGGTTTGACTTTATTTCAAAGTAGATAGTGATGTTATAGTAATCCTGAACTAAAATAATAAAATAAAAGTGAATTAATTAACACACATAACTAAAAAGCTGTTAGAGGAGATAAAGTAAAACACCAAAAATACTCAATTAATCCAAAAATCAGGAAAGGAGAAAAATGGAACAAAGAGCAAATAAAGAAAAAAATAGCAAGATAGTAGACCTAAACATTAAATGTAAATAAACCAAATACTTCAATTAAAAGACAATTTTTTATTAGATTTAAAAAGTAGAAGTAAAAAAATATTGTTTAAAAGAGACAAATTTTAAAGATAAATATTTCAAGAGAAGTAGTATCACTAAGGATATTTCATAATGATAAATGGGTCAACCCAATAGGAATCTATTACAATCCTAAATGTATATGTAACTAAAAATAGAGTAAACAAACTAACAAAACTATATAAAAATTCTACAATAATTATGGAAAATTTTAATGACTCTTCCTCTTAAATTGATGAAACAAGAGACAAAAATAATTTGTCAAGGTGTATTTTACTTAAATATTTTCAACTTTACTTAATTAACATGTAAAGAACACTATAGCCAAGTACTACAAAATACAAATTATTTCATGTGCACAAAACAAGTCTCAATAAATTTCAAAGATTTTATATTATGCAGAGTAGGTGTTGTGACAACAATAAATACAACTAAATTGGAAATAAATTAACAAATTTGTGGGAAAATCCTCAAATATTTGGAAATTAGCCTATATTTTACTAAATAAGCCTTAAGTCAAAGACCTCACACAGGAAATTAGATATCAATTCAAATTCAATGAAAATAAAAACACAGTCAAAGTTTGTGGGATGCATGTAAAACAGTGCTTAGAGAAGAATCATAGCTTTAACTGTTCATGAAAATAATTAAATCAATGATCTAAGCTTTCACTTTAAGAAATTACAAAAGCAGACCAAATCAATTGGAAAGTATGCAGGAAGAAGGAAATAAAGAGTGGAAATAAATGAAATGGAAATATACCAATATTAGAGAAAAATTAACAAAGTTAAACATTCATTCTTTTCAAAGAATCAATGTAGTTGATCAACTACTGACTAGACTGAATAGAAAAAGCATTGTCAAAAACAGATGCGAAATGAAAGTATCCTTATGGTTTCTAGACACGTAAGCCATTTTTTGTCAATAACTTCAACAACCTTAGATGAAATGGACTTATTTATAGGTAAAAGAACACTACCAAAGCTGACACAAGAAGATAAAAATTAAAAACCCATATCTAAGAAATTAAATTCATAGTTAAAAATCTTTCCACAACAAAACCTTTAGGCACAGATGGCTTCTCTGGTAAATTATCTCAAATATTTAAGGAATAAATAATATTAATATTAGACAAACTCTTTCAGAAAGTAGAGGAGGAAGAAACACTTCCCAAATCATTTTATGAAGGCAACAAATTCTCAACTTTAAAAACAGACAAGACCATTGCAACAGAAGACAATTCCACATAAAGGAAAGCAAAAATCTTTAACAAAATATTAACAAAGCAAATGCAGAAATGCAAGATTGAACTTTGAAACATCAATGTAAGTAAAATTAACAAAATAAAGAGCAATGATACAATCATTTCAATGGATATAGATTTTTAAATTAAAATCTTTAATAAAATCATTGAAAATGTTTATAAAATTCAACATCCATTCAAAATAAATTTTTTTAACTTTTATTTTATTTTTTAACATCTTTATTGGAGTATAATTGCTTTACAATGGTGTGTTAGTTTCTGCTTTATAACAAAGTGAATCAGTTATACATATAAGACAAATACCGTATGCTAACACATATATATGGAATCTAAGAAAAAACAAATGTCATGAAGAACCTAGGGGTAAGATGGGAATAAAGACACAGACCTACTAGAGAATGGACTTGATGATATGGGGAGGGGGAAGGGTAAGCTGTGAGAAAATGATAGAGTGGCATGGACATATATACAAAATAAAATTTTAAAGCTATCAGAAATCCAGGACAAGAAAATATCTTTATGACCATGGATTGATAAATATTTCTTAGAACACAGAAAGGTATATAATTATGGAGGTCAAAACTGATGAATTGTACTTCATTAAAATAAAAAATTTATGCAAACTAGAAACACTGCTAATAGAATCAACACCTAAATCAAAGCTTGAGAGAATATATTTGCAATACCTATATCTGACATAGAACTTGCATCCAGAGTATATAAAGAATCAATTAAAAGACAAACTTCCAGTTGAAACTGGAAAAAAGACTAGAAAAAACAATTTGCAAAAGAAGACTTAAAAGTGGCCAATAGACATTTGAGAAATTATTAAGGATTACTAGCTTCATATGCAAATTAAAACAACAATAAAATATCACTACAGGTCCACTAGAATGACTAGAATTTTAAAATATTAACACCAAGTGTTGGCAGGCATGTGGAGAAACTTATCGGTTTAGTCCTGTGGGAATGTGAAACAGTAAAACCATGTTGGAAAACTTTTTGGGAAGTTTCTTACATATAAATTTAAGCCTATACCTATCCTGATACACAGAATTTTTCTCTTAGATATTTGCTGGAGAGAAATAAAAGAGGTATGTTTTTATTATCATTCTTTTTCTACTTTTTTTTTTTTTTTTTTTTTTT
>NC_041218.1:65282858-65297944 GCF_002837175.3 Physeter macrocephalus
GCGGAGCACAGGCTCCGGACGCACAGGCTCAGTGGCCATGGCTTACGGGTCTAGCCGCTCCGCGGCATGTAGGATCTTCTCAGACCGGGGCACGAACCCGTGTCCCCTGCATGGGCAGGCAGACTCTCAACCACTGCGCCACCAGGGAAGCCCCTTTTTCTACTTTTTATCTTCCCTCTTTTGCTTGTGTTTCCAACAAATTTTACATTATATTTTACCTACTGAAACATTATGTAGGCTATTGACTTGTTATTTGTATAAACAACAATAATAAATGGAAACTAGAACTCAGCTTTAGGGAATTGGTTAAATATATCGTGGTGCAGATAAATGATGAGACATTATTATAAACATTAAGAATTTTGTTTTAAAAACATGTTTGAGATAGGAAAATATAACTTGACTTTTCAGCATTACTATTTGCCACAGCTGCAGTCTCATCTTGAAAACTTTCTTCACTTGGTCTCTGGAACACCATACCCCTTTGGTTCTTCTACATTACAATGTGTTCCTTCTTAGTGTTCTGTGTTGGATTCTTTCCCTCCAAATGTTGAAAAGCATCAGGACTTACTCTTCATACCTCTTCATTTCTCTGTCAGAACTCACTCTCTAGTGACCTCATTTTTTAAAAATAACTTTAAATATATCTATGCATGGAAGACCACTAAAATTATATCCCCAGCCTGAATGTGTCCCTTGCACTCAAACTGTTTATCCAACTAAAAATGCCACCTTTACTTAGATATTTATTAGGCATCTCAAACTTGTCATGCCCAAGGCAAAGTCAGTTTATCTCCTCCCTAGCTTTCTGCACCTCAGTAAATGGCTTCCACCCATCCATTTGCTCAGGGTCATAATTCTCATCCCCCTTCTTTTTTTTTTTTTTTTTTTTTTTTCTTGCGGTACGCGGGCCTCTCACTGTTGTGGCCTCTCCCGTTGTGGAGCACAGGCATGTGGGATCTTCCCAGACCGGGGCGCGAACCCGTGTCCCCTGCATCGGCAGGCGGACTCTCAACCACTGCGCCACCAGGGAAGCCCCCCTTCTTTTTTTATACCCCACATCCATTCCATTATCAAATCCTCCTTGGCTCTATCTTCAAAATATATCTCCCATTTAACCATTTCTCTCCAGTTTTGCTGCTATTATCCTAGGTCAAGCCATATATTCTCCCTCCTGTTCTGTTTAATAACCTCCTAACTGATCTCCCTACTTGTACTCTTGCCCTTTCATTCTACTCTGCATAAAGCAGCCAGAGTGAACTTACTTAACATGTCAGGTTATGTCACTGCCCTGATCTAATATGCTCCACTGGAAGAACTCCAAAAATGTTAACAGAGTCTTCTTGATAGATTACAATTAATCTGGCCTTAATGTTTATTTCTAGAGTTGTAATTTTCTATGATTATCATATAATCATCTATTGCTTCTAAAAAGAAAATATATATAAATTGGTTTGGCAAATCAAGATGGTAAAAACACTCAACAGCTTAAAAAGAAAAGAACATTGAAAGGAGATAAAAGAAATGAGAAACAGTTTGTTCCACTGCAATACATGAATATTTTATTTCATTTCTGGAAGGGTAAAATTAATAAGATTGTACAGAAATAAAGTGTCCGGTGAATACCTATTATCTTTTATTTTATGTGAATGTAATTGCTATTACATGGTTTACTTCATAATATCCAAGTGCATATTAAATTCTTTGCATATATGTTCATAACATTAAAAAGATAGAAGACATACATGGGAATATCACTATTGGGACTGACTACATTGAAAAGCTACATTGAAAATAAAAGTTAAATTACCATGTCACTAAACTAATCTTGTATCAGTTAAAATTAATGCAGATATTTAGTATTTTTGCTTTTCAAGTTATTTTAAGTAAATAGAAATTATGGATAAAATTTTGAGATGATATGGTTTGTGTGACCTCATAAATTTACCATACAGTCATAGATATTACAGATTTAAAGAAATTTAGAGCCCATCTGGAACAATTCCTTCCATGTCACATAAGAAAACTGAGACCCAACAAGCAGAAGCAACTTTTCTCTAGTTGCATAGCCAGAAATTAATAAAACAAATGTTTGAAGTTAATATCTAAAAATTAATCTGTTCTTTATCCCTGAATAATCCATGATGCTAAATTTCCTTATATCATCATCCACACTTTGACTACATTTTTCTTACATAAACAGGAATTCTGAACTAGCATTCTAACCCAAAGAATACACAAGCTGTGAACACAAGAAGATGGACAACAGCCACTGGTGCACAGACGAGGGAAGGGTAAGCTGTGACAAAGTGAGAGAGTGGCCTGGACATATATACACTACCAAACGTAAAATAGATAGCTAGTGGGAAGCAGCTGCATAGCACAGGGAGATCAGCTAGGTGCTTTGTGACCACCTAGAGGGGTGGGACAGGGAGGGTGGGAGAGAGGGAGACGCAAGAGGGAAGAGATATGGGAACATATGTATATGTATAACTGATTCACTTTGTTATAAAGCAGAAACTAACACACCATTGTAAAGCAATTATACTCCAATAAAGATACTTTAAAAAATTAAAAAAGAATATGGCACCAGTCATCACTTTCTTGCATTCATGCTTACTTCCCATTCAACTCCCAGATTGGTAGTTGCCAAAAACAGTGCATTGTCTCAATGTCTCAGTGTTGTAAGAAGTTATGAAAGGGGATGAAAAAGAAAGGGAAAATGGAGTGAGGACAGGATGGCTCATCCATTCATTTTCCAGTGAGAGCTGCCATATTATTGCAGAATCTCAAAGTAGGTAGTGATCGTAAAGACTATGTAATGCAATTTCACCAGATACATGTGACTTTCCACTGCATTCTTGATAAGGGCTTTTCTAGGTTATGATTGAACACATTTTTGTGAAAATAAAATAATTATCTCTTAAGATACCTCATTATATCTTTGAATAAATCTGTTATACATTTTAAATTTTAAAATGACTTTAAATGTGTCTTCCAATGAATTTCTCCCAATGGTCCTAATTTTTAATTTCTTGGTCCTAATTTTTAATTTCTTTGTTCTCTCAATACACACACACACATATATATAAAGGGGTGTGTGTGTGTGTGTGTGTGTGTGTGTGTGAGATCACAGTTAAGCCCTCCAATTGAAATCTGAATAGGACAGAGTCCCTAATGATTATCCCCTTCATAATAACAATATTAATTTTATTATATCTAGGAGTTAAGCCAATTTACTTTGTTCCAGACTGTGTAAAAAATTTTACACACATTGTTTCATTATACTCTAAAACAAATGTATGATGTAATATTATTATCCAAGTTTCTGAAATTTAGAGAGGTTAAATAACTTGCCAAAGGTCATACAGAAAGTAATAGTAGTGCAATTCGATTCTGGAATCTTTGTACTTCTGCCACTTCCCAATATTAATACAACACCCTATTAATGCAAACTGAGACTGAATTTGCTTTTTGGTTAGGCATCTCATACCACATACTTATATTAAGCTTACTGTTGTTTATAAAACAAAACAAACAAAAACAAAAGAACAAGAGAAAATAAAAATATCTAACGCCTGGAACACAGAAGATTCTCACAAAAATGCCACCTCTATGCCTTTGAATATTTCTGTTTAAAAACATATAGACTAACTTAAGATGTGCATCATTCTTTACTTCTGTAGACCCTTTCTGTCATTGTTATTGTTGTAACAGAGATATTCTCAGTCTTACAAGTCAGGATTGTCATAATAAGAACTTCTTAAATAAAAATACTGACAAATGGACTTAAGCTAATTTTTGTTCTTGCCTAAAACATTAAATTGTTTCTTCATTCATGCAATGATGACATATTATTTGCATATTCATTTTGTAAAAGCAAGATTAACCATTCCCCAAAATAAAATTAGATGGTCTCTTAATTTTCAGCCATTACCTCATTTTTTCCCCTGAAATCACAGCAAAACGCCATCTACAGGAGTTCATATTCTACCTAGTTATGAGTTTTGAATTCAGTGCCATATAATTAGCTTCTTTTAAAAGTTTTGTAATCCCGTCAAGACAATTCTTTTGGTATCTTGGCAATTTTAAGTTGCTATGTTTCAGAACATTTGCATTTTCTTTGAGAATAACGACTATTCCCAAATTAGACCATTGTTTTAAAAAATAAATAAAGGCTTGTTCTAAGCGGTGTTCATATATGTGATATTTGCAAGTTAAGGAGATCTATTTTTAATTGCATGCTATCTTTATATATAATTCCAACAAAGACATGCAAACTAATATGCTCTTTCAATCATTTCAATGTTTAAAGGGTGCATGCAAAAGACACAGTAGAAGAAGAAAATGATTTCTCATACTAATCTTGAAAAATACAAAATTTGGGATTATTTTGTACATGTAATTTTTATTCAGCCTAATTATTTTCTTAACAAAGATACTGTGATGGATCCCTTAATACTGAAGGAAGGAAAATCTGGCATCTCTGTTTCATGCAGACACCACGGAGGTCTCCCCTCCCAATCAAACATTCTAGTCTAACACTACCTTGCAACAGAACTTAACTGTCCGTCACAAATTACTCAAATATAAGTCACCGCAATATCTATGTTTCTATTCTAGAACAAATGGAAGCCTCACAAAGTTTTTTTAAATTCCGATAAAAATAATGTGGTTTTTTATCCACTCAGCTATGCTGACAACTCTACTCTAATTGAAAAAAATAATGCCATCATTTAACAAATCTTACAACTATGTTTGAATTATCTCACATCAATCAATAACAATTACAAGAATAAGGAGTGCAGGACTTAGCTTTAAAACATTTCCAGTTACTTGAAATTTGTTATTATACTTTTTGTATTGTATGATATTATACCTAAATGTCTCCAGACATAAATACCTCAACAAAAAGATAAATAATTTTAATTTCTTACATACGCAAAATAACAATCTGAATTTTTCCCTAGAATTATAGGAAAAAACACTCTAATATATGTTTCCACTATTTTCTGTAGCCTCCAGATAATTACTTATGCTCATAAGCTTCCTTCTCTATTCCACATACCATCTACACCATTTGATTACACGTATTATCTACTCCATTATTCTATTCATGCCCTGAAGCTTTCATCTCATATATTGTGATTAAAACCCAACTATTATTTTTCATAAATAATAACAAGCTCATTTGAGTTACTGAGTATAGCAGAGATTTATTTATTTTTTCCCCTGAGGATATGTGATGTTTACATATTTAACTTATGTAACAACAAAACTTAGCTGGAAAAGCAGAGAAGAGATAGAAATTTACATAGCTAAACCAGAATCTTTTTGAAAAAAGAACAGAAAAATGGAAGAACAGTTCTAATGTTTTCTGAGATCTATTTTTGTTTTGGTGATATTGTTTACTTTTCCCGACACAATTAAAGATAAAAGTTTCTATATTTTCTAAACTTTAATTTACTCTTCGTGAAATTCTCTTGCTCCATCCCCCGCACCCTTTGAGAACCTATAATACATTACATATTCTACTCAGGTTACTGGGTTTCCTTGTTCTTATGAGTGACATACCAATGCTAAGAATTTTAGCAAATATTTCCTTGAATATGTTAGAAGATGGATTTGTAGATTCACATTTTCACATTTCTCTGATTTTCTTTTAATTTTGGAAAAAGAATCGTGGGAGTTGAGGGAACACTTGTTATGTTGGCTAATGCGGCCCTTCCCTTCAGCAGAGCCAACTAAATACCAAGTGAGGGCTCTGATTGAATAATTTTTCATCAATGAATTACTATCTGTTGCCCACCCAGCTCTGAAGTTGAAACTGAGTATAGATTTTCATGTATTTACTACTGAGTTGGGTGAATAAAAGTAGGAGAGCTTGAAGACAATTTTCAAAAAAATAAATGCAAAGATTTAGCAATTTAAATATTGAAGAAATAAAGTCAATGCTCAAGGAAGTTATTCTAAAATGCAGAATATTGCCTATGGAAAACTTAGACAATCGTGTGGTGTAAAACCAATGTTTATTCTTAAAATTGTTTGTTCCTAGAAAAGCTGGAGAAAAAATAGCAAGTCCTTATCAGTATACTTTTCCAGTAAAAAATGCCATAAGAAGATAATCTCAACTAAACTAATGAAAGATCCATCTTAAGCCTTTTTAACACTTATTTTTTATATTAATTAAAAAAAACTATACTTGTTTTTTAAAATGTCATTTGTGAATTAAAGCCATTTAAAAATAGCCTAAAGGAAAATACATAAGGCAGTCCTACCAGCCTTGTTGCTAATTCCTTCTGCACTCAGGTACCCTGATACTTTCAGGTTTTGCATTAGGAAACTTCCCACAGATTTTCACTTGGTTCAGTTTCTCACTTAATTCTTCAAAAAGACCATTCCTAAAGTACCAAAACTCTGTTACTCTCAGTCTATCTTACTCAGTTTGATTTTTTTCATAGCATTCATTATATTTCAGTGAATCTATAATACAACATGCATAAGAAGCATCATTAGTTTACCACATTGTGGCTTTAGAAGATGTATTGTACACAAATTCTCTGACACTCCTCCCTTCAAAAGATGAGCCTAATTCTCATCCTCTTGAATGGGAGCCAGAGGAAATGATTATTAATGAATAGAATGTGCCAGAAGAGGCAACGAGTCTAAGTCTCTTAGTTGCCTGCTGTGAGGGAAGTAAGCAATCATGGATATAACAAAGCCTGTGAAGATGCCCACACAGGAAGGAGTGAGGCTTTCTTCTAACCATCAGCACCACTGACTTGCCATCTCTGGGAATGTGTCACCTTGGAAGTGAATTGTTTGGATCCAGTCAAACTTTCAGATGACTGCTGTCTCAGGTGACATTTTGACTACAATCTCATGAGAGAAGACAAGCCAAAACTGCCCAGCAAAGCAACTCTATTAATTCCTGACTTATAGAGACTATGAGGAAAAAACATGTTTGTTGTTATACTAAGGCATTTAAATTTGAGAGTACGTTATTAAAAAACAATATATAGCTAGCTAATACAATCACTACTGAAAAAGTACTGCCAATGGCACTAACAAAATCCTCTTTTATCACTTACAATTGCCATTTTATATTTAATGAAAGAAATCTTTGAAACTAATTTAGACCTATATTTTAATCATATGTCACTCTCTTGCATACAAATAAATGAAAATGCAAGTGGAAGAAATTGGAGAAGATATACCTAAAACTTCATTTTAGTATTCAATTTCTCTGACTATACTTTCAACTCAGGATTATCAACATCTGTGTTTTTCAACACAATATAATCTGCAGTGCCATTAGGAGTATTGATGAGGGGGATTTCTTGAAGGAATTCTACACTATTGTCTCTAAGAATATCTAAAATCTGGTATATTTGTAAATTTACATAAAATAGGTGCTTAAACAGGATATTATCTCATTTTAAAATTGTCCAAGTTTTAGGTGTAGGATGTAGAGGAAACTTCTCCTTTAAAGTATACTTCATTTTGCTTTCATCAGTACCAACTCATGTATGACTATTTTCTTCTCTGTATAAGCCAAATACATGTCTCATGTCTGTATTCTAAACACCACATCAAGAAACAGGAACTCTCCCTCTTGCACATACTTTCCAGGAACTGTGCCCATTTTTCTGAGAAATTATGTCTTCATCACCTCAAGTATGAGTGACTATGTAGTCTGAAAACAGAGGCCAGTTCTCCCAAAATGATACCTACCAAAAGGGCTTTCCTGTGTAGAGTGACCACAATTAATAATAGTTTTCCAGTTCCATGAAGCTCAAGGTAGATACGACTAAAATGAACAGGCTTCCTTGGAAAAGCCAAGCAAGAGGTACATAAATTGGTTGAGTGGAACATTAATATATTAATGAAATTGATGACATTAGTGATTTATTTCATTGACAGAATTTAGAATGAGATTCATTTATCATTATCCCCTAGTCATCCATCAGCAATACATGGCCCCAAGCATTTAGCCTCTTATTAGCAATTTAAGTTTTTTTTTGTAGTAATTATACTGGAGAAACAATGCACTATGTTTGTGGTTCATTTGATTAAAAGTAAAATATAAACAAAATTAATATTTTATGGAAAACAATCTTTTATATGCTTCAAATGATTGTTCTACTACTTTTTTTTTTTTTTTACATATTTTATACAGTTCAATCTTCTGTTGTCCCCAAATTACCTGGTTTGAAAAGACAACTAATATTAATTCTATAGTAATAGTCTTTTCTTCAAAAGGAAGTATGATAATAAAGTCCCTGGTAAAAATGGATGAATTTTAGATAATGTCCACTTGATGTGTAAGATGTCCAAGACTTAATCAGATAACATCAATAACGTGCACATACACACACGCGCGCGCGCACTCACACACACACACACACACACACTCCTCAGAGATATCAGATAAGTAAAACCACAGATTAGCCTGAAAACTTGCTCTGCTTTTTCAAAGTTAGGGGCTTCTCTGGTGGCGCAGTGGTTGCGCGTCCGCCTGCCGATGCAGGGGAACCGGGTTCGCGCCCCGGTCCGGGAGGATACCACATGCCGCGGAGCGGCTGGGCCCGTGAGCCATGGCCGCTGAGCCTGCGCTCCGCAACGGGAGAGGCCACAACAGAGGGAGGCTCGCAAACAAACAAAAACAAAAGAACAAGAGAAAATAAAAATATCTAACGCCTGGAACACAGAAGATTCTCACAAAAATGCCACCTCTATGCCTTTGAATATTTCTGTTTAAAAACATATAGACTAACTTAAGATGTGCATCATTCTTTACTTCTGTAGACCCTTTCTGTCATTGTTATTGTTGTAACAGAGATATTCTCAGTCTTACAAGTCAGGATTGTCATAATAAGAACTTCTTAAATAAAAATACTGACAAATGGACTTAAGCTAATTTTTGTTCTTGCCTAAAACATTAAATTGTTTCTTCATTCATGCAATGATGACATATTATTTGCATATTCATTTTGTAAAAGCAAGATTAACCATTCCCCAAAATAAAATTAGTTGGTCTCTTAATTTTCAGCCATTACCTAATTTTTTTCCCCTGAAATCACAGCAAAACGCCATCTACAGGAGTTCATATTCTACCTAGTTATGAGTTTTGAATTCAGTGCCATATAATTAGCTTCTTTTAAAAGTTTTGTAATCCCGTCAAGACAATTCTTTTGGTATCTTGGCAATTTTAAGTTGCTATGTTTCAGAACATTTGCATTTTCTTTGAGAATAACGACTATTCCCAAATTAGACCATTGTTTTAAAAAATAAATAAAGGCTTGTTCTAAGCGGTGTTCATATATGTGATATTTGCAAGTTAAGGAGATCTATTTTTAATTGCATGCTATCTTTATATATAATTCCAACAAAGACATGCAAACTAATATGCTCTTTCAATCATTTCAATGTTTAAAGGGTGCATGCAAAAGACACAGTAGAAGAAGAAAATGATTTCTCATACTAATCTTGAAAAATACAAAATTTGGGATTATTTTGTACATGTAATTTTTATTCAGCCTAATTATTTTCTTAACAAAGATACTGTGATGGATCCCTTAATACTGAAGGAAGGAAAATCTGGCATCTCTGTTTCATGCAGACACCACGGAGGTCTCCCCTCCCAATCAAACATTCTAGTCTAACACTACCTTGCAACAGAACTTAACTGTCCGTCACAAATTACTCAAATATAAGTCACCGCAATATCTATGTTTCTATTCTAGAACAAATGGAAGCCTCACAAAGTTTTTTTAAATTCCGATAAAAATAATGTGGTTTTTTATCCACTCAGCTATGCTGACAACTCTACTCTAATTGAAAAAAATAATGCCATCATTTAACAAATCTTACAACTATGTTTGAATTATCTCACATCAATCAATAACAATTACAAGAATAAGGAGTGCAGGACTTAGCTTTAAAACATTTCCAGTTACTTGAAATTTGTTATTATACTTTTTGTATTGTATGATATTATACCTAAATGTCTCCAGACATAAATACCTCAACAAAAAGATAAATAATTTTAATTTCTTACATACGCAAAATAACAATCTGAATTTTTCCCTAGAATTATAGGAAAAAACACTCTAATATATGTTTCCACTATTTTCTGTAGCCTCCAGATAATTACTTATGCTCATAAGCTTCCTTCTCTATTCCACATACCATCTACACCATTTGATTACACGTATTATCTACTCCATTATTCTATTCATGCCCTGAAGCTTTCATCTCATATATTGTGATTAAAACCCAACTATTATTTTTCATAAATAATAACAAGCTCATTTGAGTTACTGAGTATAGCAGAGATTTATTTATTTTTTCCCCTGAGGATATGTGATGTTTACATATTTAACTTATGTAACAACAAAACTTAGCTGGAAAAGCAGAGAAGAGATAGAAATTTACATAGCTAAACCAGAATCTTTTTGAAAAAAGAACAGAAAAATGGAAGAACAGTTCTAATGTTTTCTGAGATCTATTTTTGTTTTGGTGATATTGTTTACTTTTCCCGACACAATTAAAGATAAAAGTTTCTATATTTTCTAAACTTTAATTTACTCTTCGTGAAATTCTCTTGCTCCATCCCCCGCACCCTTTGAGAACCTATAATACATTACATATTCTACTCAGGTTACTGGGTTTCCTTGTTCTTATGAGTGACATACCAATGCTAAGAATTTTAGCAAATATTTCCTTGAATATGTTAGAAGATGGATTTGTAGATTCACATTTTCACATTTCTCTGATTTTCTTTTAATTTTGGAAAAAGAATCGTGGGAGTTGAGGGAACACTTGTTATGTTGGCTAATGCGGCCCTTCCCTTCAGCAGAGCCAACTAAATACCAAGTGAGGGCTCTGATTGAATAATTTTTCATCAATGAATTACTATCTGTTGCCCACCCAGCTCTGAAGTTGAAACTGAGTATAGATTTTCATGTATTTACTACTGAGTTGGGTGAATAAAAGTAGGAGAGCTTGAAGACAATTTTCAAAAAAATAAATGCAAAGATTTAGCAATTTAAATATTGAAGAAATAAAGTCAATGCTCAAGGAAGTTATTCTAAAATGCAGAATATTGCCTATGGAAAACTTAGACAATCGTGTGGTGTAAAACCAATGTTTATTCTTAAAATTGTTTGTTCCTAGAAAAGCTGGAGAAAAAATAGCAAGTCCTTATCAGTATACTTTTCCAGTAAAAAATGCCATAAGAAGATAATCTCAACTAAACTAATGAAAGATCCATCTTAAGCCTTTTTAACACTTATTTTTTATATTAATTAAAAAAAACTATACTTGTTTTTTAAAATGTCATTTGTGAATTAAAGCCATTTAAAAATAGCCTAAAGGAAAATACATAAGGCAGTCCTACCAGCCTTGTTGCTAATTCCTTCTGCACTCAGGTACCCTGATACTTTCAGGTTTTGCATTAGGAAACTTCCCACAGATTTTCACTTGGTTCAGTTTCTCACTTAATTCTTCAAAAAGACCATTCCTAAAGTACCAAAACTCTGTTACTCTCAGTCTATCTTACTCAGTTTGATTTTTTTCATAGCATTCATTATATTTCAGTGAATCTATAATACAACATGCATAAGAAGCATCATTAGTTTACCACATTGTGGCTTTAGAAGATGTATTGTACACAAATTCTCTGACACTCCTCCCTTCAAAAGATGAGCCTAATTCTCATCCTCTTGAATGGGAGCCAGAGGAAATGATTATTAATGAATAGAATGTGCCAGAAGAGGCAACGAGTCTAAGTCTCTTAGTTGCCTGCTGTGAGGGAAGTAAGCAATCATGGATATAACAAAGCCTGTGAAGATGCCCACACAGGAAGGAGTGAGGCTTTCTTCTAACCATCAGCACCACTGACTTGCCATCTCTGGGAATGTGTCACCTTGGAAGTGAATTGTTTGGATCCAGTCAAACTTTCAGATGACTGCTGTCTCAGGTGACATTTTGACTACAATCTCATGAGAGAAGACAAGCCAAAACTGCCCAGCAAAGCAACTCTATTAATTCCTGACTTATAGAGACTATGAGGAAAAAACATGTTTGTTGTTATACTAAGGCATTTAAATTTGAGAGTACGTTATTAAAAAACAATATATAGCTAGCTAATACAATCACTACTGAAAAAGTACTGCCAATGGCACTAACAAAATCCTCTTTTATCACTTACAATTGCCATTTTATATTTAATGAAAGAAATCTTTGAAACTAATTTAGACCTATATTTTAATCATATGTCACTCTCTTGCATACAAATAAATGAAAATGCAAGTGGAAGAAATTGGAGAAGATATACCTAAAACTTCATTTTAGTATTCAATTTCTCTGACTATACTTTCAACTCAGGATTATCAACATCTGTGTTTTTCAACACAATATAATCTGCAGTGCCATTAGGAGTATTGATGAGGGGGATTTCTTGAAGGAATTCTACACTATTGTCTCTAAGAATATCTAAAATCTGGTATATTTGTAAATTTACATAAAATAGGTGCTTAAACAGGATATTATCTCATTTTAAAATTGTCCAAGTTTTAGGTGTAGGATGTAGAGGAAACTTCTCCTTTAAAGTATACTTCATTTTGCTTTCATCAGTACCAACTCATGTATGACTATTTTCTTCTCTGTATAAGCCAAATACATGTCTCATGTCTGTATTCTAAACACCACATCAAGAAACAGGAACTCTCCCTCTTGCACATACTTTCCAGGAACTGTGCCCATTTTTCTGAGAAATTATGTCTTCATCACCTCAAGTATGAGTGACTATGTAGTCTGAAAACAGAGGCCAGTTCTCCCAAAATGATACCTACCAAAAGGGCTTTCCTGTGTAGAGTGACCACAATTAATAATAGTTTTCCAGTTCCATGAAGCTCAAGGTAGATACGACTAAAATGAACAGGCTTCCTTGGAAAAGCCAAGCAAGAGGTACATAAATTGGTTGAGTGGAACATTAATATATTAATGAAATTGATGACATTAGTGATTTATTTCATTGACAGAATTTAGAATGAGATTCATTTATCATTATCCCCTAGTCATCCATCAGCAATACATGGCCCCAAGCATTTAGCCTCTTATTAGCAATTTAAGTTTTTTTTTGTAGTAATTATACTGGAGAAACAATGCACTATGTTTGTGGTTCATTTGATTAAAAGTAAAATATAAACAAAATTAATATTTTATGGAAAACAATCTTTTATATTCTTCAAATGATTGTTCTACTACTTTTTTTTTTTTACATATTTTATACAGTTCAATCTTCTGTTGTCCCCAAATTACCTGGTTTGAAAAGACAACTAATATTAATTCTATTGTAATAGTCTTTTCTTCAAAAGGAAGTATGATAATAAAGTCCCTGGTAAAAATGGATGAATTTTAGATAATGTCCACTTGATGTGTAAGATGTCCAAGACTTAATCAGATAACATCAATAACGTGCACATACACACACGCGCGCGCGCACTCACACACACACACACACACACACTCCTCAGAGATATCAGATAAGTAAAACCACAGATTAGCCTGAAAACTTGCTCTGCTTTTTCAAAGTTAGGGGCTTCCCTGGTGGCGCAGTGGTTGCGCGTCCGCCTGCCGATGCAGGGGAACCGGGTTCGCGCCCCGGTCCGGGAGGATACCACATGCCGCGGAGCGGCTGGGCCCGTGAGCCATGGCCGCTGAGCCTGCGCTCCGCAACGGGAGAGGCCACAACAGAGGGAGGCTCGCATACCACAAAAAAAAAAAAAAAAAAAATCAAAGTTAAAGCCCCTGAAAGAACCATTTTGGAGTTGGAAAGATTCAGTGAGACAGTGTCACAGCAGACAGATTAGAAAGCAGTAAGAATCACAAGAAAGCAGCCTTTGGAAAATTGACCAGAATTTATAACATTTAGATCAAGTTCTGAAAACATGGCACCTGAAGAGTCTACACTGCAGATTAAGTTTAGTCCTCTCTTATTTTCTTGTTGTCTAATTTGTTCAAGCTAAGAATAAAGGTGACTCTTTTCTTTTTACCACTCAAGGAAGATTTTCCTAAGAAAATTCCTGAGCTGTCTCTCAGTAACTTGGCTTGCTCTATCACTTTTCCAGCTGCTAGTAAGTAACAAATAGTAAGTACAGGATAATGTATTGTGCTAGACATTTTAAAGTGAATTCTTTCTTAAACTTAGCCATAATAAGATATTAAACTATGTTGAAATGAATGTGATTGAATTATTTTTAAAATGGAAGGGATCTAAAATATGAGTATATATAATACACTGTGGTATCCCACCAGAAAACGTTAAAATGGTAGGAGGGACAGGTGTATGGGGTTTGGGACAGATAGAAAATCCAGAAGTTGTCAGAAAACCTTCAAAGAAGAGCTGAAATGTGCCATACGAGTTTAGATTATTTTTAATGTGTAGGAGTGCATTATACGGGAGGATTGGGTTGAGGATATTCTAGGCATATGGAATAGAACATGCAGAGTTCTGCGATAACATCAGAAATAGTGAAAAGTTCAATGGGGAGACAATATAGGATGCATGATGGAGACTACATGGATAGACAAGAGTGTAATATAAGGTACATAGACAGAGGGTACATGAATGGCTGATTAAGGAATATAGGGTAGGGTGCATGATGGAGGAGGGTACCAAGATGAATGGGAAGAGAATGTAGGGTTCATAGAAGTGAATTTGTCAAAGGAAGCCAGGGCAAAAACATGAAAACCATGTTAACCATGCATGTTAACCAAACCATGTTACTCTGTGGATGTTACCACAGAGTTTTGATTTTATCTTTCAGGCAACGGAAGAGCCACCAGCCTTATGCTGGGAAAGAAATGATAAAATGTGAAAAGTATGAAAAGCTCATCCTATAGCTACATAAAGAATGGCCAGGGCTTCCCTGGTGGCGCAGTGGTTGAGAATCCACCTGCTGATGCAGGGTACACGGGTTCGTGCCCCGGTCCGGGAGGATCCCACATGCTGCGGAGCGGCTGGGCCCGTGAGCCATGGCCGCTGAGCCTGCGCATCCGGAGCCTGTGCTCCGCAACGG
>NC_041218.1:65297954-65315261 GCF_002837175.3 Physeter macrocephalus
GCCCGTGTACCACAAAAAAAAAAAAAAAAAAAAAAAAAAATGTCCAGGAAACCAGAAATGGCTAGGCCACCAAAATAGTCCAAGTAAAACTTGTAGACTTCTCACAAGCATCAAACTCAAAGAGATAAAGCCTTAATTATAGAATTTTAGGCATTATGACTTGGAAAGACATTGTGTGCATAAGGTTTTAGATCACCACTAATAAACTTATTGCCAGATAGCATGTTAACAGAAAAAGACAATGGTAAGGTCAAAACACACCTGCTAACCAAAAGCATGTTAGCTTCTCCCCTCATGAGTTTGACACCAGAATTGTGAACATATATTTCAACATATTTTTAAAATATGCATTTAAAAAAATTTTTTGTTGGAGTATAGTTGATTTAAAATGTTATGCTAATTTCTGCTGTACAGAAAAGTGAATCAGTTATACATATACATATATCTACTCTTTTAAAAATTCTTTTCCCATATAGGTCATTACAGAGTATTGAGAAGAGTTCCCTGTGCTAAAATACGCATTTTTTGGCTGCGCTGTGTGGCATGCAGGATCTTAGTTCCCCGACCAGGGATTGAACCCATGCCTCCTGTGGGGGAAGTGTGCAGTCTTAACCACTGGACTGCCAGGGAAGTCTCTAAAATATGCATTTTTGAATACTATGTTTAAGGCATTATGTTAGATGCTAGGGCATTAGGTTAGGTATTATGTTGGATGCTACGGCATGAAGTTAGGTGCAGGGGCAGGGGTGGAAATAGAATAAGGATCATGAAGTAAAGATGGAAAAAAAATAGGGCTGCTGGTAGACATGAATTAATCTTTGTGGTTCCGTTTTCTCAATAGTTTAAATGCTTTTTGTACCATTTTAAAATACACTAATATGGTTTGGAAAGAGAAATAATTTAAGAACCCAAGCACCAATAATCTTAGTGACAAAGGGCCTCCATAAGATGAGAATGAAAGGAATCAGAAAACATTTTTGTGCTGATCTACTTGACAGGAATGCTTTATGCCTTACTGACTGATTAAATCAGTTCCTAGTGCTACTGGAGTCTAAAATAATGGCTGAGGAAATTAGAATGAGTCTTAAATTTACTGATAATTTTGGCAAATGTTGAAATCTGGTCCATGTGCAGCTTAGCCCATTATGCTTCAATGGTTTTTAATGTACAATGTACTTTTAAGATATTTTTCCCCAGATAGAAATTGTCTGCCTTACCTTCAGCGAAATTGTATCCTCAATGAAAGATCAGATTAAATAGAATAAGTGCAGTGCTTATAAATTTGGATTAAGAGAACACAGCTGAAAGGGTGCTTCAAATGTATCTTTAAACCTAAGTGCAAAATTTCCATACATACCCTGAAATATGTATTGGGGTATTAAATGTGCTCAGTAAGCTAAGCAATGTGTTACATAATTAATAAACATTTAACAGCATTGATTTTTACAGCCAGCTTTATTGAACTTCTTATCTGTATTGAGCAGATGGGTCATAACTATGAAAAATTATATTTTAATCATGATTATTATATGTGGATTATATTTGAAAAATACTGTTCAGTGAAGCATTTACGAATGTAATTTAATGCACAGAGCAATACCCCAAAGTTAAGGTATTTTTCCTGCAATAAATGTAAAGGTACTTAACTGATGTACAAAGAACATTATGGAGTTGTTTAAACATATTTTAAATGAAAAAAATAATCCCCTATATGAAAGAACAAAGTATGTACAACGTCACTTAGGAGTAAACAATTCGATTAATTTTTCTTTTTTTTTTTTTTTTTTTTTTTGTGGTATGCGGGCCTCCCCCTGCTGCAGCCTCTCCCGTTGCGGGGCACAGGCTCCAGAGCCAGCGGCCATGGCTCACGGGCCCAGCAGCTCCGCGGCACGTGGGATCCCCCCAGACCGGGGCGCGAACCCGGTTCCCCTGCATCGGCAGGCGGACGCGCAACCACTGCGCCACCAGGGAAGCCCAATTTTTCTTTTTTTTTAAGTAGTACATAATAAATCCATTCTCATTACTCTTTAAAATCATCCTTAATATTTATTAAGAATTATGTTTAAAATTTTATATAACTACTGTAGAAATGTGTATACCTAAGGTAATAATCTTTCTTAATGATAGCCACTGTGTAATGTCTTAAATTGCAGTGAAAACACACACAAACACACACGTGCATCAAACATTAATTGAACCCTGTCACAGGACTGAGAAAATGTGAAAAGGTCTGATAACTTGTGTTTTTCCCCAAATGAATATATTTGTTAAAAATATTTACGTATTTTGGCCATTGGTTCATTATGACACAAGTATATTTAAGATAAAGTAATAAAGTATCAGTAGCGCATATGTTAAAACCAAAACAAGTTGAAGTTGAATCTATCACAATTTCCAAGAAAGGTAAAGAGGCCTCTAGGATGGTCCCCAATGATCTGTACCTCCTGGTATTCAAACCTTTGTGTTGTTCCAACCCACAGTGCTCCCGAGGTGTTCAATGTGACAGTAGCATATGGCAGACATGATAGTATGTCACTTGAGATTTGATTATAAAGAGACTGTGTTTTGCATCTTAGATTCTTTTTTTCTCTCATCATTCACTCTGAGAGAAGCCAGATTCCATGCCAAGCAATCCCAGAAGAGGTCATTGTAGCAAGGAATTGAAGTCTTTGGCTAACAGCCAGCCAAAAACTTGAGGTCTGTCAATAACCATGAGAGAGTTTGGAAGTGGATCAAGCCTTAGAATAAAATTGTGGTCACATCCTTGAGACCCTGAATCAAAACCACTTAGCTCAGCCTCTCCCAGATTTTTGATTCACAGAAAATGTAAAATAGTGTTTATTATTTTAAGCTGCTGACTTTTGAGTTAATTTGTTAGGTAACAACTAATAAATACACCAAATGGCATATCTAGCTACTAGTAACTGATAGGCACAATGTTTGATAGTACGGAGTGTACATAAAAGAATGCGAGAGCATGAGAGTGGTTATTGCATTTACAACTTAGTTTATATACATGAAAAACATGAGCTAATATGGAAAAAATGTACAACTGTGTACTAAAATAATGCTACTAAGGAAACGACATTGAAACATAGGTAAGAGGGTCACTTTTGTTGCGAGCCTACATGAAGGTTCACAGAAAAGCTACAAGTATACTGATGTGTGAATGATGACATGAATAGGACAGGTTAATGCATTCCAGGCTGAAGACGAAGTTCGTACAAAAGCATAAAACTGAAAAAGGGCAGAAAGAAGGAAACTAGTTGGGCTAAATACTTAGTGTTTACCTACATATGTATGTAATGACATTGCATATGCAATGAATTAAAGAAATACTACTTTTCTTTGAGAAAGAGAATGGGTTCAGATCTAGCATAAGTTATATGATTTAAGGCCTCAAAATATCTCTAAGCTTTGGTTTATGCTTCTGTAAAATGAAAATATTACCACAAACCTACTTTCTCTAACTTCAAGTATAATGCTCTTTATACCAAAACAAATCCACCTTCTCAGTCTGACTTTAGACTTTATAGTGGATTAGCAACAGGACATATTTTTCTTCACTCCCATATCATCCAATTCTCATCTAGATCTACTGCTCATTGTGAGTCAATTTGTTTTTATAGAAGATTTTGACGTGCTAACTTAATAGCAAGAAAAGAATTCTAACATTGCCAGCTGAATAGAATATTTCTGTGTAAAAAGGGGATAGTCAAGGATCTGAAAATGTATGCTTTTTGAAGGATGACTTAATTATAAAATAAGCTTTCTTCATATTTTCAGTCCTGTCTTATAGTGTTAGCCATTGTGATATACACGTGGTTTTGCAAAAACAGCTGCATTGTCAGTTGGGATGACCATGCAATGCTACATCACTGAAGATATAGTAACAACAATCAATTGAATACATGCAAAAAAAGAAGAAAAAAAACCTGTGTCTGAGAAACAAAGATAAGACCAATACAATCTATGATATCAGTGAGTTTATATTTTAGCTCAGTCATGAATATCAAGTTATGTCTAGCATTACAACTCTGATAACATGGTAGTAACCACCTGGATATCTGTGTTGAAGAGGAGCTTAAGGTTATGCCTGGGTTTGGAGGGAAATGGTGCTGTGATCATTTTGGAATGTCTGCCATTAGAACAAGAGAGGAAAGAGGTGGTACTCTAGTCATCATATCTATATCTGTAGAAGAGGTTAAACACAGAAACAAAGAGAACCATAGGTGATAATGTTAGCCCAAACTATGATACACTTAATAATTGTTATTGGAAATTTTTTAAAGCTTAAGAATATTAACATTTGATTATTAGGGGAAGGCTTTAGAGGAAGAAAGCTCAAATTTAGCCTTAAAGAACAAGTTGCATATTGTTAGATAAATCTTTAAAAAATGAGATCTACCCTTCCAATATAAAATGCAATGCTACATCATTCAACATTTATTCTCATTCAACTTGGGTTTACCATATTATTTTCTTGGATTGTCTCAGGATCCTAAGAGGATCATGTGTTAACTTACTTTTAAGTGCTATCTTTGGTCAATGTTATTTTGATCTCAGTAGTAATACATTCAGTACTATCCAAATATGTGACAAACTAATGCATTTCTCTCTAAGTTATAGATACCTGAATAATAGTGAGTTGGACAAAGTTGGTTTCTTTTTTTTCAAAAATGAGAAAATTCAAAGAGAAACAGTTTCTGACATTCCTTTAGCTATTCAGTGATAACACAGTAGCTCCATCTATTTCTACCTCCCTGATCTACCAAAAGTATGTGCGCACACCTCACATTTATTAAGTTATTGCAATGACTCCTATACCTCAAGACACCAAGTTCAAGCTCAAGGTAGAACAATAGTGGAAGAGTAATGGAGAATCTAGATATATCTAACTTCTTTTAATAGGGCATCAGATTTCACTATAGGTTTCATTGTCCAGAACTTAATCCTTTCTGGCTGTAAGGGAGCCATCATCCAACATTTACATCTAAACACATTGCTGTTCCAAACAAAGTCAGCACATAGTAAAGAAAAAGGGACAAATGGATAATATAGCAAAAAAAAAATGTCTGTTTCACTGAGTGCAATATTACATAAAATGGTTGCAGTATGCCTCCAGAAATTATTTCCAAGAAGCATTTAGTCAATGATGTTATACAACATCATTGTAAAGAGAATTATTAATCATTCAACAATCATTTATAGATTACCTATTATGTGACAAGCACTTTGTCAAATTCTTGGAATACAGAAATTCTGAGGCTTAATTTACAAACACGTTAGTTTTCAAAAACCAAATATATTACACTTGACATTTCAATAAAATCTTTGAAAACAAAAGCTCTGAGTCTCTCACAGCTACAGTAATAATTTAAATGTCAATATATAAAACCAATTTTATTTTTATACCCTAAAATAAAGAAATACCATTTACAATAGGATCAAAAAAATCAAATCCTTAAGAATGAATCTAACAAAAGACGCCCAAGATCTCCATACAGAAAACAGCAAAACATTCATGAGAGAAATTAAACAAGATATATGAAGAGTAATTCCATGTTCATAAATTGAAAAATTCAGTATTTTAAAGATTCCACTTATACTCAATTTGATAAATATGTCTAATTCAACTCAGTGAAAAGCCCAACATATTCTTTTTGGGTATGTATCAACTGGTATTAAAATTTATATTAGGGCTTCCCTGGTGGCGCAGTGGTTGAGAGTCCGCCTGCCGATGCAGGGGACAAGGGTTCGTGCCCCGGCCCGGGAGGATCCCACGTGCTGCGGAGAGGCTAGGTCCGTGAGCCATGGCCGCTGAGCCTGCGCGTCCAGAGCCTGTGCCTCACAACGGGAGAGGCCCGCATACCGCAAAAAAAAAAAAAAAAAAAAAATTATATTAAAATGCAAAATATCTAGGATAGTCAAGAAAATGATGAATAAGAAAAGTTCAGGATTTACCCTACCTGATCTTAAGACTAACTATAAAGATACAAAAGATAACAAAGCATGCAACTGACACAAAATAAAAAAAACAGATTAAAGGAGCAGAAGAGAGGGCTCAGAAACAGACACCCCTTTGGTGATCATTTAATATGTGACTAAAATATGATTGAAGCAGACACAAAGAATACACATTGTATGAGTCCATTTGTATAAAGTCCAAAATCAAGCAAAACTAATCTATAGGTTAGGAATTAACATAGTAGTATTTGGGTAAGAGGACAGTAACTGGGAGAAGAAAGAAGAGAACTTTGGAGGTTCTTGAAATGACCTATTTCTTGATTTAGGTGCTGGGGTGTTCACTTTGTGGAAATTCATTACACTTACAATTTGGGCATTTTATTTATGTTTGTTATACTTCAACAAAAAGATTACATAAAAATCAATAATTATTGTACCAGCAATAACCAATACACATTTTATTTTAAAAAATAGAAATGATTCAATTTATTTAAAAAAACAGCTGTAAGATATCTAAGAATAAATTTAAGATGTGCAGAATCACTAGGAGTTACCAAATGTTAGAATAGAGAAGACTTGAATAAATGAAATATATACTCTGCTCATAAATGAGAAGGCACAGTATCATAAATGTTGATTAAACCTCAAGTTAAAATACAAATTCAATAGAAAAAAATATCAACATCACTTCTCATGGAATTTCCCAAAATGACTACTCTACACAATAAATTTCAAAATAGCCAAGATTTATCCAAAAAATAAAATAAGAAAGGGTATTTTTCCTAACATGTATTAATTAAATTTAAAATCTTAACTGAGAGACAGACAAACAGATCAATAGAACAGCAGAGTTCACATAAACATATATATATGGAAACTTAGTGTATAGGAAACCAGCAAAAAATGGGTAAGCTACTCAGTATCTGATGTGGTAATAACTGACTTTTGGCATGGTGATGAATTCTTACCTTGAAAAATATTCAAAAACTAAATTCCAGATCTAGTTCTATTAAAAACTCCAAATAAAAAATTAAACTTTATAACTGTTAGAAGAAAGCATAAAATGGTATCTTTATGATCTCTGTGAAAGGGAAGTATTTCTTAGAAAAGTTGTTCAAAACAGAAGACACTAAAAGTAATAAATTTGAACATATCAAAATCTAAATATTCATCTAACAACAAAAAATACCCATAAAGAGGGGGACTTGCAAGATGGCGGAGGAGTAAGACACAGAAATCACCTTCTTCCCCACAAATACATCAAAAATACATCTACATGTGGAACAATTCCTACAGAACACCTACTGAACACTGGAAGAAGATCTCAGACTTCCCAAAAGGCAAGAAACTCCCAACGTACCGGGGTAGGGCAAAAGGAAAAAGAAAAACCAGAGACAAAAGAATAGGGATGGGACCTCTGGGAAGGAACTGTGAAGGAGGAAAAGTTTCCACACACTAGGAAGCCCCATCACTGGAAGACACGGGGGGTGTGGGGGGAGAAGCTTTGGAGCCAGGGAGGAGAGCACAGCAACAGGGGTGCAGAGGGCAAAGCAAAGAGATTCCCACACAGAGGATAAGTGCCAACCAACACTCACCAGCCTGAGACACTTGTCTGCTCACCCACCAGGTGGGTGGGGGCTGGGTGCTGAGGCTCGGGCTTCGGAGGTCAAATCCCAGGGAGAGGACTGGGGTTGGCTGTGTGAACACGGCCTGAAGGGGGATAGTGTGCCACAGCTAGCCGGGAGGGAGTCTGGGAAAAAGTTTGGACCTGCCTAAGAGGAAAGAGACCATTGTTTTGGGGTGCATGAGGAGAGGGGAATCCTTCTCTGTCTGCCCACAGAAGGCAGAGCACTGCCTAAGTGAGCTCCAGAGACGGGTGCAAGCCACAGCTATCAGCTCAGATCCCAGAGATGGTCATGAAACGCTAACACTGCTGCTGCTGCCACCAAGAATCCTGTGTGCAAGCACAGGTCACTATCCACACCTCCCCTCCTGGGAGCCTGTGCAGGAAGCCACTGCCAGAGCCCCGAGATCCGGGGACAAATTCCCCAGGAGAACACATGGCACACCTCAGGTTGTTGCAACATCATGCCAGCCTCTGCCACAACAGGCTTGCCCTGCATTACAATTATGACTACCTTACCCCTCCCTCCCCCCATCCTGAGTGAACAAGAGCACACAAATCAGCCACTGCTTTAACCCCCTCCTGTCTAGGCAGGGAACAGACACCTGAGGGTGACCTACACACACAGGTGGGGCCAAAATCAAAGCTGAAATCCAGGAACGGTGAGAAAAAAGAAGAGAAAGAGAAATTTCTCTGTACAGCCTCAGGAGCAGCAGATTAAATACCCAAAATGAACTTGATGTACCCTGCATCTGTGGAATACCTGAACAGACAACGAATCATCCCATACTTGAGACAGTGGACTTTGGGAGCAATTGCAGGTTTGGTGTTTGCTGCCTGTGACTGATTTGTTTCTGATTTTTATGTTTATCTTAGTTTAGGTTTCACTGCTTGTTATAATTGGTGGATGTGTTTATTGCTTTGGTCGCTCTCTTCCTTTTTTTAAAAAAAATAATTTTAAAAATTTATTTATTTATTTATTTATTTTTCTTTTTTATTTCTCCCTTTTCTTCTGAGCCATGTGGCTGACAGGGTCTTAGTCCTCCTTAGTCCTCAGGTCTGAGCCTCCAAGGTGGGAGAAACGAGTTCAGGACATTGGACCACCAGAGACCTCCAGGCCCCACGTAATATCAGTTGGCGAGAGCTCTCCCAGACATCTCCATCTCAACACTAAGACCCAACTGCACCCAATGGTCAGCAAGCTCCAGGGCTGGAGGCCCCATGTCAAACAACTAACAAGACAGAAACACTATCCCACCCATTAGCAGAGAGGCTGCTTAAAATCATACTAAGTTCACAGACATCCCAAAATACACCAACAGACGTGGCCCTGCCCACCAGAAAGACAAGATCCAGACCCACCCACCAGAACACAGGCACCAGTACCTTCCCCCAGGAAGCACACACAACCCACTGAACCAGCCACACCCACTGGGGGCACCCGCCAAAAACAACAGGGAATACAACCCTGCAGCCTGCGAAATGGAGACCACAAACACAGTAAGTTAAAAAGAATGAGAAGACAGAGAAATATGCAGCAGATGAAGGAGCAAGGTAAAAACCCACCAAACCAAACAAATGAAGAGGAAATAGGCAGTCTACTTGAAAAGGAATTCAGAGTGATGATAGCAAAGATGATCCAAAATATTGGAAATAGAATGGAAGAGATACAAGAAACATTTAGCAAGGACCTAGAAGAATGAAAGAGCAAACAAACAATGATGAACAGCAGAATAAATGAAATTTAAAATTCTCTAGAAGGAATCAATAGCAGAATAGCTAAGGCAGAAGAACGGATAAGTAACCTGGAAGAGAAAATAGTGGACATAACTACCGCAGAGCAGAAAAAAGAAAAAAGAATGAAAAGAATTGAGGAGGCCTCTGGGACAACATTAAACGCACCAACATTCGAATCACGGGGGTCCCAGAAGAATATGAGAATAAAAAAGGGTCTGAGAAAACATTTGAAGAGATTATAGATGAAAACTTCCCTAACATGGGAAAGGGAGTATTCAAACAAGTCCAGGAAGCATAAATGATCCCATACAGGATAAATCCAAGGAGAAACAAACCACAACACATATTAATCAAACTATCAAAAATTAAATACAAAGAAAAAATATTAAAAGCAGAAAGAGGAAAGCAACAAATAACATACAAGGGAATACCCATAAGGTTAAGAGCTAATCTTGCAGCAGAAACTCTGCAATCCAGACGGGAGTGGAAGGACATATTTAAACTGATGAGAGGGAAAAACCTATAACCAAGATTACTCTACCCAGCAAGGATGTCATTCAGATTTGATGGAGAAATTAAAAGCTTTACAGACAACAAAAGTTAAGAGAATTCAGCACCACCAGGCCAGCTTTACAACAAATGCTAAAGAAACTTCTCTAGGCAGGAAACACAAGAGAAGGAAATGACCTACAGAAACAAAGCCAAAACAATTAAGAAAATGGTAATAGGAACATACATATCAATAATTACCTTAAATGTAAATGGAATATATGCTTCCGACCAAAAGAAATAGACTGGCAGAATGGATACAAAACCAAGACTCATATACATGCTGTCTACAAGAGACCCACTTCAGAAACTGAACCAGGAAGAAATAGAAAATATAAACAGACCAATCACAAGCAATGAAATTGAAACTGTGATTAAAAATCCTCCAACAAACAAAGGCCCAGGACCAGATGGCTTCACAGGCAAATTCTGTCAAACATTTAGAGAAGAGCTAACACCTAACCTTCTCAAACTCTTCTAAAATACAGCAGAGGTGGAACATTACCAAACTCATTCTATTAGGTCAGCATCACCCTGATACCACAATCAGACAAAGATGTCACCATAAAAAAACTACAGGACACTATCACTGATGAACATAGCTGCAAAAAATGCTCAACAAAATACTAGCAAACAAAATCCAACAGCACTTTAAAAGAAAAATACACCATGATCAAGTGGGGTTTATCCCAGGGATGCAAGGATTCTTCAATATACGCAAATCAATCAATATGATACACCATATTAACAAACTGAAGGATAAAAACCATATGATCATCTCAATAGATGCAGGAAAAGCTTTTGACAAAATTCAATACTCATTTATGATAAAAACCCTCCTGAAAGTAGGCAGAGAGGGAACTTATTTCAACATAATACAGGCCATGTATGACAAACCCACTGCTAACATCATTCTCAATGGTGAAAAACTGAAAGCATTTCCACTAAGATCAGGAACAAGACAAGGTTGCCCACCCTCACCACTGTTATTCAACATAGTTTTGGAAGTTTTAGCCACAGTAATGAGAGAAGAAAAAGAAATAAAAGCAATCCAAATCAGGAAAGAAGAAGTAAAAGTTTCACTGTTTGTGGATGACATGATATTATAGATAGAGAATCCTAAAGATGCAACCAGAAAACTACTAGAGCTAAACAATGAATTTGGTAAAGTAGCAGGATACAAAATTAATGCTCAGAAATCTCTTGCATTCCTATACACCAGTGATGAAAAATCTGAAAGAGAAATTAAGAAAACACTCCCATTTAACAATGCAACAAAAAGAATAAAACACCTAGGAATAAACCTACATAAGGAGACAAAAGAACTGTATGCAGAAAACTATAAGACACTTATGAAAGAAATTAAAGATGATACAAACAGAGGGAGAGGTATACCATATTCTTGAATTGGAAGAATCAACATTGTGAAAATGACTATACTACCCAAAGCAGTCTACAGATTCAGTGCAATCCCTGTCAAATTACCAATGGCATTGTTCACAGAAGTAGAACAAAAAATTTCACAATTTTGATGGAAGCACAAAAGACACCAAATAGCCAAAGCAATCTTGAGAAAGAAAAATGGAGCTGGAGGAATCAGGCTCCCTGACTTCAGAGTATACTACAAAGCTACAGTAATCAAGACCGTATGGTACTGCCACAAAAACAGAAACATAGATCAATGGAACGGGATAGAAAGCCCAGAGGTAAACTCACGCACATATGGTCACCTTATCTTTGACAAAGGAGGCAAGAATGTACAATGGAGAAAAGACAGCCTCTTCAATAAGTGGTGCTGGGGAAAATGGACAGCTACATGTAAAAAATGAAATTAAAACACTTCCTAAATCTCTTGCATTCCTATACACCAGTGATGAAAAATCTGAAAGAGAAATTAAGAAAACACTCCCATTTAACAATGCAACAAAAAGAATAAAACACCTAGGAATAAACCTACATAAGGAGACAAAAGAACTGTATGCAGAAAACTATAAGACACTTATGAAAGAAATTAAAGATGATACAAACAGAGGGAGAGGTATACCATATTCTTGAATTGGAAGAATCAACATTGTGAAAATGACTATACTACCCAAAGCAGTCTACAGATTCAGTGCAATCCCTGTCAAATTACCAATGGCATTGTTCACAGAAGTAGAACAAAAAATTTCACAATTTTGATGGAAGCACAAAAGACACCAAATAGCCAAAGCAATCTTGAGAAAGAAAAATGGAGCTGGAGGAATCAGGCTCCCTGACTTCAGAGTATACTACAAAGCTACAGTAATCAAGACCGTATGGTACTGCCACAAAAACAGAAACATAGATCAATGGAACGGGATAGAAAGCCCAGAGGTAAACTCACGCACATATGGTCACCTTATCTTTGACAAAGCCCACTGAATGCTGGCAGAAGACCTCAGACTTCCCAAAAGGCTAGAAACTCCCCAAGTACCTGGGTAGGACAAAAGAAAAAAGAAAAAACAGAGACAAAAGAACAGGGACGGAACTTGCACATTGGGGAGGGAGCTGTGAAGGAGGAAAGGTTTCCACACACTAGAAGGCCACTCATGGGCGGAGACTGCGAGTAGTGGAGAGGGGAAGCTTCGGAGCCACGGGGGAGAGCACAGCAACAGGGGTGCAGAGGGCAAGGCAGAGAGATTCCTGCACAGAAGATCGGTGCCTACCAGCACTCACCAGGCCTAGAGGCTTGTTTGCTCACCGGCCAGGGCAGGCGGGGGCTGGGAGCTGAAGCTCGGGCTTTGGAGGTCGGATCCTAGAGAGAAGACTGGGGCTGCCTGCATGAACACAGCCTGAAGGGGGCTAGGGAGCCACAACTAGCCCTTAGGGAGTCCGGGAAAATGACTGGAGCTGCCGAAGAGGCAAGAGACTTTTTCTTGACTCTTTGTTTCCTGGTGCGCGAGGAGAGGGGATTAAGAGCTCTGCTTAAAGGAGCTCCAGAGATGGGCGCAAGCCGTGGCTATCAGCACGGACCCCAGAGACGGGCATGAGACACTAAGGCTGCTGCTGTAGCCACCAAAAAGCCAGTGTGCAAGCACAGGTCACTCTCCACAACTCCCCTCCTGGGAGCCTGTGCCTCCCACCACTGCCAGGGTCCCATGATCCAGGGACAACTTCACAGGGAGAACACATGGCACGCATCAGGCTGATGCAACATCATGCCGGCCTCTGCCACCGCAGGCTCATCAGGCATCCGTACCCCTCCCTCCCCCCAGCCTGAGTGAGCTAGAGCCCCCAAATCAGCTGCTCCTTTAACCCTGTCCTGTCTGAGCGAAGAACAGACTCCCACAGGTGACCTACACACAGAGGGGGGTCCAAATCCAAAGCTGAACCCTGGGACCTGTACAAACAAAGAAGAGAAGGAAATCTCTCATAGCAGCATCAGGAGCAGCAGATTAAATCTCCACAATCAGCTAGATGTACCCTGCATCTGTGGAATACCTGAATAGACAACGAATCATCCCAAATTGAAGAGGAGGACTTCGGGAGCAATGATATATATATTTTTTTCCCTTTTTCTCTTTCTGTGCATGTGTATGTGTATGCTTCTGTGTGTGATTTTGTCTGTATAGCTTTGCTTTCACCATTTGTCCTAGGGATCTGTCTGTCATTATTTTTTTTTTTTAATTACTTAAAAAAATTTTTTTCTTAATAATTACTTTTTATATTTATTTTAATAACTTTATTTTACTTTATTTTATTTTCTTCTTTCTTTCTTTTTTTCTTCCCTTTTATTCTGCCCATGTGGAGGACAGGCTCTTGGTGCTCCTGCCAGGTGTCAGGGCAGTGCCACTGAGGTGGGAAAGCGAAGTTCAATACACTGGTCCACAAGAGACCTCCCAGCTCCACATAATAACAAACAGCGAAAATCTCCCAGATGTCTCTATCTCAACGCCAAGAACCAGCTCCACTGAAAAACCAGCAAGCTACAGTGCTGGAAACCCTATGACAAACAACCAGCAAGACAGGAAGAAAACCCCATCCATTACCACAGAGGCTGCCTAAAATCATAATAAGGCCACAGACACCCCAAGACACACCACCAGATGTGGACCAGCCAAAGAGAAAGACAAGATCCAGCTTCATCCACCAGAACAGAGGCACTAGTCCCCTCCACCAGGAAGCCTACACAACCCACTGAACCAACCTTAGCCACTGGGGACAGACACCAAAAACAACGGGAACAATGAACCTGCAGCCTGTGAAAAGGAGACCCCAAACACAGTAAGTTAAGCAAAGTGAGAAGACAGAGAAACACACAGCAGATGAAGAGGCAAGGCAAAAACCCAGCAGACCTAACAAATGAAGAGGAAATAGGCAGTCTACCTGAAAAAGAATTCAGAATAATGATAGTACAGATGATCCAAAATCTTGGAAATAGAATGGAGAAAATAAAAGAAACATTTAACAAAGAACTAGAAGAACTAAAGGGCAAATAAGCAGTGATGAAGAACACAATAAATAGAATTTAAAATTCTCTAGAAGGGATCAATAGCAGAATAACTGAGGCAGAAGAAGGGATAAGTGACCTGGAAGATAAAATAGTGGAAATAACTACTGCAGAGCAGAATAAAGAAAAAAGAATGAAAAGAATTGAGGACAGTCTCAGAGACCTCTGGGACAACATTAAACACACCAACATTCAAATTATAGGGGTCCCAGAAGAAGAGAAAAAGAAAGGAACTGAGAAAATATTTGAAGAGATTATAGTTGAAAACTTCCCTAATATGGAAAAGGAAATAGTTAATCAAATCCAGGAGGCACAGAGAGTACAATACAGAATAACTCTAAGGAGAAACATGCCAAGACACATATTAATCAAACTAACAAAAATTAAATACAAAGAAAAAATATTAAAAGCAGCAAAGGAAATAATCAAACTGTCAAAAATTAAATACAAAGAAAACATATTAAAAGCAGCAAGGGAAAAACAACAAATAACACACAAGGGAATCCCCATAAGGTTAACAGCTGATCTTTCAGCAGAAACTCTGCAAGCCAGAAGGGAGTGGCAGGACATATTTAAAGTGATGAAAGGGAAAAACCTACAACCAAGATTACTCTACCCAGCAAGGATCTCATTCAGAGTCAATGGAGAAATTAAAATCTTTAGAGACAAGCAAAGCTAAGAGAATTCAGCACCACAAAACCAGCTTTACAACAAATGCTAAAGGAACTTCTCTAGGCAGGAAACACAAGAGAAGGAAAAGACCTACAATAACAAACCCAAAACAATTAAGAAAATGGTAATAGGAACATACATATCTATAATTACTTTAAATGTAAATGGATTAAATGCTCCTACCAAAAGACATAGATTGGCTGAATGTATACAAAAACAAGACCCTTATATATGCTGTCTACCAGAGACCCACTTCGGACCTAGGGACACATACAGATTGAAAGTGAGGGGAATGGAAAAAGATATTCCATGCAAATGGAAATTGAAAGAAAGCTGGAGCAGCAATTTTCATATCAGACAAAATAGACTTTAAAATAAAGACTATTACAAGAGACAAAGAAGGACACTACATAATGATCAAGGGATCAATCCAAGAAGAAGGTATAACAATTGTAAATATTTATGCACCCAACATAGGAGCACCTCAATACATAAGGCAAATGCTAACAGCCATAAAAGTGGAAATTGACAGTAACACAATCATACTAGGGAATTGTAACACTCCACTTTAACCAATGGACAGATCATCCAAAATGAAAATAAATAAGGAAACACAAGCTTTAAATGATACATTAAACAATGTATGGACTTAATTGATATTTATAGGATACTCCATCCTAAAACAACAGAATACAACTTCTTGTCAAGTCCTCAGGGAACATTCTCCAGGATAGATCATATCATGAGCCACAAATCAAGGCTTGGTAAATTTAAGAAAATTTAAATCATATCAAGTATCTTTTCTGACCACAATGCTATGAGACTAGATATCAGTTACAGGAAAAAATCTGTAAGAAATACAAACACCTGCAGGCTAAACACACTACGTAATAACTAAGAGATCACTGAAGAAATTAAAGAGGAAATCAAGAAATACGTAGAAACAAATGACAATGAAAACATGACATCCCAAAACTTATGGGATGCAACAAAAGCAGTTGTAAGAGGGAAGTTTATAGCAATACAATCCTACCTTAAGCAACAAGAAACATCTCAAATAAACAACCTACACTTACACCTAAAGCTATTTGAGAAAGAAGAACAACAAAAAAAAAAACCCCAAAGTTAGCAGAAGGAAAGAAATAATAAAGATCAGACAAGAAATCAATGAAAAAGAAATTAAGGAAACAATAGCAAAGATAAATAAAACTAAAAGCTGGTTCTTAGAGAAAATAAACAAAATTGATAAACCATTAGCCAGACTCATCAAGAAAAAAAGGGAGAAGTCTCAAATCAATAGAATTAGAAGTGAAAAAGGAGAAGTAACCACTGACACTGCAGAAATAAAAAGAATCATGAGAGATTACTACAAGCAACTGTATGCCAATAAAATGGACAACCTGGAAAAAATGGACAAATTCTTAGAAATGCACAACCTGCCGAGACAGAACCAGGAAGAAATAGAAAATATGAACAGACCAATCATAAGCACAGAAATTGAAAGTGTGATTAAAAATCTTCCAACAAACAAAAGCCCAGAACCATACCATATGATCATCTCAATAGATGCAGGAAAAGCTTTTGACAAAATTCAATACTCATTTACGATAAAAACCCTCCTGAAAGTAGGCAGAGAGGGAACTTTCCAAAACATAATAAAGGTCATATAAGAGAAACCCACAGCCAACATCATCCTCAATGGTGAAAAACTGAAACCATTTCCACTAAGATCAGGAACAAGACAAGGTTGCCCACTCTCACCACTATTATTCAACATAGTTTTGGAAGTTTTAGCCACAGCAATCAGAGAAGAAAAACAAATAAAAGAATCCAAACTGGAAAAGAAGAAGTAAAGCTGTCACTGATTGCACATGACATGATACTATACATAGAGAATCCGAAAGATGCTACCAGAAAACTACTAGAGCTAGTCAATGAATCTGGTAAAGTAGCAGGATACAAAATTAATGCACAGAAATCTCTTGCATTCCTACACACTAATGATGAAAAATCTGAAAGTGAAATTAAGAAAACACTCTCATTTACGATTGCAACAAAAAGAAAATATCTTGGAATACACCTACCTAAGGAGACAAAAGACCTGTATGCAGAAAATTATAAGACACTGATGAAAGAAATTAAAGATGATACAAAGAGATGGATAGATATACCATGTTCTTGGATTGGAAGAATCAACATTGTGAAAATGACAATACTACCCAAAGCAATCTACAGATTCAATGCAATCCCTATCAAACTACCACTGGCACTTTTTACAGAACTAGAA
>NC_041218.1:65315549-65341689 GCF_002837175.3 Physeter macrocephalus
AAAGCTTTTGCACAGCAAAGGAAACCATAAACAAGATGAAAAGACAACCTACAGAATAGGAGAAAATATGTGCAAATGAAGCAACTGACAAAGAATTAATCTCCAAAATGTATAAGCCGCTCATGCAGCTCAACATTAAAAAAATAAACAACCCAATCCAAAAATGGGCAGAAGAGCTAAACAGACATTTCTCCAAAGAAGATATACAGATTGTCAACAGACACATGAAAGAATGCTCAACATCATTAATCATTAGAGAAGTGCAAATCAAAACTACAATGAGATATCATCTCACACCGGTCAGAATGACCATCATCAAAAAATCTACAAACAATAAATGCTGGAGAGGGCATGGAGAAAAGGGCACCCTCTTGCACTGTTGTTGGGAATGTAAATTGATACAGCCGCTATGGAGAACAGTATGGAGGTTCCTTAAAAAAGTAAAAATAGAACTACCATACGACCCAGCAATCCCATTACTGGGCATATACCCTGAGAAAGCCATAATTCATAAAGAGTCATGTACCACAATGTTCATTGCAGTACTATTTACAATGGCCAAGACATGGAAGCAACTTAAGTGTCCATCGACAGATGAATGGATAAAGAAGATGTGGCATATATATACAATGGAATATTACTCAGCCATAAAAGGAAATGAAATTGAATTATCTGTAGTGAGGTGGATGGACCTAGAGTCTGTCATACAGTGTGAAGTAAGTCCGAAGGAGAAAAACAAATACCGTATGCTAACACACATATATTGACTCTAACAACAACAACAAAAATGGTCTGAAGAACCTAGGGGCAGGACAGGAATAAAGATGCTGATGTAGAGAATGGACTTGAGGACACGGGGAGGGCAAAGGGTAAGCTGGGATGAAGTGAGCCAGTGGCATGGACATATATACGCTACCAAATGTAAAATAGATAGCTAGTGGTTAGCAGCAGCATAGCACAGGGAGATCAGCTCGGGGCTTTGCGACCACCTAGAGAGGTGGGATTGGGGGGGGCGGGAGACCCAAGAGGGAGGGGATATGGGGATATTTGTATACGTATAGCTGATTCACTTTGTTATATAGCAGAAACTAACACAACATTGTAAAGCAATTATACTCCAATAAAGATGTTTAAAAAAAAAAAAAGATCCATGATTGTTCCTTGAGGACATTTTAAGGACTGCATTAAGGCAAAAATAATACTGTTGTAAATTTAATGCTTAAAATGTCTTCCATTTTTACTACCTTCATAAAATCATGAATTCCAGTTCCAGTTTTTAATTGCTTAAAGGACACATTATTTCACTAATATCAATCTCCCCCATAGTACCAATTAGAATAACAAAGTATAAATTTGTTGTAACAGACATGTTTTACCAAATTCAAATAAGAAACAACTCTGCTCTTCTTTAGCTATAAAAAAAAAGTCACTCCTGTTTTCTTTTTAACAATATTGCAAAAGGAGAGGGAAATACAGCTGCTCTTCACAGATACGTCAAAAACTTTAGCCATTTTTTTTACATATATATAGCTATATGTTTACACACATATAGATATATATACATATATAGTGAGCACACTGTATGTACGGTGAGCACAAGAAGCAGAGTGTAATTTGATTCCTGCTGCCTAAACCTCTAAGTACCCTTGCTTATTTTCTCAAACTTGTTCTCTTAACCTTTTCTCAATTCTTTGAGCATCTTCCACAGATTTTTTTCTAAGTAATTCTTTTTTTTTAACTAAACATAGAGTTATTTTCTGTTACTTGCAACTCAAAACCTTACTGATATGCTAATAATAAAGGTAAAAATTATATAATTCAATTGAAAACCTTAGTAAAACTGGCACATAGTACATAATTTAGTGATGGTAGTTGTTTTATTACATTTATTACTATTTTTTGGGGATATTTTTTCACAAAGGACTTATAAGTGCTAGAAGTATTCAAACATCATCTTCACATTTTCCTCAGGAAGAACATCCCTATGTGCAAAACACATTGCTACGAACCTAGAATAATACGTGCCTGTCTCATTTAGCATTTTATCTCAAGTTCTTAGCAATGTGCTTTGTACATTGGGGAGCTCAATAAATATTTGTATAATGGATGAATTAATAAAAGCCTGGCTGAAAGAATGAATAAATTAATGAATGTGTAAGGATGTTCTTATTTTTCATGTACTCTGCTCTAGGCTTCCTGAGGATTATGTGTGGAACATTGTACTAAATGCAAACAAAAACTGCATGAGTTAGATGCTATTCGAGTTCATTTTCAGTTAAGAAAATTGAGGCACAGGGAGATTAAGCAAGTTTCCCCAAATCACAGAGTTAATAAATGACAGTTTTTGTTAGAACCCAGGCAGTGTTATTCCGTACATTGCCTTACTATGTACTGTTTGTGCTTTCTTTGGAGTTACTTAATTGGAGAAAGGAACATGAAGAAGGAAGAGAGGAAAAAGGTGGAAAGAATGCAAGGAGGAAGAAATAACTAATTGCTAACAAACCTCCTTTAAAAAACCCTATTATTTTAACCCACTTAAAAAAAAATCTTACTTGGCTCACACAGAAAATATTATGTTGAAATAATTATAAATTTAAGCATACATAATGCAAATTAGCATTGTTCTGCCATGTCTTGGTAATAAACCATATCAAATCCATGCTCATCTAAAACTAAAAATAAATTGCTGCTTTTATCACTATTACGTTTGTTGTATTTTAAACCAAATACAATGTAATAGTTTCTCTCACAAAAGCTTTTGACTTAATAGGAAAATGTTGCCTGATAAAGTTTCACTCACTCTCAAAGGCCAGAAACATCACTTGAAATGCTAAAACAAATTATCATTTATGAAAATATCATTTAATCATTTCATCTTTTCCAGCTAGGAGCTATGGTAATCCTAGAAAACAGAAAGTAGCAAGGCAAAGTGATTGATGATAAAGTCCATGGGACCAGCTGATGAACAATGAAACTATGATCACCATTACACTTTTCACTAACAGGACTCCAGTAGTCTGACAAGGCTGTGTTTTGGTTGTGAGTTAAAACAGGGCAGGCACAGCTGGAAGAGCTGGAAAAATTGCTCTGAGGCCCCGTTTACTCATGCAGAACAAATGCTGTAGGAGAAAAAATGAGTCCCAAGTTTAAGTAATTTTGGGTAATGAAGCAAAACACACTCCCCCATTGAAGATCCACATGGTACATTAGTATATTGAAGATTATGATCAGTCATACAGTAAAGGAAGTGATTCAGTTTTGTTTATTCCATGATTTTCAATTTTTATTTGACCACAAACTTCACCATTTTTATATAAAACATTTAAACTTTCAACAGCACTACTGTTCCTTGGAACACACAATGAGAAATAATGCTTTAAGAAATGCCTGAAGCACCCTGATAAACTATGTGCCATAAGACACCAAGAGAAAAATGATAGTGGTAGAAACTTAGTTTTTTAATTTCTTCAAATTCCCCCATTAAACATACAAAATAACTAAGCAAAACAAAACAAAATGACAAGATTTAAAAAACATATGGTAAAACGTTATCATCAGGAACCACAATAGATAAATAGATGTGTTCCAACTATTAATAGCTTTAAGACATGACTGGTGCAGCACATTAACAAATAAATCATATTAATCAATAATTGAGATATTTGGAAAAATATCTCAAAGTATGAGGCCATTTTTCAACCACTTCACAAGCGAAAGAAGAGGGATTTCTAGAGCAACAAAGCCAAAAAGGAAATGTTGATCCATGCTTACATCTAAAAATATAAGAGAACATTTTTACCTAAATATAAACACTAGAAAATGATTACAGTCAAATCCTACACAATATTATTATAAAAAAAGAAAAACGTAAGAAATTGCATCTCCACACAAAAGGAAAGAGCACCAGGAAAAAATGTTCAGAAAACTAATGAAAATTTAACAATGCATATTTCAAAACAGACCAAAAGAAATTGAGAAAATGGAAAAAACCTATGAAAGAATCATGGATAGTGCCATAAGAAAATTGAGGCAAATATATAAAATATTTCAAAAGATAAGTTATAGAACTGAGAAAAACATTTTAAAATTAAAGAAAAAGTCATTTCAAAAATGAAGTGTAGGGGGCTTCCCTGGTGGCGCAGTGGTTGAGAGCCCGCCTGCCGACGCAGGGGACACGGGTTCGTGCCCCGGTCCGGCAAGATCCCACATGCCGCGGAGCGGCTGGGCCCGTGAGCCATGGCCGCTGAGCCTGTGCGTCCGGAGCCTGCGCTCCGCAATGGGAGAGGTCACAACAGTGAGAGGCCCGCAAACCGGAAAAAAAAAAAAAAAAAAAAAAAAAATGAAGTGTAAAATAAAATAAAAGTAGAAGAACAAATATTTAAATTTAATGTGGAATTCCTTAGGAAAAGCAGAAGATGGGAAGGATGAAATTTTCCAAACTTTAAAAGCAAAGAAGGAAGAGATTAAAAAATATTAATAATAATTTCAGAGAAAGTAGTAGAGAACATAAAGAAGATCCAATAAACAAGTAAGTTTCTTAAGAAGGACAAATTAATAGAACAGAACAAGTATAAAAAGTATGACTAAAGAAAATTTTACCAAAGAAAAAGAAATGTTAAACTATATATTGAAAGAACAAACTGCATACTTTAAAAAAAAATCAAAGCAAGATGACCAAAACTGAGAAAATTTTAATAAAATTAATGAACTGAAAAAAGAAAAAAAAATCTTTTAAACTTCTAGCCAAGAAGACCAAGTTAAGAGGAATGAAAGAAAAACAGATTATTATTAGAGGTTTTAGTTGTTGATGTTGTTTTGATATGTTTTGTTTTATTTAACAGCAACACTTTATTCCAAAGACATTGGAATAATGTGTTTAAGTTACTCAAGGAAAGAAACAGTAAGCAAAGTTTTTATATGCAGTTAAGGAGACCTTTCAGTAAAAAATGAAAAGCATGCTGCTGTCAATGTGGAAGAACACAAGAATGTTTTATTAATCTATTTCTGAGGATTCTCCTAGAGAATGAGTTTCATACAGCCAAGGCTAGAGAGCCATTGACTTATGGACTAGTGGTGATTCATTATATATATTTATATATATTATTTACTGTAGAACTAAGATAAATGATGAATTAAAGGAAGCCAGTATAGAATATAATGGCTCTATGCTCTGATTACTTGTTTTGATAAATGGGACAAAAATGTGAGAGTAGAAAAACTAAGATAAATTCACTGATTAAACTATAATTAAAAGCATATTATTTAAAATGAGATGATGAGAAAATAGAGAGCAGAGGAAAAGACATGGTTACTAGCTAATTTCAACATTATTCATAGAAGTGAACCTTTTCTTGCTTATAAAAGGAGTAGGACTAAGGCTATTATATAACCATTAGAACAATACCAAATAATGTGGCGGTAGGAGGAATCATTATAATGTGCATGTAAGTTGAACAGATGAAGTCAAGCAGAAAGGACAGGAATAGAAGCTAGACTTATTAGAATATATTTTGATTTTCAAATTTGACTTTGGTTAACTGCATTTTACATAATTTAAAATTCAAGACCCTAAAACTGTAAAGGAAATAAAATAACTAAACTCATCACGTGTTGAACTGGTGGTGTAAGTACACAAAGACCATTTACTTCAAATTACTTCAATACAATATACTGTAATTTGATTGTACAACTTTAATGAGATATATCCTAGGGACAACAAAATTTTTAAATCTTACTTTGTAAACTATTTTCAGTAATAATCCTGTTGGTACTTTTTTACTTAGTTTTATTCTGAAACTATTTTGTGAGTATATGGGATAAAGCAAATGAATATTTAAGCTGATGTTCTTTACAACTGGGATTTTCAGCTTGGAAGAAAAAAGAGATCTGAGATCTGTGACACTGGGATAATACTCCATATGATTGAATTTGATTTTGAAATGTCAGTATGAACTCATAATGTATTTTATCTTTTAAATAAATATATGTATATACACACACCCACCCACACTCACTTGATATCTCTGTTCCCAGGGAAAGCCTAAAAACAATGTACCAATGTAGCTTAGACATTTTTACCATTTTTTTTTTTGGCCGTGCCATGCAGCTTAGTATATCTGGGTGGCAGTCCACAGATGATATCTCTTTTATCTACATGGATAAACCAACTTTTTAAAGTAAAGTTACAGGTCAAATATGAAAGTAGGAATTAGCGTTACTGATAGAATGAGGAACTAGGTTCCTATTTGTTAGAGACACTAATTAAAAGGCCTGCTTCCATGCATTTCTGGACTGAAATGTGTAACCATACTTACACATCTAAAGCTTATAATTTCTATAAATCACTGAGAAACAGTTAAGAGTCCACACATGCATATATATTACTTTGAAAAAACTACTTCATAATGATTTTTAAAATGCCTCCTGTGTGTTCCAACTTGTTTCCTATGAGCATTCTGAGTAGGAATTATCACACTCACTAGTTAGCATTTCAAATAACTATAGCCGTGATGAGCTGAACAGAAAAATTCATAGACTTTGGAGTCAGATAAACTAGTTAAATATCGTCTCTGCCACATAATACCTGTGCAAAGTTGGAAAAGTTATTTAATTTATTTTAACCTAAATGTCTTCATCAAATAAAATGGAAAAAATAATATTACATATATTATATGTAACACCCAGCACATAGTAAGTACTCACTAAGTAGTTATTACTAGTAGTCATTATATTGGAATTCATATATTTCTGAAATAATTCTTCAACTGCCTGTAGAAAGATCTAAAAATGAATTTTTCACTATTAAAATTCTTTCTATTTATAGTCACTTGAGTTCATGTTATCTCAAAACCATTTATGGAGAAAATGAATTAATTCACTCAATATATGAATACAAATGGGCTTACACATTCATTTTTCACCTCTGGAAACTTCCGTTCAAATCCTTGCTTCAGTCTTGAGTGAAAATGAATTTAATGGTCTGCCTCATCAATAGCCCCATTATCACAAAGCTGCCATGCAAGTCAGTATAATTTAGTACACTTGCCGTTCTGTCAGTTTCTGCTCAAAATTAAGCCAGGATCAAAAATAGCAAATTGTTTTACAATTCTTCACAGCACATTGACAGAACAGTATCCATTAGTCCTGCTGCCCATATTATTTTAGCTCTAAGCAATGTCATAAATAAATTTTATTCATGGCTTAGATGCTCCAGAGATATGGTTTTCAAGCTGGTCTCAACATTATAATCAAGTGTAACTTTTTAAGAAATATTTATGCCCAGACTCAAATCCAGAAATTCTGATATGTTGGTCTTGGATTGGAGTCAGGCAATTAAAAATTAAAATTATTAAAAAGCAAATAAGTAAATGCTCAGGGGATTTTCTTTGGTGAGAAAGATTTGTCTCTTGCAACTCAAAGTTGGTCTGTGGACCAGAAGCTTTGGCATCATCTGGAAACTTGCTAGAAATACAGAATTACAGGTCCTACCACAGCACTGCTGAACAGAACCTACATTTGACAAGATCCCCAAGTGAATCATACGCACATTATAGTTTGCCGAGTACTGTCCAAGTTTGCCTAGAATTCACTGAATTTCCTTCCACTTAGGCTATAAATTGGGGCTCTACACAAGGTTCACTAATTAATCTTTGTGGTTACATTAGTAGAAAAAGTAGAAAAAATGAGGTGAAGGTAGTATTCACACAGTTATAAATTGTTTCAAGCCTGATAAAAGAATATTTGGGTGCTTTAGGAAAGAAAACTCAGAGCATTTTTAAGCATCATCATCATCATCATAAATGGGCATTCAAATTTTCCACTGGAGTACAAGAAATGTCATCTGAATCATACATTAGAATTATAACTGAACATTTAGATGAAGAGAAAGTAAAATTTTGGAATTTTTTAAACAGATTGAATCAAGTAGCTTATATTCAGTTCCTAAAAGAATATGCATATCAATATCTATAGATAAATACATATGGTATTCATTTTATGTTCATAGAGGCTGTATAGAAATTATCACAAGTCCACACACTTCCAAATCACGATTCTCTTCCTTGAGGATAACCAATATAGGTTTTAAAAAAACCTGAGTGAATTTATCTAACATGAGAATTTAGTTGAAAGTTTTTACTTTCATTCCTTCCATTCTTAACTATACAGCAGAGTAATATTTTAAAACATAAACCTGATCATTAAACTTCCCTGTATAAAATTCTCCAAAAGCATTCCATTCCATTAAAAACAAAACAAAACAAATAAACAAACGAACAAACAACCCATCTTAGTCTGGCATAAAAAGCCCAGGCTAGCTCTCCCCTTCACTTACTCACACACAGAGATCCACCTTTTTTCCCTTGGTCAGACCAAGCTCACTTCCTACATGGAGACTGGGGACAGTTCCCTCTGCTATAAGGCTCAGCCCTCTGGCTTTCCCATGCTTGGATCCTTCTTGTCATTTAAATCAGAGACCTGCTCTAAATACCCAACCTACAATAGCTACCTAGCCGCCCTCTATCGGACATTTCAATCTATTTTCTTGTTTATTAAGTTACTAATTTTTTATTTTCCATTTTACCAGTTAAGGATATAAGGCTCATGAAAGAAGGGGTACTGCCTCTAATGTGCACTACTGTAACAAGGAATTTTAAAGAAGCATTATAAAATTATAAACCCCATAGAAAAAAAAATAGAGGCCAATCAGAATCAGTTAGATGGGTATGTGTGAAATTTTAATATTAAACATTAAAATACCTCATTTATTAAGCATCTACTATACCAGGCTCTGTACTGGGGCATGATACACACCATCTCTAGTTCTCACAGCAGCACTCAAATAGAGACAAAGTCGGCACCATTTTACAACAGATGAATTTGTGATGCATAAAGATAGTAGGATTTATCAACATCCACATGACTACTAATATTGAAACAAGGATTTGTTTGTAAGATTTGTAATATTGAAACAAGGATTTAAACCCAGAATAATGGGTACCCAAAATACCCAACCCCATGCTTCCTCTCATTAAAAAGGTTGATGGTCCATATAAAGGAATCTAACAATTTTAGGGCACCTCTTAAGAGTCAGGAACTTTTAAATATAATATTGCTCATAGCTTGATTCTATTAAGATTAGTTCTATGCTATCATAATTCTATGCTCTACAAGAGAAGATAATATGAGATGTACTTACATGTATAAGCTTGTGATATAAAAATTTATTTACTCATTTAGGTTAAAGCATAGATATGATACATTAGTCAGGAATTAATTAGACCTTTCCATCATTAATTCCCTCCCTGAAAATTCTACAAATCATTTTTAAGTAGTCAAATTTCTCTCTCTCTTTTTAAAAACAGTTCTCATTTCAGCACAGTTATAGATTTTTAGAAAAATTGTGAAGAGGGTATGGAGTTCACATATACCTCACACCCAGTTTCCACAGTAATGTCTCATGATAGTATGGTACATTTGTTATGATTAATAAATGAATATCAATACATTATTATTAACTCAAGTCAATACATTATTCAAATATCCTCAGAGTTTTCCTAATGATCTTTTTCTGGTCCAGGATCCTATTCATGATACAATGTTATATTTGTCACCATGTCTCCTTAGATCCCTTTTGTTGATAATAGTTTCTCAGAGTTTCACTGCTTTTCATGACTTGACAATTATGAGGAGTAAGGGGACTAAACAGATATTTCACAGAATATCCCTAAATTTGGATTGTCTGGTACTTCTCTCATGATTACACTCGGGTAACGTGTTTTTAGGAGGAAGACCACAGAGTAAAGTACCATCTTCATTACATCTTATCAAGGGACTATTTATTATCAACATTTAACATTGGATATCACTATTGATCACCTGACTGAGATAACGTCCGTCAGGTTCTCCACTGAATAGTTAATCTTTTTTTCCCTCTTTCCATATTTTGTTCTATGGAAGGAAGTTACTATGTACAGCCCACACTTAAGGAATGGGGAAATATGGCCTCCCTCTTTGAGGGAGGACTATCTACATAAACTATTTGGAATTCTTTTGATTAGGAGATAAGTCAACCCCCCCATATGCTTGTTTATGTAATCATTTATTTATATAAATATGGAACCATAGTTTATTTTATACTTTGGGTTATACAGATGGCCAGTGACTTACAACTGCTCAACTTACAATTTTTCGACTTTACAATGGTGTGAAAGCAATACATATTCAGTAGAAATCATACTTCCAATTTTGAATTTTATCTTTTCCTGGGCTAGCAATATGAGGTATCATACTGTCTCATGATGCTGGGCAGTGGTGGTGAGTCATAGCTCCCAGTCAATTATCATGAGGGTAAACAACCCATACACTTACAATCATTCTGTACCCATACAACTATCCAGTTTTTCACTTTCAGTACAGTAGCCAATAAATTACATGAGATACTCAACAAGATACTCAACACTTTATTATAAAATAGGCTTTGTGTTAGTGGATTTTTCCCACCTGTAGGCTAATGTGTTTTAAGCACGTTTAAGGCAGGCTAGACTAAGCTATGATATTCAGTAGGTTAGGTTATTAAATGCGTTTTCAACATGATATTTTCAACTCACGTTGGGTTTATAGGGATGTAACCCCATCATCAGCTGAGGAAGATTTATAATCCAATATAGCTTTTTTTGGTGGTGGTGTTAAAACTATTCCAACTTGGCCATTGGGAGCTCTTTCAGTAAGCTCTTATGGCCCTTTGGCATATCTCTATAATTGTGTGTTGTTGTCTTTTGTTGCTGCTGTTTTTGAGCACTTCCTTACTCTCTGGCTCTACAGGATACTCCAGGCTCATTTTGTACAGTTTTTGCCAAAGCCTTAAATTCAGCCATTTTCCCGAGGAACCCTGATTTATTTTATTGGAGAACAGTATGAGAAGCCAAGAACTGGGCTCTAGATGTCCTCATTGCTACTAGAGTGCTATTGCTTTTAGGCCCTCTCAGCCAATGAAGAAAGGATATACATGTGTTTATACTTACCTATGTATATAAACGTACCTATGAATATTCTAAATGTAACCATCTGTATCTACATTAAGCTAAACTTGAGTTCATCCTTATGTTTCCAACTCTAATGCATGACAACATGGATCATTAGAGCCTCATATTCTTGATTATCTGTAACTTATCATTTCCATAGTGAAAAACCTGGATCACAACATCCATTTACTCAATTGTTCAATTCTGGAATACATGTATAGTGGTATCAGCATTACTAACCTGTACCCCCATGGGAAAAGACTTTATCAACTAGGGTGCATTGTTTATGTAGAGTTTATTTTGCCTTCAGTCTTATACAATCCACTCATTTCCAAAGTTACTTAGGCATGTACATTTTTCCACATACACTTAAATAATATTGTTTTGTACATTTGCAATAGTTAGATGGCTTTGTCATATTTTGTACTCCATCCTGGGAAGTCACAATCTCCTAAACATTTTTCTAATTCTGCATACAATAAGTTCACTTTTTGCTCTGTAAAGTTCTATGGATTTGTTGACAAATGCATAGTGTCATATATCCAACATTAGAGAATAAATAGTTTCACCACTCTCTACTTAGGAAAATAGTGAATCAAAAGCAAAACAAAAATTTAAATAATACAAAAAGGCAATACTGCATACCTGAATATTTTGCAGAGATTAGTGCCACATTCAAGTCTTGAAGGTTACAGGGGTGGTGCTCGGCCAGATCCAGCAGATCTAATGGTGCAAATAGGGATGCTCTTTGGATCTTCTGGCAGGCTCCTACAGGGGAATCACATTGCAGACTCAGGATTTTTGAGCAAAGTCCTACCATCTTCTGTGGATAACTGTTCCTGTTTTGGAAAACAGCTTTTGGCTTGCTGTTGGGCCTTAGTTGAAACTGAATGCTTAATCATAGGCCATCAAATTCCATGTGACCTGAACTGCTCATTATAAACTTAGTGCTGTCTGATCCACTAAGCCACAAAGTCGGGCAGGCACAGTAGCAATCCATCATCAAATGGAAGTAATACATATGGGATCAGACTCAGGTAGGCCCTAACGGGACAAATAAGTTACATGATGAAGTAGCACAAATGCCCATGGTCCCCACTTCTGCTACATTATCTTCTGTCTCCCAGTCTACATATATGGCCTCATGGAGAGTTCCTTACAACCACTTGACAGAAGAAGAGAAAACTTAGGTCTGGTTTACTGTTGGTTCTAGGCACATAGAACCAACCACCTGGAAGTGGACAAACTCAGCACTACAGTCCTTCTCCCTGAAGGACAGCGATGAAAGGAAACACTCCCAGGTAGCAGAACCTTGAACAGCACACCTGGTTGTTCATTTAGTAATTTTTAGTGTTTAAGGGGCATTATTGAGACCCCTGAATCTATAAAATATATGTTTCTGAAAAGAAAAAGATTAATAATTCTTCAAAAAGTCCTTAAATTTTACTTAATTATTAGATATGAGAATATTATGCACTACATTATTAGGCTGAGTTTTTGGAAAAGAAAATCAAACTTAAAAAATCAAAATGTAATTGTTCTCAAAAATGTTCAACCAGAGATTTGCTGTGAGCATAGTCAAGGTAATACCAATATAGAATGTATTTTTGTATCTCTTTTCCTAATAGCCTGTTATGTAATCCTTAGGGGGCAAGTAATTTTTCATAATGATAGTAATTTCAATAGAGTTTAAAGTGGCTGAAAGCCAAGGCCATGTCAAACTTTTATGTCAAAGAAATGGAACGCTAAAGAGGGGTGGCAGAGGAAAAGGAAAATAATGGAAAAAAAGAGAAAATGTGTGTGTGTTCCATCACTGTAGACATGCAATGAAAGTGAAGTATACCAAGTTTAAGACTATTACCATGAAATTTGCTTCTAGCATTTTTTTTTAGTGTGAAGAGTGCTATATACTCTGGTGTGTGGTGACAGAAAGTAGAAAATATTTCATTGCTAATTATCCCTTCTAACATTCTAAACACATTTGACAGCAGTATGATGAGGGAATTCAGTGATCTACACCTATTTTTGCACTTTGCAAATGGTTGGCATAATGTTTTAATCAACTATAAAGCAAAACTTGCACAGCCACAGGGAGAAAAGCAATTGCCTCCTTGCCATAGATTCCAACAAGGTAATATCCTTTCCAATATCAGAAACTGGGCCTGGTGTAGAATACAATAGCAATTGTATGTTATTCTATAGTTTATAAAGATTTTCCACATAAAACATCTCATTTACTACTTGCAGCAACTCTTTAAAAGAGGAATCATTAATATGTTAAATAATTTGCCCAATTCACAGTTCATATGTAATGGGACCTCACTGACTACCTGAAAGAAAAATCTTCTTACCATTGCATAATCAAGAAATCCCAAAAGTAAAGAAAATTGTAGCTGAATATTAAAGACCCAAGTAGACACTTTCTGTCCTTTTATGTAGCACAGAGATGGTTGACCTAAGATGACCAGCAGCCTCTCCCAGAGGGAAGAGTCACTCTTTTCCATATTTTCTGATGTTCACTGACCTCCCTCCTTGCTGAGGATAGACACATTTTAAAATATTATGTTCTAACAGAGGATATACCTAGGAGTCTTTTTTAGAAAAAGTTACCTTGCTAAGTTTGGGGATATCCAAATGTTGTTTTGATAAAATTATATTTATGTTGAGTCCTTGAAAGAAACTATAGGCCATATGAAGAATAGCCAGATATCATTTTTGATTACTAAAAAAATTCTGAGGATAGGTGAGCAAAAAACTTAAGCTGTATACAAGGATTACTCTCACGTCCTTAGAGATATGGACTCTCCTTCATTCATCTAGGTAGCTCTTGTATGAGAAATTAACTCAATTCAATGGTAGTGTACAAGTGCACTACTATGAAAATCACTGTGGAACATTACTGTCATGGAAGAGAATGGCTCAGAGACAGAATTAAAGTAGTCAAATCATACAGACTATTAAATCAATTTAAGAAACAAGAGTAAAGCTTGGGTAAGTTAATACACTTAGGATAAAGTACAGTGGATGGAAGAACCACACTACCTGAATCCTGAGTACCTAACATTTATTTATATCCCATCTATGGCCCACATGAGCCATTCCCAGTAATAGCATAATGTTTTAATTACATGTATTATATGTTATCTGTATTACATGTACTTATCTTAATTACATGTATTATATATAACTATATGTTTTTAGTTATAAGGACCAGGGTTGTGGTTAAACAAAAAAGATCACAGACAGAAGGTTCCCTGGGCCCATGATGTAACCTTGCTCTATCAGAGAGACACAGAGACAAGGTTGCCTGACTAAAAGCTGTAGCTTGCTGAATAGCATGGGTTTTATTTGCATTTGGGGGTAGAGGATATATGGGTTTAGACTAGGTATCACCAGTGGGTGGTCAGATTAAGGCATTGTGGACGTTTAAATACTTACAATAACATACAGACATGGATACAGATATAGATACAGATATAGGTATGTAGTAGATATATACAGTATGGTATACATATTTATTACTTCATGAATATTAAATATCTCTGCTTCCTTTCATCCCTTTCTATGCATTTTTAACATACCATATTGTGTATTTATACCTAACACATCTTATGAGTTTCATCCATCCCATTAGCTTTCTTCTTCTCTAAAGCAGAAATGAATATTCAGAAACAATAAAGAAATTCACATTGCAATAGCCCCAGACTTAGCACTTTGGATAAGCCCAGTAATGCATTTTCTTATGCAACCATTCTCCTTTTTTGTTTTTGAAAGGTCTCCACCACAATGGCAACAAATTATCCTTACTCAATAAAAAAAGGATTTTCCCATACCCTATATAAAGATCATCATAACATTTGGAAAATTTATAATATAAAACATAATTAGAATATGAAAGATAACCTGTATATGAGAAAGGAAATCATAAGACTAGTTGTAAAAGAGTGTGTATTTTAATATTGTAAAAGCAAATATTTTGTTTTGTTACTAAAATCATGTTAATCCATTACAGTAAAAGACCCTAAATTTTGAATAACACCATAATGTTGTACAAGATTTTACAGTTCACTGATGAATTTGCCTACCAAGTCAACCTTACGTTAACACTGGTATCTGAGTACAGGCATATCAGAGATGTTCTATTTTATGTTACTGAGCTATTCATTACTCTTCTTAAAGTATAATGCTACAAGGCATTCTTAGTAGAATTTTGTGTTGCCATTTTGAGAGAATTTATGCGATTATATGTTAAAGAAAATGGTCCATCTAAAGAGAGAGAAAAGTAAAATGCAAGCATAGTAACATAGAGTTTATACAATTTTTAGAAGAATTCATGCATTCTACAGGATCCTTAGGCTGTCATGATAGATCAAGAAATTATATCAGTGAGGTATTTGAGAAAAAAAAACTGATATAAATTTTAGTGATTATTCAGAGGCTAAATGACATTAGGTATTAGGTATTATGTATTAACTTCTTAAACTGGTTAGAATATATTAACAGTGTGCTGAAGCATTAAATAAATGGATTTCTCTAACAACTTGCTATCAGTAAATCATTAGACAATAGGAGCAATTGGCACCAGGATATATTAATATGCTTGCAGTGCTGGATGAGTGGATGATATCATATGAAAAATATCATATATAAATCAAATAGATATAATATGTAATATACATATAAAATAAACATGTATACAAATGTTTACATTTAGTAAAAGGCACTCTTATTTAGTGCTTTGTATATAGTATTTTCCCTGTACAGCACAAGTCTTTCTGTTTTTTTGGTTCACTCTCACTAGCAAGCCAACAACCTTTTAAAATCTGTGTTGTCATCAACTATGAGCACTGTCAGCTGTACCATCTTGTCTGCACTAGGAGTTCTTTAAGCCTAAAAATACTCACTGCCAGAGCACTCATCTAAAGCTTTATTTGGAATATGCAAAATTAATTTGGAGAAAAGAGGAGAAATTATATTTTTTCTATCCAAGCTATAATCACATATGTATTTTATGGGTCAACTTTTGTTTGGGGATTTTTGATTTGTTTGTATGAATGTATGTCTCTCAAGAGGACCATACACCAATTTATTTTTATTTCTTTAAGGTTTTTTACAAGACACATATAAAACAGGATTTCTCCTGTGCATATTCCCAGGTCATCATGTCAGACAGCATTCATCACATCTAATTTCATCATTTAATTCCCTCATCCTCAGTTTCAAAGGAAATTTTTGTTCTTTCCAGATTATTATGATCAAAAAATTACGGCTCCTTGTACTATCTTAAATATCTACTGGTATGTAATCTATTCTGTTAGAAACCATCACCTTATAACCAAATTTTACTCTTCAATCTAAGTAGTATTCATCATCCTACCTTGGCTATTTTTTCTCCAAGCTCAATCTCTTTCACTAAATACAGAGGGCAGATTAATCTTAACAGAAAGCTTTCAACTGTAAACTTTAATAGCACTTTAAAGACCTTCAAAATGGAATTTCTTCTTTAATTAAGAAGATGTTACTTTGTACATCATAATTGAAATACATCAAAAAGTTCCTTGTTAAAGCTCAAGATATATTACAAAGCCATTCTACAGCACGGCTTCAGGGCTCTGCTAATTGGAAGAATGACAGATCAAATTCCCAAGAAAGTAATGTCAGTTGGAATGCTAGAGATGGAGTAGTTTATTTAAATTATATACTCAAAACAATTAGGAAAACATGTAAAACCACATTGTTTTATTTTGTTAAAATGCAACACAAACTAAAATCAAACATCAACAATGCACCATCTGTCTTTATGAGTATGTGTATATGAGGACATGCATATATGGAGAGAAATTTAATATTTCAAACGTAATATCACGTTTATGTACCTTCAAACTCACCAGTCTGGAAATTCTCTTGGAAGAAAGAATAAACTTTTAGAATCAAATCAAATTTTATTACTGAAATTTGACATGAGGGACTTATTGTAAATAACCAATGTGTTTTAGAAAATACCGTTTTCATTAAAGTTCTAAATTATCAGATGTCTGATTTTTGCAGATTTCTCTATTACGAGCTGCCTTTATTTGTTGATTAAAAAGTGTTTTCCAAAACCAAAATATTTATTTCTACCTATATTTAGTAAAAGTTGTTTGTGTATATTACACACTGTCCAGGGCAAAGCTAACATATTTCTCTATTCAACGCTCTCTACCTATTCTGAAGCTACTATTTTCAATCTTCTTTTCAAATGTTTCACTGAAAACATACCACTAGCCCCAGGTGCTCTTGGAGAACTACCTTACAGAGACCTTACCTAACTTCTCCTAAACGCTTCCACATCCTTGTGTCCTCCACCTCCTCCAAAATAGAAGAAACAAAGGCATGCTCCTCCTCCAAAGACAACTCCCTTTGTGGACCTTCTCCAAAATCTGCCTCTATTAATCATCTCTTCCTGTCTGTTTTCAGCCATCTTTACTGTATTCAACAGCTCCCTCTCAACTTCATCTGTCTAAGGGCATCCTAAACATGCTCAGTATTTTGTCTATTAAAAAAAAAAAAAGGGTGGAGAAGAAAAAAAATGTCTCCTTCTATCCAATGTTCCCATCCTATCCATTACTACCCTATTTATTTTTCTACTTCTTTATAGCCATACTTCTAAAAAGAGTTGCCTTTTTAGACAACTATTCACTATCTTCATTTGCTTCTGTATCACTCACTCCAGTCTGGCTACTGCTCCCACCACACCAAGTCCAGTTGACACACATCAATCCTCGCCTTATGCTCTTGCCCTCTCAGTGGTATTTGTTACTGTTCATTTACCAACTCAGTCACTCACTGCTAGTTATTAATTCCTGGAGGGCACACTATATGCCAGGCCTTAAACTAGGTATAGGGGATACTAGAGTGAATAAAGGTACACCCACCATAGCCCATAGAGGAGAAGAGATCCATAACAAAAAATGAAATAAGTAATACATTAGATGAAAATAAAATAAAGCAAAGAAGAGAATAAAGAGTAGCATGGGGTGAGTCTGGGTGGGAAATGAAAATTTAAACAAAGTGGTAAGAAAAGATTTAATGTTAATGTTACAGGGAAGTGATGGAGTGAAGCTGGGGGTGAACGGGAGAAGGGCTTTCCATGACAGAGGGCAGCAATTTTAATGCCTAAAGTCAGAACATGTTGAACATTCTCTCCTGCTGTCCCCCTGGCTGCACATTCCTGGTTCTTTTTTCTAACTCTCATTATTTGTCTTTTTGCTTGCAGGCTTCTTCTCCTCTACCCAGCCTTTAAATGTTGGAATGCCTTAAAAGTATGCTTGGCATTCTTTTCTTTTCTTTTTTAAATTCCCCTTTTGATATTTCATACAAAATGATGAGGTCAATAATCATCAACATGAATATCTCTAGCTAAAACCTATCCTTTGAGATTATAACTTTCACATCAAACTGCCAACTTGGCCTTGTGCTTTGGATGTCTCCAAGGTAACTTACAATCGATTTTCTGCAAGAAATATGGTCTTCCTTCCACTGTTCTCTAGCTTAGTGAATGACACTATCTTACTTTAAGTTTCTCAAGCCAAAAACTTGACAGTCATCATCAATAACTCATTCCTTTATCATACCACAGACCCATCATTCACCAAGTTCTTTCATTTTAACACACTTAACATGTCTCTATTCAATTAAATTCTCTCCATCTACATTTTCTCCTTTCTAGTCCAAGAAACCATCATCTTTTACCTGGAATACTGAAACATTCTTCAGATAATTCCCATCTTTAAAATGATCTTCATATTGCTGCAAGGTTAATCATGTATTTCATCCTATTGCTTAAAACTTTCAGTAGTTCCCCATGCTCTTATGACAAAATCCAAAGTACTTAATATGGGATACAAAGCAACACAATCTGATCCCAATAACCTCTCTGACCTCATCAGTCACAATTTCCTTCTCCTTGTTCTGAGTTCTTGACAAACTGACCTACTTTTAGTTCCTCAAATAGGATGTGCTCCTACACTAGGATCTTTGTACATGTGCTGCTGTTCCTCATATTGGAATTTTATTCTCAACCCCTTTGCCAACCTAACCCATTTTTATCCTTCCCACTCCATTTCAAAGCTGAATTCTTCACATTAGTCATGACCCACCCAACAGAATACCTTGGAGTCTATGTTATAGACTTCTGCAGACCATGTACTTTTCTTATCAAACGTCAGCACATGTTATTTTTCATGTATGTGTGCTATTGTTTGCTGAATGTCTATCTGCTTAATGTAACTGTGAATTCACTAAGGACTGGGACTGTTTTGATCTTGTTTTACTGCTGTGCACCTAAAACCTAACATATTGCCTATCACTGAGTACACATCCATATATTTGTTGGATAAATAAATGGATAAAAGAGTAAATGAGTAAAGACATGTAAAATGTCATTTACCTTTGCCACGAGACTGTCTTTTAGCAGTGGTTGGTGGTAGCTTTTGTTTTGCCACTGTTCCTTTAGGCAAGTTATAATAACCTCATTAAATCTTAGTTCTGTCATCTATAATTTGAGAAGAATTATAGTACCTACTTCACAGGTTACAATTAAAGTAAGTTTACCCTTGTAAAGGACAGAGTAGCACCCTGCACATAGTAAGTGCTCAATAAGTAACAGCTTTTGTTATTTTTTATCTTGTCTGAATCGCTTAAAGCAAATCCGTAACTCCAAAATTCCACTTTGATTCTTAATTAATTCAGTAGTTCATTTTTTTTAATAAAAAGCATAATTCCCCAGAGATTAGGATAATTTTTTAACTGCAATCATTATACTGAACTGCCATAACATATAAGTTTTCCTTATAAGGTTTTAATTACTTTATATGCATGTGGAGTGGAGAGGTCACTCCAGTTCTTACAGTTTATCATCTCCAACAGGTTTTTTCTTTTCTTTTTTTTTTTTTTGCTGTCGGAGAAGAGATCAATTAGTTAAGGACTCTCCAGCAATGCAATTAGCCCTCAGTAATAGGATAATTTTTTAACTGCAATCATTATACTGAACTGCCATAACATATAAGTTTTCCTTATAAGGTTTTAATTACTTTATATGCATGTGGAGTGGAGAGGTCACTCCAGTTCTTACAGTTTATCATCTCCAACAGGTTTTTTCTTTTCTTTTTTTTTTTTTTTTGCTGTCGGAGAAGAGATCAATTAGTTAATGACTCTCCAGCAATGCAATTAGCCCTCAGTAAATCCCTGACTGAGAAATAAATGAGAGAGAGAAAGATAGGGAATATGACACCAGTAAAGTTAATGCTGTCCCTTTAACCAGTCAAAAATCACCCTAGAAGAGCAAAGGAAATAAAACAGAAATGAAAACTCTACCTTCTACGGAACTAAAGTACACATGTAGTCCCAAATAACAATAGAAAAGTAAAGGGTGCTAAATAAAATAAAAGTGATGTTGCATGCAGACAGATGTTCAGAAAGAAAATTGGTGGAACACTGTTCTTCAAATGTAGGTGTCATATTAAGGAGCAGAAGCCAAATACTTATTTTGGAATGATAAGAAGAGAGTATTTGGCATATTGGCAGGAAGTTTCCTGGATCAAGTTTGTCACAAAGAATAAGCAAAGACGAAGGCACAAAAAAATCACATGAAGCTAAATACTTCTGTATGGTTTCCAGGAAGTAGCCTCTTACTAAGAAGAGACAAGGATAAATATTCTGCACTATGAATAAGATAGCTGACAATTTCTGTTGGTAGAGGCAGCTAAATGTCAGATAGTACACCCAGAGAAATTTATGTTATAAAGAACTTTATTGTAAACCAGGAAGAACTGCCACCAGCATGGAAATCATCTGTGTCCACAACTTTACAATACTCTCCTTCAAAGAGCTCATCTAGTAAGAACTCACCTTATTTCACTTAAGGGTTAAGTAAACAAGAGTTAGCATGCATGGACTTTATACAAAAGTACTGTAAGGAAAAAGAGGAGGAGGGAAGGAAGAAATTGGGCAAAAAATAGTGGCAGATTAAAAACACTCACTAGAAAAATTTGCCATGAATCAGATAAAACTGTGACAAAAATTATTCAAATGAGATCATAGACCTAAATGTAGGATGCAAAATTATAAAACTCTTAGAGGATAACTCAGGAGAAAATCTAGGTGACCTTGGGTTTGCCAGCAATTTTTTAGGTATAACATCAAAAACACAATCCATGAAAGAAAAAACTGGGAAGTTAGAGTTCACTAAATTTTTTCCAGGTTTATTAAGGTGTAATTGACAAAAACTGTAAATGTTTAAGGTATACAATGTGATGATTTGATATGGGCATACATTGTGAAATAATTGCCATAATCAAGCTAATTAACATACCCATCACCTCACATAGCTACTTCTGTGTGTGTGTGGTGAGAATACTTAAGGTTGAGTCTCTTGGCAAATTTCAAGTATACAATATAGTATTAGTAACTATAGTCACCATGCTACACACTAGATCCCCAGAGTTATTCACCTTTTTACTGAAAATTTACCATTTGACCAACAAATATCTCCTCTTTTCTCCCCCACCTGCCAGCCCCTCCCTGGAAACCACCATTTTACTCTCCACTTCAGTGAGTTTGACTTTTTTAGAGTCCACATATAAGTGAGAGCATACAGTATTTATCTTTCTGTGTCTGGCTTATTTCACTTAGCATAAGGCCAACAAGGTCCATCCATGTTGTCAAAAATGACAGTATTGCCTTCCTTTTTATGGCTGAATACTATTCCATTGTAGGTACATAAAAATACATAATATATCTCTCACATTTCCTTTATCCACTTATTCAATGACAACCACAGTGTTAATTAATGTGTAAGATTTTAACCAAATTACTCTTTTCCCATGAGTACAGAATTGCCTCCTCTTCCTTAATAATGAATTGTACAACAAAAATTAATTATAATTAAGTATAAAAAGTAGAAATTATATGGATCATATAGTTTGATAATACACAATATTATAAATAATTTTTAAAGCCTACACCTAACCAAAATTGTATTTTCCTTGATAATTAAGACAAAACAGAATCAAATCTGAGTATTTATAAATTATTTAAAATGAAAACTCTTACCCATGAAATTTTATGTGGTAGTGGCACTGGAGAAAGAGAGACAGAGAAAGACAGTAAGAAAGACAGAGACACAGAGGAGAAAGAGAGAGAGAGACAGAGAAAAACACAAAGAGGGAGGAAAATAAACCAGGTAAATGAGCTCACAATGTTAGCAAGCAATGAGCTCAAAATGTTAGCAACTGAAGAAACTAGCAATCAGAACAAGCAAATAAATAATAAGCAAAACCAGATGATGAAATAATAAAGGTAAAGAGAAATTCACATTTAAATTTATTAATAATAAAAAATACTCTTAGGGGCTTCCCTGGTGGCGCAGTGGTTGGGAGTCCGCCTGCCGATGCAGGGGATACGGGTTCGTGCCCCGGTCCGGGAGGATCCCACGTGCCGCGGAGCGGCTGGGCCCGTGGCGCGTCGGGAGCCTGTGCTCCGCGACGGGAGAGACCACAAAAGTGAGAGGCCCGCGTACTGCAAAAAAAAAAAAAAAAAAAAAAAAAAAAAAAATACTCTTAAAGTATACTAAAGGTCAACAAATATAATTGATAAATGATTAAAGAATTCAGTGAAACCTCTAAAATAAGAAAATTAGAATGGATTTTAAAAAGGAATGAGAATTTTTTAAATTATAGGACAATATAGCCCATCCTGCTAATAACTATTATATTCTTAAAAAAAAATCAAGCAATAAAAAAACTGCATATTACAGAAGGAATAAAGTGATCCACTAGACAGTTTCAAATCAATTTTCCTGAAGTAATTTCACTAATAAAAAACGATTTATAGTTTTAAGTGTGTTCTCTTATTGCAAGCAAAAATGATAAGCTGGTTCACCAAGAGTGAGAAAACATAAGTAGCACTGCCCTTTGATGTAAAACAAAGCAATTCTCAAAAAATAGCGTAAAACCATTACCATTTATGCCGATTAATTCTGTCTAAAATGAAATTATATTTGGATCCATCAATAAAAATTAATAAAGAAATCTTCACAATTATTCATAATTGTAAGGCACACATCTAAATAATTATGGGTCAAAGGAGAAATGCATTTTTCACAAAACTAGAACAAAACATTTTAAAATTTGTATGGAAACACAAAATACCCTGAATAGCCAAAGCAATCTTGAGAAAGAAAAACGGAGCTGGAGGAATGAGGCTCCCTGACTTCAGACTATGCTACAAAGCCACAGTCATCAAAACAGCATGGTGCTGGCACAAAAACAGAAATATACATCAATGGAACAGGACAGAAAGCCCAGGAATAAACCCATGCACTTATGGTCTATTAATCCATGACAAAGGAGGCAAGAATACAGAATGGAGAGAAGACAGTCTCTCCAAAACTGGGTAGCTACATGTAAAAAAATGAAATTAGAACATTCTCTAACATGATGTATGAAAATAAACTCAAAATAGATTAAAGATTTAAATGTAAGACCAGATACTAAAAAACAGCTAGAGGAAAACAAAGGTAGGACACTCTTTGACATAAATTGTAGCAATATCTTTTTGGATCCATCTCCTAGAGTAAAGGCAATAAGAACAAAAATAAACAAATGGGACCTAATTAAACTGAAAAGCTTTTGCACAGAAAAGGAAACCATCAACAAAATGAAAAGAAACCTACAGAATGGGAGAGAATATGTGCAAATGATGCAACCGACAAGAGCTTAATCTCCAAAATATACAAACAGCTCATATAGCTCAATATCAAAAAACGAACAGCCTAATTAAAAAATGGACAGAACATGTAAAATGACACTGCTCCAAAGAACACATACAGATGGCCAAAAGGCACATAAAAAGATGTTCAACATCACTAATTATTATAGAAATGCAAATCAAAACTAAAATGAGATGTCACCTCACACCAGTCAGAATGGTCATCATCCAAAAATCTGAAAACAATAAATGCTGGAGAGGGTGTGGAGAAAAGGGAACCCTCTTACACTGTGGGTGGGAATGTAAATTGGCACAGCCACTATGGAGAACAGTACAGAGGTCCCTTAAAAAACTAAAAATAGATTTACCATATGATCCAGAAATCCCACTCCTAGTCATATATCCAGAGAAAACTCTATTTTGAAAAAATATTTGCACCCCAATGTTCATAGCAGCAATATTTACAATAGCCAAGACATGAAAGCAACTGAAATGTCCACTGACAGATGAATGGATAAAGAAGATATATAAGAAATACTACTCAGCCATAAAAAAGAAGGAAATTATGCCATTTGCAGCAACATGGATGGACCTAGAGTTTATCATACTAAGTGAAATAAGCTAGACAGAGAAAGACAAATATATGATACTGCTTATATGTGGAATATAAAAAAATAATTCAAATGAACTTATTTACATAACAGAAAGAGACTGAAAGACATAGAAAACAAGCTTATAGTTACCAAAGGGAAAGGGGGGTGGGGGGAGGAATACATTAGAAGGTTGGGAATAACATATACACACTACTATATATAAAATAGGTAACCAACAGGGACCTACTGTATAGCACAGGGAACTCTACTCAATATTTTGTAATAACCTGTAAGGGAAGAGAACCTGAAAAAGAATATATATATATATATCACTGAATATATATATATCACCAAATATATATGTATCACTGAATATATATATAACTGAATGACTGTGCTATATACCTGAAATTAACATGATACTATAAATCAACCTATTCTTCAATTAAAATTTTTTAATTAAAAAATAAATTTAAAAAATTAAAAATATTTTAAAGTGAAAAAAATATATATGCTTTAAAAAAAAAGAAAACTACTTTAGTATTGAAACATAAATAAAAACTACATATCAAAATTTGCCAAAGTAGCAGTAAGAGTTAAATTTTGAGCCTTAAATGGGCTTACTGAAAAAAGAGGAGAAAACCTTGAAAAGTAAGTTTCTTATTCAACAGATTAGAAAAATAAAAATAGAACAAGAACATACCTGGAGAATATGAAATAAAGGGGTATTAGCAACTAATGTTGAAGAATGTAATGAAGAAAAAAGAGCCAATATAAATAACCAACAAACTAAAGGTTGAATTCTGAATGTACTGAAAAATCCATAAGAAATGAAAGACCCAAATATCACTTTCACCAACTTGAAATTAATTGACATTTATATATCACTTCTCCCAAAAATATCATATTACAGAGAGAGCCGCCTAAGGGCTGGTTGGGATGGGGAGGCCTGAGGTAGCTGTGTGGCTGACAGGGTCTTGGTGCTCCAGCCGGGTGTCAGGCCTCCGAGGTGGGAGAGCCGAGTTCAGGATATTGGTCCACCAGACACGTCCCAGCTCCACGTAATATGAAACAGAGAAAGCTCTCCCAGATATCTCCATCTCAACGTTAAGACCCAGCTCCACTCAAAGACCAGCAAGCTACAGTGCTGGACACCCCGTGTCAAACAACAAGCAAGACAGGAACACAAACCCACCCATTAGCAGAGAAGCTGCCTAAAATCATAATAAGGTCAAAGACACCCCAAAGGACACCACTGGATGCGGTACTCCCCATCAGAAAGACAAGATCCAGCCTCATCCAGCAGAACACAGGCACTAGTCCCCTCCACCCGGAAGCCTACACAACCCACTGAACCAACCTTAGCCACTGGGGACAGACACCAAAAACAACAGGAACTACGAACCTGCAACCTGTGAAAAGGAGACCCCAAACACAAACACAGTAAGTTAAGCAAAATTAGAAGACAGAGAAACACATGGCAGATGAAGGAGCAAAGTAAAAACCCACCAGACCAAACAAATAGAGAGGAAATATGCAGTCTACCTGAAAAAGAATTCAGACTAATGACAGTAAAGACGATCCAAAATCTTGGAAATAGAATGGAGAAAATAGAAGAAACATTTAACAAGGACCTAGAAGAACTAAAGAGCAAACAAACAATGATGAACAGCACAATAAATGAAATTTAAAATTCCCTACAGGGAATCAATACCAGAATAACAGAAGCAGAAGAAAGGATAAGTGACCTGGAAGATAAAATAGTGGAAATAACTACTG
>NC_041218.1:65341721-65343009 GCF_002837175.3 Physeter macrocephalus
GAAAAAGAAAGGGTCTGAGAAAATATTTGAAGAGATTATAGTTGAAAACTTCCCTAATATCGGAAATGAAATAGTTAATCAAGTCCAGGAAATGCAGAGAGTCCCATACAGGATAAATCCAAGGAGAAACACACCAATACACATACTAATCAAACTATCAAAAATTAAATACAAAGAAAAAATTCTAAAAGCAACAAGGGAAAAACAACAAATAACATACAAGGGAATACTCATAAGGTTAACAGCTGATCTTTCAGCAGAAACTCTGCAAGCCAGAAGGGAGTGGCAGGACATATTTAAAGTGATGAAAGGGAAAAACCTAAAACCAAGATTACTCTACCCAGCAAGGATCTCATTCAGATTCAATGGAGAAATTAAAATCTTTACAGACAAGCAAAACCTGAGAGAATTCAGCACCACCAAACCAGCTTTACAATAAACGCTAAAGGAACTTCTCTAGGCAAGAAACACAAGAGAAGAAAAAGACCTACAATAACAAATCCCAAACAATTAAGTAAATGGTAATAGGAACATACATATCGATAATTACCTTAGATGTAAATGGATTAAGGCTCCAACCAAAAGACATAGACTGGCTGAATGAATACAAAAACAAGACCCATATATATGCTATATACAATAGACCCACGTCAGACCTAGGGACACATACAGACTGAAAGTGAGAGGATTGAAAAAGATATTCCATGCTAATGGAAATCAAAAGAAAGCTGAAGTAGCAATGCTCATATCAGACAAAATAGACTTTAAAAGTAAAGCCTATGACAAGAGACAAAAAGGACACTACATAATGATAAAGAGATCAATCTAAGAAGAAAATATAACAATTGTAAATATTTATGCACCCAAAATAGGAGCAGCTCAATACATAAGGCAACTGCTAAGAGCCATAAAAGGGGAAATCGACAGTAACACAATCATCATAGGGGACTTCAACACCCCACTTTCACCAATGAACAGATCATCCAAAAAGAAAATAAATAAGGAAACACAATCTTTAAAGGATACATTAAACAAGATGGACTTAACTGATATTTATAAGACATTCCATCCAAAAACAACAGAAAACACTTTCTTCTCAAGTGTGCATGGAACATTCTCCAGGATAGATCATATCTTGGGTCACAAATCAAGCCTTGGTAAATTTAAGAAAACTGAAATCATATCAAGTATCTTTTCTGACCACAATGCTAGATATCAATTACAGGAAAACAATTTGTAAAAATGCAAACACATGGAGGCTAAACAATACACTACTTAATAACCAAGA
>NC_041218.1:65343019-65387787 GCF_002837175.3 Physeter macrocephalus
ATGAAAACACAATGAACCAAAACCTATGGGATGCAGCAAAAGTAGTTCTATGGGGGAAGTTTATAGCAATACCATCTTACCTCAAGAAACAAGAAACAACTCAAATAAACAACCTAACCTTACACCTAAAGCAATTAGAGAAAGAAGAACAAAAAAACCCCAAAGTTTACAGAAGGAAAGAAATCTTAAAGATCAGATGAGAAATAAATGAAAAAGAAATGAAGGAAATGATAGCAAAGATCAATAAAACTAAAGGAGGTTCTTTGAGAAGATAAACAAAATTGATAAACCATTAGCCAGACTCATCAAGAAAAAAAGGGAGAAGACTCAAATCAACAGAATTAGAAATGAAAACGGAGAAGTAACCACTGACATTAGAGAATTACAAAGGATCATGAGAGATTAATACAAGCAACTATATGCCAATAAAATGGACAACCTGGAAGAAATGGACAAATTCTTACAAATGCACAACCTTCTGAGACTGAATCAGGAAGAAGCAGAAAATATAAACAGAACAAATCACAAGCACTGAAATTGAGACTGTGATTAAAAATCTTCCAACAAACAAAAGCCCATGACCAGATGGCTTCACAGGCAAATTCTATCAAACATTTAAAGAAGAGCTAACACCTATCCTTCTCAAACTCTTCCAAAATATATCAGAGGGAGGAACACCCCCAAACTCGTTCTACCAGGCCACCATCACCCTGATACCAAAACCAGACAAAGAGGTCACAAAGAAAGAAAACTACAGGCCACTATCACTGATGAACACAGATTCAAAACTCCTCAACAAAACACTAGCAAACAGAATCCAACAGCACATTAAAAGGATCATACTACATGACCAAGTGGGGTAAAACCCAGGAATGCAAGAATTTTTTAGTATATGCAAATCAATCAATGTGATACACCATATTAACAAATTGAAGGATAAAAACCATGTGATCATCTCAAAAGATGTAGAAAAAGCTTTCAACAAAATTCAACACCCATTTATGACAAAAACCCTCCAGAAAGTGGGTATAGAAGGAACTTATCTCAACATAATAAAGGCCATATAGGACAAGCCCACAGCCAACATTGTTCTCAATGGTGAAAAACTGAAACCATTTCACTAAGATCAGGAACAAGACAAGGTTGCCCACTCTCACCATTATTATTCAACATAGTTTTGGAAGTTTTAGCCACAGCAGTCAGAGAAGAAAAAGAAATAAAAGGAATCCAAATTGGAAAATAAGTAAAGCTGTCACTATTGCAGATGACATGACACTATACATAGAGAATCCTAAAGACTCTACCAGAAAACTACTAGAGCTAATCAATGAATTTGGTAAAGTAGGAGGATAAAAATTAATGCACAGAAATCTCTTGCATTCCTATACACTAATGAATGAAAATCTGAAAGAGAAATTAAGGAAACACTCCCATTTACCACTGCAACAAAAAGAATAAAATACCTAGGAATAATCCTACATAAGTAGACAAAAGACCTCTATGCAGAAAACTATAAGGCACAGATGAAAGAAATTAAAGATGATGCAAACAGATGGAGAGATATGCCATGTTCTTGGATTGGAAAAATCAACATTGTGAAAATGACCATACTGCCCCAAGCAATGTACAGATTCAGTGCAATCCCAATCAAACTACCAATGGCATTTTCCACAGAACTAGAACAAAAAATTTCACAATTTGTATGGAAACACAAAAGACGCTGAATAGCCAAAGCAATGTTGAGAAAGAAAAACGGAGCTGTAGGAATCAGCCTCCCTGACTTCAGCCTATACAACAAACCTACAGTAATCAAGACAGTATGGTACTGGCACAAAAACAGAAATATAGATCAATGGAACAGGATAGAAAGCCCAGAGATAAACCCACGCACATATGGTCACCTTTTTTTAGATAAAGGAGGCAAGAATATACAATGGAGAAAAGACAGCTTCTTCAATAAGTGGTGCTGGGAAAACTGGACAGCTACATGTAAAAAAATGAAATTAGAACAAGTCCTAACACCATACACAAAAATAAACTCAAAATGTTTTAAAGACCTAAATGTAAAGCCAGACACTATAAAACTCTTAGAGGAAAACATAGGCAGAACACTCTATGACATAAATCACAGCAAGATCCTTTTTGACCCACCTCCTAAAGAAATGGAAATAAAAACAAAAATAAACATATGGCACCTAATCAAACTTAAAAGCTTTTGCACAGCAAAGGAAGCCATAAACAAGATGAAAAGACAACCCTCAGAATGGGAGAATATCTGCAAATAAAGAAACTGACAAAGGACTAATCTCCAAAATTTATAAGCAGCTCATGCAGTTCAACATCAAAAAAACAAACAACCCAATCCAAAAATGGGCAGAAGAACTAAATAGACATTTCTCCAAAGAAGATATACAGATTGCCAACAAACACATGAAAGAATGCTCAACATCACTAATCATTAGAGAAATGCAAATCAAAACAACAATGAGGTATCATCTCACACTGGTCAGAATGGCCATCATCATAAAATCTACAAACAATAAATGCTGGAGAGGGTGTTGAGAAAAAGGAACTCTCTTGCACTGTTGTTGGGAATGCAAATTGATACAGCTACTATGGAGAACAGTATGGAGGTTCCTTAAAAAACTAAAATTCGAACTACCATATGACCCAGCAATCCCACTACTGGGCATATACCCTGAGAAAACCATAATTCAAAAACAGTCATGCACCACAATGCTCATTGCAGCTCTATTTACAGTAGCCAGGACATGGAAGCAAACTAAGTGTCCATCGACAGACGAATGGATAAAGAACACGTGGCACATATATACAATGGGATATTACTCAGCCTTAAAAAGAAATGAAATTGAGTTATTTGTAGTGAGGTGGATGGACCTGGAGTCTGTCATACAGAGTGAAATAACTCAGAAAGAGAAAAACAAATACCATATGCTAACATATATATATATGGAATCTAAAAAAAGAAAAAAAAAGGTTCTGAAGAACTTAGGGGCAGGACAGGAATAAAGACTCAGATGTCGAGAATGGACTAGAGGACACGTGGAGTGGGAAGTTTAAGCTGGGATGAAGTGGGAGAGTGGCATGGACATATATACACTACCAAATATAAAATCGATAGCTATTGGGAAGAAGCCACATTCCACAGGGAGTACAGCTCGGTGCTTTTTGTCCACCTAGAGGGGTGGGAATACGGAGGGTGGGAGGGAGACGCAAGAGGGAAGAGATATCGGGATAAATGTATACATATAGCTGATTCACTTTGTTATACAGCAGCAACTAACACACCACTGTAAAGTTGTTATACTCCAATAAAGATGTTAAAAATTGTTTAAAAAAATCATATTACAATTTGTTTCCAAGTATATGTAGAGTTTTCATAAATTAAACATATGCTTAGCTATAGTAAAAGCTTAAAAAGATAAACTAATTGAAATTATATAAGGTATACGCTAAATCATAATTTAATCAAACTACCAATGAATAATAATCCCCCTTCAGGAAAATTCCCAAGTACTTTTAAGTCTAATATATTTTGAAATAAGTCATTCATCAAATAAGAAATCCCAACGAAACTGGAATATAGTTTGAATTGAATGACAGTGAAAAGACAACATTAATATTTGTGGAATGCAACTAAGGAAATTTGGAAAGAAATTTATTACATATGTGCATATATTAAAAAGAAGACAGATCCTAAATGAATAATTCAACTTCCTGATTAATCAACTAGAAAAAGATGGGAAAATAAACCCAAAGAGCAGAAGAGAAAATAATAAATATAATAGTAGAAATCAATGATATTAGCAACACTAACAATAGAAAAAATAATTAAAAGCAAATACTCTTCTTTGAAAGTATCTCTAAAATGGATAAAACACTAGCCAGAATTACCAAGACAAAATTACAAATATCAAAAGTGAAAAGAAGATGTCACTAAGGATTCAACAGATTTTGAAAGGCTAATAAGTGAAGTAAGAAATCTGTGCCCATAAATAGAACTTAAAAGAGTGAAAAATTCCTTGCAAGACACAACAGATTAAAACTAACTGAAAAAAAAGTTTATACCTTAATATTCCTAAATCTATAGAAATCATTGAATTAAAGGTTATAACCTTCCCAGAAAGAAAATTTCTGACCCAGATGGCTTCCTTAGTAAACTCTACCAAAATTTAAGAAATTCTATATAGAGTCAATCAGAATATATAAGAGGAGGAAACAATTCACATTTTTTTTTAAAATTACTTTTTAAATTTACTTTTTTATTTATAGACTACGAATTACAACATGTTATAGATCTGTGTTACTACCACTACACTCAGGATACATAAGAGTTCCATCACCCCACTCCCAAAGCATTTTGTGCTGTCCCTTTGTAATCACACTCTTCCCCAGCCCTGACGTCTGAAACAATTGCTCTGTTCATCGTTATAGTTCTGCCTTTCAGAGAATGTTTTATACATGGAATAAGAATCTATGTAACCTTTGAGAGAGACTGAGCATTTCACTCAACATAATGGTTTTGCGATTCGTCCATGCTGTGTGCTTCAATAGTTTGTTCATTTTTATTGCTGAATAATATTCATTTGTATGGATTTAGTAGTATTTCTTTACATGGATTTGCTATTGTTTTTTTATCCATTAATCCACTGAAGACACTCTGGAATTTGGGATGATTATTTTAAAAAGCTGATATAAACCTTTTTTTACAGGTTTTCCTGTGAACATAAGTTGTCAATTCTCAAAGGCAGGATTTCTCAAGCTTGGTGCTATTGACATTTGGGCCACATAATTCTTTGTTGGGGTTGTCCTGTGCATTATGAGATATTAGGAACTTCCTTGTCTTTACCCACTAGATGACCGTAGTGACCTCCTCCTTCTGTACTGGAGCAGCCAAAAATGGCTCCAGACATTAAGATGTGTTCCCTAGGTTCTGATGCTTTTTCAAGAACAGAAATTCTAAGATAAATAACCAAGAGTGAGATTGCTAGGTCATATGGTAAGTGTATTATTAACTTTATGAGAAACTGACAACTGTTTTTCATAATGACTGCCCAATTTTATATTCCCATCAGCAATGTACGAGCGATCCAGCTTCTGTGCACCCTTGCCAGCACGTGTGTTTTCACTATTTTTTATTATAGCAATTTTTAATAGTATTCAGTGTCATTTCATTGTGATTTTAATTTGCTTTTCCCCAAAGCCTAATGATATTGAGCATCTTATAATGTGCTTATTTTCCATCTGTATGTCCTCTTTGGTAAAATGTCTAGGCAGAGTTTGTATTCATTTTTAAGAAGTCTTCTTTACTTTCTTGCTGTTGAATTTTGCAGGTTCTTATATTCTGGATACAAGTCATCAGATAGGTGATATATGATTTCCAGGAATTTTCTGCCATTCTGTAACTTGTCTTTTCATTTTCTTGACAGTGCCTTTTACAGAGCAAAACACTTTTTTTTGTCTGTGGATATATAGTCTCAAAAAATGAGAAAAAACCCTTACTGAATAACAAGCAAGTGAACAAGCAATTATGACATAGTCATTTAACTGACATCATACAGAATATTAAAGTTTTTAAAGAAATGGAAATGCCCTTGAATAGTAAATTTAAAGACCTCAAGATTCAAAACTGTTTGTGTGTTTATGTTAAACTATATTCAAGAAATTGAACATAATATAATAATTATTATTGTTAATTATTTGGGTGATTTACATTTTTTAATTTATTTGGGTGATTTACTTTTTTTTGCAATAACATCCCTACTTTATTTATTTATTTATTCATTTGTTTATTTATTTATTTATTTTAACATCTTTATTGGAGTATAATTGCTTTACAATGGTGTGCTTGTTTCTGCTTTATAACAAAGTGAATCAGCTATACATATACATATATCCCCATATGTCCTCCCTCTTGCTTCTCCCTCCAACCCTCACTATCCCACCTTTCCATGTGGTCACAAAGCACCGAGCTGATCTCCCTGTGCTATGCAGCTGCTTCCCACTAGCTATCTATTTTACATTTGGTAGTGTATATAAATCCATGCCACTCTCTCACTTTGTCCCAGCTTATAGTATGTTTATTTTTAAAATTTTATATTGTGTCTGACTTTTATACTCAGCCCAAACTTTAAACAAAAAAATTCCATGAGAATTCCACAAATTTAATTGCTATAGAGAAACTCAAGTTCACTGAATATAGGAATTCAGTCAGACTCATATTTTATTTTTAATTAATTAATTTATTTATTTTCTTGAAGTATAGTTGAATTACAATGCTGTATTAGTTTCTGGTGCACAGCAAAGAGATTCAGTTATGTGAATACAGCTTTTTCATATTCTTTTCCACTATAGGTTATTATAAGATATTGAATATAGTTCTCTGCGCTATACAGTAAGACCTTGTTGTTTATCTATTTGTATGTATAGTAGTTTGTATCTGCTAATCCCACACTCCTAATTTGTTCCTCCTCCCCTTTCCCCTTTGGTAACCATAAGTTTGTTTTCAATGTCTGTGAGTCCATTTCTGTTTGGTAAATAAGTTCATTTGTATCATATTTTAGATTCTGTATATAAGTCATATGATACTTGTCTTTCTCTGATTTACTTCACTTAGTATAATAATTTCTAGGTCCATCCATGTTGCTGCAAATGACATTATTTCATTCTTTTTTATGGCTAAGTAATATTCCACTGTATATATATACCATATCTTCTTTATCCATTCATCTGTTGATGGACATTTCAGTTGCTTCCATGTCTGGCTATTGTAGATAGTGCTGCAATGAACATTGGGCTGCATGTTTCTTTCCGATTTAGAGTTTTCTCTGGATATATGCCCAGGAGTGGGATTGCTGGATCATATGGTAATTCTATTTTTAGTTTTTAAGGGCCTTCATACTGTTCTCCATAGTGGCTAAACCAATTTACATTCCCACCAACAGTTTAGGAGAAACATTTTCTCTCACTGGATGTAGCTCATCTCCTACTACATAAAAAGACTACTTTATAACCTGTGGAACATAGAATAAACCTTTGGAATCACCTATTCTAATGACCGTGTGACTGTACAGTCTAATGACTCTTTGCCTCCTTTGCTGGAAAACTCTCTCACTGTCCTCTCAAAGTCAGAACAAATTAAAAGAAAAGATAAGAAGATTGGAGGGGATAATTGGTGAATATGCAATGTTGCTATTGCCCTCTACAACAAAAGGGAAGCTACTTAACTCAAATTTGTCATAGTGCTATTAAACTATGGTGCATGCATTATTCTTCAAAACAACAAAAGCCCCTTGTAACCAGGATAGAGTTGAGAGAATATGGATAAATTCTAAACATGACAATTTTTTTTAATGTGGTAGACTTGGCAAGGTTTACCATGCATTCCATCACTAGATATTTTCATGCATATCAAAAAAGTTTTTTCTTTTTTTTAGGTATCCATTTACTCTTTTCTAATTAATTCATACTTAGAGCATCTGATTGATTACAGGAGACAAATTTCTAATTAATTCAGCCTGCTCACAGAGACAAATATTTTCAATTTCTAAAAAAGAAAGGAAACATTATTGATAGTTTTCTCAGCAATCAAGGTGGACCCAGTGCCATCATTTTATCACTACATGAAGTTGCCCTCTTCAGGATCATTGATGACCTCAGTGTTGCTAAATCCAATGTAAGTTTCATCAGCCACAATCTTATTTGACTTTTCAATGGTGTTTTATACCATATCTTCCTTTTTGAATATTCTTTCTCCTTGGTTTAAATGGACACTATCTTGCTATATTTTCCTCTTACCTTGCTGCATGTTCCTTCCCTGGATATTTTAGAGATCTTTTTTTTTTTTTTTTAATCACAAGTGGACTTTCTCATGTGTCAGCAGTTACTGGCCAGTCATATGGGATCTGGCTGGTCTCAGATGACCTCAAGTGAAGTAGGCCAAGCTGATTCTACTTGTCTCTTATATCCTCCACCAGGCTAGTTCAGACTTATTGTAGTAGTGGCAGCAAGAATCCAAGAGAGGAAGTACAAACATGTTTTTAAGCATCTGCTTTTGTCAGGTCTTCCATTATTCCAAAGCCAAGTCACTTTGCCAAACCCAATGTGGGACGGTACTCTATAAGTCATTAACTAGACTCTAATGCAATCTATTGACCCAACTCAACATGTCAAACTCACAGTTTATTGTCTACTGCCTATCTTCCCCTCCAATCTTAGCCTCCTCTATTATTCTCTACTTGGCTCACTTTCACCTAGTTGGTCATGCCATTCCTGACTTTTCTGTCTGTCCCAACTACCTGCATTCAATATATCACACATTTCTATTGATGTTACCTTATAATCATCTATTGAATTTGTCAAGTTTCTTCCATCTACACTGCCACTAATGTAAGTGAAATTTCTACCATATTTTACTTCAATTACTATAACAGTTTTCTAACTGGCCACTTTATCCTCAGACTAACCCCTGGAATCCAGAAACCATTAGAAAACACAGATCTTTCTGAAATGTAAATATGATCAGGAGACAAAACAGCTTTAAATAAGCAGTTTCTCATTGTCCTTAGCATAAACTTAACTTCTTAATTTGACCTCTAAGAACTTTCATGATCTGGTGCTTACATTTCCAGCTTTGTTTCTAGCCACTCTTATTCTCAAGTTCTTTGATCCAGTTATAATGAATTACTTTTAGTTGCTTGGATATAACACACACTTATTTGCACATGTTAAGCATTTTGGCTAAAATGCACTTTTACATGACTGTTGAAAAAAAAAGAACTTTAGTTGTATTCTGCATGTAGAGCCAAGAAGTTAACCTACGATTTGAAATTTTCTCAACACACACAAGAAAATAATTTTACATACAGATAATTAATGATGTTCCAGTATTAACTGCCACACAAAACTTAACCCAAAATTAGTGGCATAATGGGGGGAGGGACAGATTGGGAGTTTGGGATTGACATGTACACACTGCTATATTTAAAACAGATAACCAACAAGGACCTACTGTATAGCACAGGGGACTCTGCTCAATACTCTGTAATAACCTAAATGGGAAAAGAATATGAAAAAGAATAGATACATGTATATGTATAACTGAATCTCTTTGCTATACACCTGAAACTAACACAACATTGTTAATCAACTCTACTCCAATCTGCTTAAAATAAAATTCTAAAAAGACAAAAGAATTAGTGGCATAAAATAATTATAATTTATTATGCTAAAACATTCCTTGGGTGGGGTATTTGGACAGGGAACAGCAGAGATGGCTTACTTCTGCTCTGATACTTCAGATAAGAAGATTCAAATGCATGGGGGTCATGCACATGGCTGGAAACTAGAACAACTTAGAGGCTTCTTCATGTATATCGTCTGGGACTTGAGCTCAAATGGCATGAAGGCTGGATTAGCTGGCTCTGTTGATAAGGGCACTTCTTTATGGATTCTCAATATGGTGTAGGCTTCTCAACCCATGGTAACTGAGTTTTAAGAGGGAGCATCCTAAAGAGAGTTTCCAGAGAGCAAGTTTTCCAAAAGAACCCAGCAGAATCACATGGCCTTTTCTGACCAAACCTCAGAAGTGCTGAAGTATCATTTCCATGGTATTACATTGTTCTAAGAAATCACAAGCCCACACAGATTCAAAGGGAGGAGTGTAGACTCCAAGTCTTATTGAGAGGGAGGTCCAAAAATGTGTCATAGTTAAACAAACTGCAACAATTTGTTTATTAAAGTTCATAAAATAAAAACTGGATTTCTTACCATACACCACCAAAAAATAAAAGAAAGGAAAAAAAGAAAAATGCCTGTTAAAATTTTATTTATTTGCTGAGTTCTTGCTTACTATAGGCCAAGGACCTTATATGCCAGTTATTGCTCCTCTGTCAAAGTCTCAGCTTTGTATTGCTTTTCAGGAAGCCAACCATCATCATCACTCTCTAAGTCTAGGGAAGGTATCCTGTCTCTGTGTTCCCTTTACCATCCTGTTCTGTCCTCATTATTTAAAATTAATAGTACTTCCCTGTTCCTCTCTAGGCCCTAAGTTCTGCAGTGACCGTTCAATTCCTTTAACTAGTAGTTATACAGATCCGTCTATTTGTAGAAGAACCAGGATTAAAAATCAGGTCTTGGTGGTGTTTCTGCCTTAATTTATGGCTTTCTATAATTAAAGATCAATTAACATGTTGAGTTTTGACTTTATAGTCTCTTAAATCACGTATAAAAATATTTGTTTTGCAAACAAGTATACCAAATGTAATATAGTGTTTTGTTTTGTTTAATTGTGCTGTCTTGACTCAGTTTTGAAGTCCTGGCTAGAGACCGTCCAGTCTCTCTTCTTGACATGGAATATTATTCAGTCTTTAAAAGGAAAGAAATTCTGCCATTTACAACTACATGGATGAATTTGTGGGACATTATGCTAAGTGAAATAAGCCAGACACAGAAAGACAAATCCTGTAGGATCTCAAATATATGTGAAATCTAAAAAAGGCAGACTCATAGAATCAGAGAGTAGAAGTGGTGGTAGCCAGAGTTTGGGGGGTAGGAAAAATAGAGGAGATGTTGGTCAAAGGGTACAAACTCAGTTACACAATGAATAAATTTTCAGGGTCTAGTATATAGCATGGTGATTATAGTTAATAATACTATACTGTATATTTGAAATTTGCTAAGAGAATAGGTCTTAAGTGTTCTTACCATACACACCCATACAAACTAACTAAAAAAAGTACCTGTTTTTACTTGGGAGCTAACTAACAGATAGATACATATAAGCAGAAAAACATATTACTGTTCCAAAATAAAACATTTATTGGGTACCATTTATGTAACAGGTATAATCAGAGGTACTAGAGAGCAAGGCCCTGACACCTACAGTTTACAGATGACCTGAAATTTGTTCTCACTTGTACTTTAAAAAAATGGTCCATTTAAATCTATTCCTTTTTTCCTAAAGCACTGAAATATTAAATCTGGAGAGGTGATTTAAAAAAGGCTGAAAACCATTGTTTTAGAAAATTAGCAGGGAGTGTGTGTTCCTCTCAAGCATATGTAGGATCCAGAGTGAGCCTTCCCCAAATGTGCCACTTTTGCCTGAGGATTGTTTTGAACTAAAGGCAATTAAGACCTTGCAAATTCAAGAGAAACTACTGCTCCTCCCTTAAATATCAAGAAGAATTTAAATTGGAGATTTTTCCCAGAAAAGAGTTATTGCCGGAGATAAATTTTATCTAAGAGGCCCCATCTATACTGCAGGGCAAACACCTAATTACTAAACATCTCCTCTTCTTCCTATTGTCCTGTGAATGACCCTCCTGTCCTCAGGAGTCCCAGAGCCCCATTCCATGCCTTAGCTCAGGATGGTATATATACCTCATTTTGCCTTTTTATCTCTGAATAAAAAGGCAAAATGCATGTGGGCTTCCCATACACATGAAATTAAATTTGATTTTTTCCTGTTACTCTGTCTCAAGTCAATTTAATTCTTAGACCAGCCAGAAGAACCTAGAAGGATAGAGGAAAGGTTTCTTCCTCACTGACACGTACATGTTAAATATAATTTGTATTTTAAAAATGACTTTTGCTCCATCATTATGTATTATCAATTTTTCTATGATTAGCATTTGATTCACTCAATCTAGTATGAATTTATATTATTTTCTCATAAATGATATATAAATCAATATATAACAAGGTATTCACAAAACAAAAGGAAGAAAGAGAGAAAGAAAGAAAGAAAGAAAGAAAGAAAGAAAGAAAGAAAAAGAAAGAAAGAAAAAGAAAAGGAAAAGAATATGGGAGCACTCATCTTTCCTGTTGATAAACAAAATATTTAAAATACTCCAGATGGTATTCAGTTGCAGAGTCATCCATTATGTCATAGCACATTACATTAAAAGATTATGACAATTATTTTTAAGTAAGCAGAGAAACATACATAGAAATGAAGAACTCGGAGGAAAAAAATGGATTTAAATCTTTTTGGGGGGAAGTCATACAGAAAGGAGAAAAAAGCACACTGCTTTCACCATTGATTTTAAGCAGCTGCTGCCTGAGTGATTAGAGCATAGCCATTCCTTGAGCTGCAGATGAAAATTTCCATATGCAAACTGAGTGGTTGCAAATACTTTCATTACTTTTTACGGTTATTTTGTAACCTCAAGCTCATATTTTCTGATTGTCTGCACTATGGCTTTGGCCAAATGCCTGGGTTTTACTGGAGGTAAAGTTCAGAAACAAAGAGGTCAAGGATTTACGGAGTGACTTAATAAAAACAAGCACAGCTCCAGAGCACCCCTCCTTACACAGGGCTCAAGACTACTTCAAAGAAACAGGAAGGTGGGGGAAGGTCTGCACCCACATGCCAATTAGGTCTCACTTAAAATAACTCTACCTATTAATACCTTGAAAATGTCCCAAATTGTGATGCTAATAAATTTCTAATTTGGTTTAATAATGTCCTCAGAAATACAAAGATGCTTTATTTGAAAGACAGAGTCCTATAAACTTGATGAAAGAATGGAAATCAACTCAAGAAGACGTAAGAAAAATTGAGTCTTTCTCTACACTCACTTTCATCCATTATTTCTTGCATTCATTCATTTATTCAGCAAACATTATTTGGGGGGAAACTAGAAGCATGGTGGGCACTCATTATTAGTTATTGAACCGATAAATTAGCGAAAGGTAAATGCTTCAATGATATATTTACCTCTAGGGTGTTATTTCTTAGGCTTCATGGAAGCTGTTTCTTAAACAAAAATTATCCTGTTAAATAAATCTACACAAAAATCCAAGTTTTGATAAGGATAAATTAATGATGACTATTTGCCTTAGGAAAAAAATTAATTGTACAAAATGATTCACTATAGGAATCATTTAAATGGGCTGCTATTCTATGCAAAATAACAATTCATATAAAATGAAAAATAATTTTTCTTTGTGGCAGAATTTCCCTAGCCTTTTCCTCAGAAGGCCTATTCCGTTAATATTTAACTTCAGGTGAGCAAGAAATTTTACTTAAGACAATCTGTTTGAATAACTGATCTTAAAAGTGTCGGGCTTCCCTGGTGGCGCAGTGGTTGAGAGTCCGCCCCCCGACGCAGGGGACACGGGTTCGTGCCCTGGTCCGGGAAGATCCCACATGCCGCGGAGTGGCTGGGCCTGTGAGCCATGGCCACTGAGCCTGCGCGTCTGGAGGCTGTGCTCCACAACGGGAGAGGCCCGCGTACCGCAATAAAAAAAAAAAAAAAAAGAAAGAAAAGGGTCCATCTTCTGAGGTCTTTGCTTTGCATCATGAGATGTATATAATGGCAGGCAGAGCAGGATTACTTAAAACAATAGAAGAGATTAAAGAGGCTTTGGGAGAGAATATAGAGGATGAAGACAGTAAAGTGGGGAGAAAATAATGAAAGAGAACTAAATGCCTAAAATGGGGATTTAACGCAATGAATTATGAGGCAAGTCATTACTTCTCAGTCTTGTTTGTGAGAGGCTGGAAATTCTGGGAGATACAACTAAGATCTTAGTCTGCCCTCAGAGTGTATACAGGTGAGAGCAGACTGCTCCCAAAAGAACTCAAGGTAAAATGCACACATAAACCATAGTTTATGCTCTGATCAGTTCATCAAATGTTATTAAACACCTACTAATGGCAGACATAGGGAGGTTCTACAAATACACAAATAGAAGAATCTCTGCCTTTGTAGAAATGACAAGCATAAACAAAATCATGAACTAACCAAGTTTTGACAGTACACAAATGTATCATACAAAATTCTAGAAAAGTGTCTTTTTTAGAAGCAACTCAGACTTTCTGAGGAGATAAGAAAAAATCATAGAAGAGGTAACATTAAGTTCAGCCTCAGTAAAAGAACTGTAGAACTGACAAATTAAGGAAACAAAAAAATAGAGAAATGGATAAGGTTCATGTAGGACGGTTCTAAGAAGTGAAAGAGACAAACAAGAAAGAATGAGGGGATGAAAGACTCCACAGAGTTGGAGAATGACAAGTGGTTATGCAAGCGTGAAGCACAGGATGCAAGCATCCAAATGTGAGGAGATGAGATCAAGTCAAACAGAAATAGAGTAATGAAGGTTTTATGTAGTGTGTGCTACAAAATCTTAACTTCAATTCTTCATGAAAAAGCATGATCATAGAATAAAATGAGTTCTGGGTAATAGGCTAAAACCTATGACCACATGAAGGGGAGAGTCTTGACAAATGTTCCCACTCCAATGAATGAGGGAAAAAAGGAGTGTCTGATTCTCCCACATTCACCACTCAGAGATTCCTATTAAAATTAAGCTGCTTTCTTGTATTAGAAGAGTTGCTTCCTATTCATCAAACATTTACATGTTCAGAACTTCGCATATATGTATCATCATACATGTCCATAGCACGATAGCCTGTAAAGGAACAAAGTATGGCAGTTCACAGTATAGAGGACTGTGCACTGCTGGATAGGAAGTGACTCTAAGGTACCTGAATGCAGCTTTGGAAAATTATTTAGTTTGCTTATTTTTATCTTCAAGGACCTAATTTAGGATGTTTATTTTTAGATTCTTTTTACTGTCATCTTAATGATCAGGCGCTGTAGAAAGAAAAAATTATTCTGACACTTGTTAAAACAGTAACGACAACATTACTCAAGACTATCGCAATAGAGGAGAGAGATCAGGCTCAACTTTGAATACAAAGATATGTGGAAATTTATAGCCAAGGAGCAGAGTAAAATTACTAAGAATAGACATCAAAGGGGGATTCTTGCTAAGTGACCTGTCAGAATTCTTGCTAAAGAGAGGCCAGGACTTCTATATCACAGGTGGGGCAAGAGGAATTTAATCAAATATTAGAGTGATCAGACATCAGTGGTGGGGGAATTCTCTATAAACTGACCTAGCCAGATTCTTGCTAAAATGTGGCCATACATGTCTGACAAAGACAGGATGACACAGAAAGTCAAGGTCAAGGCCTATTCAAAAAGAGGCCTCATAAGAGCCTAACTAAAGTTTGGTCAAGGTCAAGCTGGATTGGGGTGAGCTATAGGAAGCTTTGCTCTATTATGTAGATCTGGATAAGACACTCCAGATAAAATGAGATGAAATTCAAAAATCTGCTAAATTGCACACGGCCACTAGGGAGTGAAAAGCTTCTGTACATAACACATCTTTGATCTCATGTGTGTCCTATTTGTGATCAAGCAAAGAAGACATCAGACTTTATGCCACAACTATATATTTTTTATCCTTTTCCTCTATGTAAGGGTTTTTCCTGCTTCTTTTTGTTTCTAAAGCATATTTTCTAGTTAATATTAAACAATGCTTTATACAAAAAGATAAAAACAATTCTTTTTAAGTAGCTGTAATTGCCTGTTAAGTTTCTGGAGGAAAGCTCACCTTTAGTTATCCACTCAAATTCAACTTATTAATACTTTCATGCTACACGGAATATACTTTCTTGCTTGGGTCCACAGACCACTTTTAAAGAAAAAAATTAATAAATTCTAAAAGTAGAAATTTATCAGACTGTATTCTTCATTTATAACACAGTTTTAAACAAAACCCACCAAAAAAGCATAGAGCAGTGACAAAGTCCATATGCATGTTTTTAGATATGCTGTGTACATTCCTCCATTCTCTGCAAAAATTTAAATTTTTTAAGTTTATCTGGGTATCGTTTTCCAAATTAGCACTTAGATGTCCTTAAAAGCAATCCCGGGGCTTCCCTGGTGGCGCAGTGGTTGCGCGTCCGCCTGCCGATGCAGGGGAACCGGGTTCGCTCCCCGGTATGGGAGGATCCCACATGCCGCGGAGCGGCTGGGCCCGTGAGCCATGGCCGCTGAGCCTGCGCGTCCGGAGCCTGTGCTCCGCAACGGGAGAGGCCACAACAGAGGGAGGCCCGCATACCACAAAAAAAATAAAAAAATAAAAAAAATAAAAATAAAATTAGAACTACCATATGACCTAGCAATCCCACTACTGGGCATATACCCTAAGAAAACCATAACTCAAAAAGAGTCATGTGCCACAATGTTCACTGTAGCACTATTTACAAGAGCCAAGACATGGAAGCAATCCAGCCATTAAAATAAATGAAATTGAGTTATTTATAGTGAGGTGGATGGGCTTAGAGTCTGTCATACAGAGTGAAGTAAGTCAGAAAGAGAAAAACAAATACTGTATGCTAACACATATATATGGAATCTAAAAAAAAAAAAAAATGGTTCTGAAGAACCTAGGGGCAGGACAGGAATAAAGATGCAGATGTAGAGAATGAGCTTGAGGACACAGGGAGTGGGAAGGGTAAGCTGGGACGAAGTGAGAGAGTGGAATGGAACATATATACCCTACCAAATTTAAAATAGATATCTAAGGGGAAGCAGCCACATGGCACAGGGAGATCAGCTCAGTGCTTTGTGTCCACATAGAGGGGTGGGAGGGAGGAGTTATGGGGATATATGTATATGTATAGCTAATTCACTTTGTTATAAAGCAGAAACTAACACACCACTGTAAAGCAATTATACTCCAATAAAGATGTTAAAAAAAAAATCTTAAAATATACACTCCCATTCATTCAACAATTCCAGTTCTGGAAATCCCTCCTGAATGACCCTATATACTCAAATAGATAAATGCTTGAATTTATTTTTCAAAGTGGTATTTAAAATACAGAATTTGGAAACAACTTAGATACTCAATAATAGGGAACTGATTTATTAAATTATCACATATTCTAACAGGGAAGTGACTTAAGTTATGACATAGTCATAGAATAAATACATATTTTAAAATAAATAAAAATTTGGTCTTTATTTTCAAGTAATAAATAGGAGAAATTCCTAAATTTAATCTAAATGCAAAAGCAGAATGAAAAATTATTTAAATCATATGATTGCCTCTATTTAAGCCATCATCACTAAATCCACCACCATATGAACATCTTTATGCCATACATTCTTTAAGTACAACAAAACTGCTAGTGTTTGCATTGGATTCAAAAATTGGATGTGGTTTTATTTTTATTTATACAAATTCCAGAAAAGGGAGAGGCATTTCCTCTCTTTCTCATGGAAAACAGTATATTCTGGATCATCATGTACTTGAATTTAGTATGTGTCAATTATTTCTAAGATTCTATCCAAAAAAGTCTTTCAGTTACTAAAAATATAAAAGGACATCACTTCAGTTTGTATCAGTTAGAAAGTGGTCTCACATGAGAAAATAATTTTAATTTCAACTTAGTAGTGAAAGATCTAGGAACATTTATCATAATTTCTAGATAATAATATTAACAGCTAAAATGTGTTGAGACAATTGTGTTACATTCCTTACATGCATTTCTTCATTGAATCTGCACACAACCACAAGAGATAAAATACTATTATAATCCCCCTATTATTAGTGAGGTCACTGAGTCACAGAGAAATTAGGTAATGTATACAGGGTCACAAAAATGGCTATTGAAATAAATACCCATGACACATTGAAAGCATTCAGTTTTCAGAACTAATATGTCTATAAACTTTTTAGTTTATATTTCTTCATAAATGATGTACTAACAATTATCAACATCCCCTTTGAACAGATGAATATTCTTGGATGTATTTCTGCATTGAGTGCCAAAACTGGGACTGCAAACAGATTTCCTGACTCCTGGTCCTGTAGTTTACTCACTAGGCTCTGATGAGCTGGATAAGCTCTCTTGCAAACTAAGATGAATCCTGCTATGTTGCACAGCTGGTACTCAAAAATGTCACTGCTGATTAGATATTTTTAGTCATTTAATTTTTGCTCTATAAGCTATATTTCACTTCTCCTTCATGACTGACACATATTGTTTCTGTCTTTTTCTTCTGTCCATATTTTTCTTTAGGGGATTCATTATAAGAAACATGACATGTTATTTTTAATAATACATCATCTGCAGAAGGAAAGCAGGGAGAATAAAGGCAGAGTCTTACCCACTAAAAATATTGCTTAAGTTAACTTATCCCAAATTGAGTTTATTTTGTAAAATGTTTGCTCCAAGCTTAAAAAAAAGAAAAACCCTAAATCTGAAGTCTAAGTAGCAATGTAGAATAAAAGCATTATAACTTAATAGATTCATACAGGAAAATGTGAAGAAAACTCCAAAACCTTACAAGGGAATATTCTGTTTCTTCAACAAATATCTGGACACTTACTATGTGCCAAAAGTCATAGCTGAGAGTTTCACTTGTGGGAATATATGATGCTTTGGGTAAGAAGAGGGCACAATTTGGATTCATACATAAATTTTATTAAAAAGTAAGAAAACAGTCATTTCAATTCCATAATACTAAACTCAATATGAATCATAATATGAAATAGGATACGTGTTATAAGTAAATATGACTAAAGAAGTTGAAATAAATTGAATAAAATTTATATTCTCTTGATTTGAATCTCACTTTTTCAAACAATGTACATTTTCAATGTACATTTCAATGTACATTGTTTGGTAGGAAATAATTAATAATAACCAGTAAATTTTCAGAAAATATTTATAACTTTCAGAAACACTACTCTCAGCTAATCATTTTCATTTTTATATATAACCTTAGTCACTTTTATGATTTAAAAGAATGCTCATTGTAAACAAGTGAAATAATATATAAACCTTTAATATGAAAACCATATCTTGATACCAGAGTAAAATCACTTTATATACTATCACATGCATATGTATGTTTATTTCCATGAATAACATATATTTATGCACATAAACATTTATAGTATATGACAGACACTGAACTAAGGATTTACATTTATTATCTAATTTAATCTTCACAATATTACAAAAACCCTGTGAGCTAGGAAGCTTTGACAATATCCACAGAGTTCTCCACAATCTTTAAAAATTTAACAGAAATAAGGGATAACTGAGGCAATGTAACCTCATAATTTTATAATTTGTTTAACAAAGTAGTCTATTCAATTTATATATATATTATATATATACATATGAAGGTTTTGATAACTAAAATCTCAATTTAAAAAGGCCAGGGAATCTATAGATGAGGGTCATCCCTCATCACCCTTTAGTTCAGCTCACAAATTACATGGAACACTTCAATGAACTTTATTATACTGTTGTACTGAGCAGGTAAAAATGGAAAAATGCTTATTATGCTTTATAAAATAAAAAGAAACTTTTGTTGCATCTTCCTAACTCTTTCAATATGATTTATAATCCTTGATATTCATCTGATACTTCTGTCCTCATGATAATCATAAGCAAGAAGTAAATGACAGTGCTTGTTTTAGCTGCTGAAATTTCAGTGTGAAGCAGCGGAATGATGTGGAACTAGATATTCTAACATTCCTCAATGAAACACCTGAATTTGTGTTTCCATTTATATCAGGTAAGTACCTTTTCACGGAAAGCATTGGCTCTTCCAGCTCCACCCCTACCAAAAGTCACCTACACTAAATTAAATATGTGTGAAGTCTTCCCTTTTAAATCGAAATGAAACCAAGCTAGATCCCATGGCTATTACTCTTTAACTCAAGTAATTATATATTTTCATTGGCCTCTGACTAGTGTTGGACCCAGGGCAGTTCAGAGTGGAAATGAGTCTCATTAATTCCCATTTCTATGGTTTGCTCCAAAAACTGTGGGATGGCAACATTTTCCCCCCTATTAACTAAAGCAAATCATACAGAGACTCCAATCTATTTTGACATTTAAATGATCTACTATTGCCAGAATAAATGGATTAGAGAAACATTAATCAATTATATTCAGCACCACCACCTAATCTTGCTACACACCCCAGACAAATGGATTCTTATTCCCTCTGGCTGGGTAGCAGAACAATCTTCAACAACTGGGACCATTGCTACTCAGTCCTTCTTTTAGTCTCATTTCACTTTGCATTGAACATTTAGTACTTAAGAATAAGGTCCTTTGAGCTACTGTTGCCAGAGAAATGTTTCATGATGCTACATAGGAAGTGTTAAGTTTGATTCATTTTATCTCACTGCATGTTATATAGTGCATTGACCAGTAGAAGTATATGAACTACGTATGTAATTTTCCATTTCCTAGTAGCCGCATTAAAGAAAGTAAAGGGAAGAGGTGAAATTAATTTTAATAATAATTTTTATTTAACCCAATGTATCCAAAATATTAACATTTCAACACGTAATATAAAAACTGTTAATGAGATATTTATATTCATTTTTATCCTAAGTCTTTGAAATATGATACTTATTTTTCACTTACAGCACATCTCAATTCAGACCAGTCACATTTCAAATAATCAAAAGCCACATATGGCTAGTGGCTGCCATGTTAGACAATGTGTCTGTCTGTCTATCTATCTATCTACCTATCATCTATATCACCTTATGTCCTCTCTAGAACAGGATAAAACAACTATTTAAAGTATAAAAAAAAAAAAAAGAAACAACAGCTAATATTTGTGTGGCAGGTAATAGTTTGCTAAATATTCTAACATATACAAATATATTTGATTTGCAAATTAGCACCATTGTTTTTTGGCTATATCATAGCAATTCCTAAGGTAGAAAGTGTGATATATGTATACAAGAGAAAATTAGAGTTTATTTAGACCTATAATTGACAGTAGCTATTTCTCCATTGAAAGATGAATTACATTATACATAATTTATATAATTAGAAGGTAAATAAACATTTATACCAGCTTCACCCCTTAGAAAAACATAAAAATATAATTCCAAAAAACTACTAGAGCTCAACAATGAATCTGGTGAAGTTGCAGGACACAAAATTAATATCCAGAAATTTGTTTCATTCTATACATGAACAACAAACTATTAGAGAAACTAAGGAAACAATCCCATTTACAATCACATCAAAAAGGATAAAAGATCTAGGAATAAACCTACCGAAGAAGGTAAAAGACCTGTACTCAGAAAACTATAAGATGTTGATGAAAGAAATCAAAGATGACACAAACAGGTGGAAAGATATACTATGTTCTTGGATTGGAAGAATCAATATTGTCAAAAGGACTATACTATCCAATGCAAGCTACGGAGTCAATGCAATCTCTATCAAAATACGAAGCAGATTTTTCACAGAACTAGAACAAATAATTTTAAAATTTGTATGGAAACACAAAATACTCCGAACAGCCAAAACAATCTTGAGAAAGAAGAACAGAACTGGAGAAATCATGCTGCCTAACTTCAGACTATACTACAAAGCTACAGTCATCAAAGCAATATGGTACTGGCATAAAAACAGACACATAGATCAATGGAACAGAATAGAGAGCACAGAAGAAAACACATGCACTTATGGTCAATTAATCTACAACAAAGGATGCAAATGTATAAAATGGGGGAAAGACAGTCTCTTCAATAAGTGGTGCTGGGAAAACTGAACAGCTACATGTAAAAAAATGGAATTAGAACATTCTCTAACAACATATACAAAAATAAACTCAAAATTGATTAAAGAATTAAATGTAAGACCAGTAATCATAAACCTAACCATAAAACTCCTAGAAGAAAACATAGAGAGTTATCCTAGAAGAACACTCTCTGACATAAATTGTAGCAGTATTTTTTTTGTATCTCTCTCTTAAGAAAAGGAAATAAAGCAAAGATAAACAAATGGGACCTAATTAAACTTAAAAGCTTTTGCACAGCAAAGGAAACCATCAACAAACTAAAAGACAACTTGCTGAATAGGAGAAAATATTTGCAAATGATATGACTGATAAGGAGTTAACATCCAAAACATATAAACAGTTCATACAACTCAACATCAAAAAAAAAAAAAATTAAAAATGGCAGAAGACCTGAATAGACATTTTTCCAAGAAAGACATACAGATGGCCAACTGACACATGAGAAGATGCTCAACATCATTAATCATCAAAGAAATGCAAATTAAAGCCACAATGAGATACATCACCTTACACCTGTCAGAATGGCTATCATCAAAAAAGACCACAAACAACAAATATTGGTGAGGATGTGGAGAAAAGGGAACACTCATGAACTGTTGCTGGGAATGTAAATTGGTGCAGCCACTGTGGAAAACAGTATGGAGGTTTCTCAAAATACTAAAAATAGAACTATCATACAACCCAGCAATTCCACTCCTGGGTATATATCTGAGAAAAATGATAACACTAAATTGAGAAGATACACAAACCCTGATGTACCTAGCAGCATTAATTACAATTGCCAAGATATGGAAGCAACTAAGTGTCCATCAACAGATAAATGGAGAAAAAGGTGGTATGTATATGTTTGTGTGTATGTGTGTGTGTTTGTGTGTGTGTGTGTGTGTAAAATAGAATACTACTCAGCCATAAAAAAGAATGAATTTTGCCATTTGCAAAACATGAATGGAATGGACTTGGAGGGTATTATGCTAAGTGAAATAAGTTAGAGAAAGACAAATACTGTATGATATCACTTATATGTGGAACCTAAAAAGTAAAACAAACTAATGAAATATAACAAAAAAGAAACAACAAGACTCACAGATATAGAAAACAAACTAGTGGTTACCAGTAGGGGGAGGCACAATATAGGGGTAGGGGAGTAAGAGGTACAAAATACTATGTATAAAATAAATAAGCTACAAGGATATAATGTAAAACACGGAATATAGCCAATATTTTATAATAACTATAAATGGAATATAACCTTTAAAACTTGTGCATTACTATGTTGTACACCTGAAATTTATACAATATTATACGTCAACTAAATCTCAATAAAAAATAATAATAATTACAAAAAATTACAATTCCAAGTTGATGCTCTTTGTTCACCAAGGCATAGAAAGAAGTTCTGGATCATGCCCATAAACCCAGCTAAGTCTGGAGACCGGAGTTGGAGAGGAATGTCTTGTTGTACATCAGAATGTGTGTTGTGGTTAGTTTGCTTGATTGATGGTGGGTGTTACTGATCAGTAGAAGGGGCAGGCGCCATAGGCATGACCAGAGGGCAAAGCTCATTTTGGCAAAAATATCCAAGGGGATCCTCAGAACCAGACCTCTTAGTCTTCTGTTCCTTGCCTTATTAACAAAAATAACTTCTCTCACTACTTTCACAAGAACGAACAAGTCCATATTGTTTCATTTTTTAAAATTCTCAATTCTTATTAGAATATCTCTGTATATTACTTGCCACATAACTTTCTGCCTTTTTCCTCACCCATTTTTCTGGCCTTACTTTTGAATTGTTTTCTTTAGTCAGAGAGAACTCTGGTGTTAATACGCTTCACTAATGATTGCCCACTATTACATTGTTTAAAATTATAATCTATTACATGAACTACTGTAAGTTTTATTTGGTTTGGTTGTTGTTTTAAGTATCCAACCTTGGAGCAATTCTTCATCTAAACAAAAATAGAATATTTTCATTAAAAAACAGCAATAAGTGTATAGTTGCTCAACTCCTAGGAAATAGAATATTTTCATAAAAAAACAGCAATAAGTGTATAGTTGCTCAACTCCTAGGCTACCAGTCTCATAAAAGTCTCACTAATATGCTTACTTCATCCTTTCCTTTTATTTATTTTTAATTCTAGCTCTTTGTTATCACTGCCTTGAGCTCTGCTTTCAATATGGGAACTATAGAGATCAATAGAGAACTATAGAGATCCAAAACAAAACAAAAAACGTTGCCATTTGCTACTTCTGCAGGCTGGGTTCCTCATTCTCATTTCCCTGTGGTTATTTAGCAACCATAAGACAGGTCTTTGAGAGCAGGCAAGGGTGGCAAGCTCTATAAAGGAACAGGTAGATTTCAGAATGATCTTGCTGGGTTTTACACCACATTAGAGCTGACCAGGATTGGAGTCTTTTCCCTGGTACCTTATTTTTGAAGGTATGGTGGCATGTAGGATTCCACTTGGTTATTGATCGACCTCTTGAGAAACCATGCTAATTGTAGCAAAAACACAGCTGTTGGCAAAGAAACACATACTGGCTCTGTGGGATTAGGACATAATTTTAGATTAGAACCTAAAGTGGAAGCCACACTTTCCAGGGATGAAACAAAGCAATCTCTTGGGGGAAATAAAAAGAATATTAAAACTTAAGATTTAAAAAATTCTAAAATTAAAACAAGACTGATGTATTTAATATAAAATATGACATATTGTATGTATTTAATTTATTAACAAATATAAATATATTAAGTATGCCAGTTCAAAAATGTTCAACTGATAGGTTTGTGACCCATCAAAAATCTTGGAAACCACTGGTTTTAAAGCTTATCCTTCTAACTGGATACTGTTAGTTAATACCCACCATAAAAACTGCTGAATTTTTAGTAGTTGGGAAAATTCAAGGCCAATCCAATGGAAAAGACAAAATGCACCCAAATTTTCAAAGAGGTGAACAAGTGAATGGAAATGCTCTTTAGGACTGTCTCTAGTTTGGGATAAATGCTTCATTTAGCTATTTATTACTTTCCTATAAACATATGACTGAGCTGTCTAAATCATTAGCAATTCTTTGGCTTCACAAAATTAAGTCAAAATAAAACTTGGAGCAATATTTAAATAAACACAAAGAGCCAGAGCTGTTACATAATCCAGTCTCAATTAAATCAACTATTAATCTTTGACTCATTATACTTTGTTTTTTTTTCCTGTACTTTGGAAATCTTTTCTTTCTCTCACTGCTAAGCTTTTGAAATGCTCTAGACTTTTACTTTCCTCACAGTTTCCTAAAAGGCATTTTGTTTCTGATTAAAGAAGGTTCTTATAATTCCTTCTACTTCCATTATTAGATAAAAGTCAATGATGTCATAATTAAGGTGAACTGGTGTCTTCATCAATAAGCAGATCTTCTCCTACTGTGGTGATGTTTTGCTAATCTCTTGGGTGGCAATACGCTAACTACCTTTGTAAGAAATAGATTCCTTGATCTTTCTTCTTCCAGATCCAGGAACTAGAAAAGATAATTGGCTCAAATCACCCTATGTCATGAAAAACTAATATAATTTGTGATAAAATTCTAGTCCTGAAGAAGAATATTAAGCCACCAAAACACTTCTTTATTTTTATTAAAGAAAATCACATATGTGACAATACAATAGTATACAAAGACTTACAGTGAAACATTGGTTTGATGGTTTTTAAGTTTTATAATGTTAATGATATCATACTATGTGTACGATGTTTTCAACTAACCATTAGGTTTCTAAGATTCATCCTGGTTGATGTGTGAAGCTGTTGTTCATTCTTTCACTGATGAATAGTATTTCACTGTGTTAGAATACAACAATTTATTTGGCTATTCTTCCTGTCAATGGGTATTTTAGTGGTTTACAGGTTGTTTGTTTTGCTATTAATAGCAATGTATCATGAACATTTCTTCCTGTGTTTTTCATTCACACATGGAACCGTTTCTCTAGGCAGTGTAGTAACTTTCAAACCTTTTAGACCACAGTCCACAATAAAGTACGGTTTACATTTTAACACAGATTGTATATATGGGCATGCATACAAATAAAACTGAAGCAAGTTTCTACAAATAAGCTTACTACTTAAAAGGCACTCTAATATCTTCTATTATATTTCCATATTATATCATATATATATAATTCTATATATTAGTTTATAGTCTATTTTTGTTCTATTTAACTTAAAAATGCTTGTAAGATCACTGAAATCGAGACCCACAGTTTAAAAATATAGCACCAGGTTATATACCTGGTAGTAAAAATTCTCAGTTTTAAAATACGCACTTCTTCAATCTTATGACAACAATTATTTTCAAAATATGATTGAATCAAATCCAAATTCAACACTACCATGAAACAGTTCATACTGTTCCACATCCTGGAGACACTTGATACTATAAGACTTTTTTTTATTAAACCAGTATAGATGACATAAAATAGTATCTCATTGATATTTTTATTTTCATTCTCCTGATTAATGAGAAGTTGAATATCATTTCATCTTTTCAACTTCTTTGAAATGCTATTTGAATTTTTAATGTGATTTCTAGTAGCTCTGCTTTATATAGTGATTTGTGAGAAGGTCTGAGACATACATGGTACTAATTCTATCCTAATTATATACATGTTCCATGTCTTATCTCAGTTTGGGTCCATGCTTGTTCAAGATCCCCTACCTCTTCTCTGTAAAGTCGAATCCAACCTTTCTTAATATGATGCCACAGTTCTAGTTCAGTTTAGAATATTAAAGAAAAAAAAAAAAAAGACTACCTGGACCTTCTCAAATTGAAAGCATTTCTCTAAAACTGTATATCAAAACACTCCAAACTTTCTATATTTCACTTTTTTAGTTGCACCTCCTTTAAAATGCTTGAACTATAAAATATCTCTATGACTATTAAATTTGATGACATGATAACAAATTACAATTTAAATACTGATTTCACCATACTATAGCACATAAAAATATGAATGAGAGCTGGTCTCCTCTAAACAAGATTTTATGATGATACAATGAAAGTATCTGTGGTCCTTTAATCACTTCATACTATATTTTAGGACATTTTTGCTGATCTCTGAAACTCACTTCCTTTCCAGGTGCAGAATAATGAACTAAAGAAGTTACACTACTGCTATTTAAACTTCCACTGAACTGGACATAATAGAATATAATTTTCTTTCAAATCTCAATTATAAATCCCCCAGAATATCCCCAATAATCAGCTCAAGCTAAGATAAGGAAATGCTAAGAACATTTATCTCATAAATTTGAGCTTCAAAGGGTTATCGTGAACTCTTTCACTGTCACAGAAGTATCCAAGCAAAGGTCAGGCTCTCATTAAAGCTTATCTGAAGCCAGAGTTATATGTTATGGTTTATTGCCTCAAGTACCAATTAATACAGGATTAAAGAAATGAAAAACCAGTGATTCATACCTTTGCAGGCGAATCCTCATACTTCAGCATAAAGCTGAAATATTAATTGTCATTTTAGTCATGTAGTATTTTATTAGGCACTTAACTCTGTAAGCTTTATCAAAAGATATATAACATTTATTTTTAACAAAATGCAGAGGAGATTTGGGCAACATTTACTCAAAATCTAATAAAGAAAAATCTTAGAGGTATTTTCTAACCAGCAGGTTAAACGTGGACATCAATTATTAATGAGGTTGAAATGCTTAATAATAGGGGACTAGAAAGAGGCTATAAAGTATTGCTGAAATATCACCATGATATCAAGGGTGATTATCTTCTTAGGAGGCATACAGAAAACAATAAAAAGCATAATTGCACACTACAGCATTAACGAATTTTGCCTGCAAGGCTGTTGATGGTGGGGAGAAGTGAAAGAGAGAATGATTAAAGATCAGGGGAGCTTGTAGAGAGGTGTTCTTCCCCCATTTCATTACTGTTATTTTATGTAACATGGACACTTTCTCACCCTTCTTGTAGATAAATGGTAAACCATTATTACTAATAATCTCCTTCTAACACTCTCAGGTGCCTTTTACATGTGTACTGGTTTCATGATCAGCATTTGCTCCATATTACCAAGGACCCTGAACAAGTGCCCTCCAGCAGGCTAAACTCCTTATGCCTTTGCTCCTGGAGATCCCTAACCTCTGCATCCTGCTCTCATCATTATCTGTCACACTTGGAACTAAAAGCATACACAGCATGTCTGCTTCTAGAAAATGAACACTGTCCCTCCAAATATTTAACATCATTATAGCAACTGAGTCTGCACATGAACTCAGAGGTAAAATTAAAAGAAAAATTCCCTGTGAACAGCAAGCAAACAAGGTTTTAGGAAGAAAATTATCCTTGATAAATTGAGTCTCCTCGGGATGTGCATAGATAAAGATGGGTTCTCACGTTATTATGGTCATTGAAGAGGCAGCTAAACCCATAAGCCTCTGAGGCCTTTTTGTGACTGAGATACTATTGCCCATTTTTGGAAATCCAGTTTTGAGAAGACCTTTGCATTGGTACTAGCTTAAAATCTAGTATACTTTGTTTTAATAAGGAATATATAGTTGAAAGTTGACGTCTTCTCTCTATTGCTTTACACAAAAGAAACATTTGCCACAATAATTTGTCCATGTGTGATTGTACTGCTCAGCTGCTTCTTACTCTCAGTCTTTCCTTTTCCATCACCCTTTGCAGGCAAGCACAATCAACCCATCCTGGGCTAAAATGAGATTAATAAGGTAACCCAAAAAGTATCTAATATCTTTTCTGCAGGGATTAACAAACTCATTTCCTCCGTGTTCAGACCACATAATTTGTCTGAACACACAGGGACACACCCTAACTGTTAAGGATTTCATGGACCCGGTAAAAATCAAACATTTTATATATATTGTCAATTTACCTCTAAATTCTCTGAGGATATTAAGTCTCTCTGCTTTGAAATAGAAAGGCTGATTTTTGCTGACATTTTCAAGTTGGAGATGGGTGAAACAGCACTATAGCTTAAATAGATAGCCATGGTGTAAATATAAATAATGTAAAGAACACTAAGCTTTTATCCAAAAGTCTGGAATTCAAGCTTTGCCTTTAATACTTATCAATTCTAGGTCCAATACCTTACTTTCTTTGTTTCTCATCTGTAAGATAGGAATAATAGTGTCTGCCAACATAAAAGAAATGTTATTAGAATTACGTGAAGACATTTAAAAACATTAAGAATGGTGCTCACAGTGATGATGATGATGATGATTTGTTCCACTGAATCACTGCCTGGACAGAGTACTGTGTGTTGCCGTTGTTGTTGCCATTGTACTTTTTTCTTCCCACACTAATTTCATGATGGAAAAGAAAAAAATAGTTTTCAGGGCAAAGATTGGGTTTGATTGGATTAATGTGAAAACTAAAAATGCTGCCACCAATGTCTCCTCCCACTTTGGGGTTACACTGATTTCCAGCATTCTATCCTCATTTCCTCTCCAATTTCAAATTTAGAAAATTACTGCTTTCTAACCACAACTTTCTCTACTTCATCATCACTCTCACTTTCATTCTCACAGAACTTATTGTTGAGCCTCTTTAAAATCTATCAGTCCTTGGGTTTCTAAAATTGCTATTCCATAGTATCACTCTCTGGATTCACTTGCACCCGCATCTATTGAAAACACTACCTTACTCCCTTGACCTGCCACTACTCTGTCAGCTACTCACATTTCCTTGTCAAACCAACTTCTGTTTTGTGTTTGATTGTTTGGTTTTGGTTTTCTTATTCTGGTTACTGCAGGAGAAATTGCTCAGAGGTGCTGACTGACTGTTACCAATTTAGGTTTTCTAGACTTCTTTGTGTCTTTAAAGTCGTCTGATAGTAATCCTCTGGGGTTTGGGGCATTTCTATCAGCCATCACATACATTCAGTACAGAGTTATTCCAAACTTCTACCATTCTCTTAAGGTCTCTTTGATCAACTCCAACCCATTGCCTTGAGCAAATGATCTAGCTTCTTATTACATAATGAACATGGAGGAACCAATTAAAAATATTCTCTAATGTCTTTCCTTCCCACTCTCAATAAACGGTCTCAGTTCTTTTCTCCTGCCTTAGAAGTAAAGAAGCCAGCCTCTTTGAAGTGTGGGCTTTTCAGCCACGCTCATTTGACAATCCTTTTGTCACTCTCTACCTCCGTGGTCTGTCAAGTTTTCCTGTTCCTGTGTCTCTAACTTCTTTCTTTTTACTGGTTCCCACTTCTCAGCCAAAAATTTTGTTTAAATAAATGTTAGCGCAACCTTGCCTCCCATCAAGCTACTAACTGCTTACTTTTTTTTATTCATTAACATCCTGAGAGAGAATGTGCTATAACTGGAAATTTGGGAATGTCTGTAGAGACTGTTTTGCTTTTAATGTTGCTTCTTTACCCACCCTAGTCTCGTCTTCTCTCAGGGCTCACTTATTCTTTCCCACAGTCTCAAATACAAAATATACATACAAATAGTTTTAATCTCTTGACACTGTTAATATCTATTACAATTTTCTTCAATTTTACATGTTTTGCTGTAAGCATCTCAAATTCAGAATGTCCCAGAGTAAAATTTTGGATGTTCTTTCTTGACTCTACCTCTTCAATACAATTTTGTTTGCCACTGCTCTTAAATTAAGCTTCCTTCTTTTTCACCTGAACCCTCTAATTGCTGAACTCCTAAAGGTGCTTCAAGATACAACTCTAACGTCACTTCTTCATTAATCAATTCATTCATCCCATTATTACATTCAGTTACTCACTCAATTTTTATACTGAATTCCTGACATGGAATATGAACTGTTACTGAACACTGGAAACACTAGAGTGAAGCAAATAGATACATTCCCCTGGCCTAATGGAGCTTTGCTGAAATCTACCTTGACCTTTCTTTCATGAATAAATACTTCCCACTTTAGCATTTTCATGGCGTTGCGCAGTCCCATATAACTTATCACATTTAAAAAATTTGCATGGTTATTTTTATGGCTTCCATCAGCTGGGCTCCTTGAGGACAAGAACTTGTTTTGTATAAGTGTGTCTGAATAGATGTGTGGTATTGTTGCTTTTATTTTTTTTCTAGTACATGAATCTTATGGTTACTTCTTTAATGTTTGTTGTTGCCTAAGTAAAGTAAATGTGGAGTCTGAGGTGCCAACATACAATTACGGACTCAAATGCTTAAGAGTACTTGCTCGGAAGAACTGTATTTCCAGACATTGGTTCCCTTGTGAAAAGTTACCCTTTCTGGAATTTGATAAACCTGTTTAATAATTCTGCTTAATATATAAGGGTTGGTAAAGAGGAAAATAAACTAGTCAAAAATTTTTCTTTAACTTAAGGTTACTAAATTACAAGTTTTTGGTCAATATATTGTGGTCATCAAATTATACATCATTTGATGAACCCAATATCTTGAAAATTTCTTAACATTTTTTACTTTACTTTTGGGCACAAACTGAGGGGAAAAAAATGAAACTGCATTTGATTTAACTCTAGAGTACAATTAAACAAATTAGCTTTGGGCTGTGGAGACACAACAAAAACCAAGAAATTGCATCAGAACTTAATGTTAAAAAGAAAGCTCTTATTGGGGGTATAGGCGACATTGTGATTTGGAAAGAAGAGGCAGAGACAAAGACAATAAAAGACCTTATCAGTGACAGTTATTGAAAAAAAGGTGAATAAAATATACCTGTTTACTGAAAAATGTTAAGCCCATTGTAACTCAAATTTCCCGTCTTTAATATGGTGGATGCAGCTCACCCAATTACCAACAGCATCTTAATATAGTGCTCAGTGACAGTAAATAATAAAATATTCATTAACTATTTTAATGATTTTAATCATTCTTCTTTGTTTTCTACTTTTTCTATGAGAAGTAAATAAAAACAAGACTATTATAGAATATAAAATATAAATATTGTCTTCATAGAAACTTTTTTCCAATCGCTGATACCCAAATCATAATATTTTCCAATCAAAATGTAGTGAAATTCTAAATTATTAAAATATTAAATGTTTGAATTAAATCTACCACCTCTCAATTGAATAAATATTCATGTTTTGCAATCAAATGATTGAAATAGAAAACAAACATAGGTATAACTGTATAATCTGTTTATATGAACACAATGGCATATATTTAATGGTCTATATTGGAGAAAAGTGAAAAACTGAGTGATTTTAAGATAGGATGACTTATCTCATTAAAAATAATGCATTAGGGCTTCCCTGGTGGCACAGTGGTTGAGAGTCCGCCTGCCGATGCAGGGGACACGGGTTCGTGCCCCGGTCCAGGAAGATCCCACATGCCACGGAGCGGCTAGGCCTGTGAGCCATGGCCGCTGAGCCTGTGCGTCCAGAGCCTGTGCTCTGCAATGGGAGAGGCCACAACAGTGAGAGGCTCGTGTACCGAAAAAAAAAAAAAAAATGCATTAGATTTGTGCCCTTTACTTTGTAATATTTAATCCCTCAAATCACAGTAAGCAAGACAGAACTTGAATGGTAGTAAATGTATAACCCCAGGGCAGTAGCTACTTAGAGTTTAAATAGACTGTACCATGTATAGTGAGTGGATTTGTCTTAGCTTTCCTTGTTGAATATCAAATTAGAACTTTTTTTTTTTTACTGTCTACATTTAAAAAAAAAAGGAGGAGGACGAAGATAAAAGAGGAAGAAGGAGAAAGAGTGAGAAAGAGAGGAGAGGAAGAAGGCCACTTGTCTCTTCCAAATAGTAGTTCTCCAAGAATTTACAGCCTCTTGAGTCTTATTTCTCTTATTTTCTCCACCTTTCCACATTCTAAGTCTCTTCATAGTCTCTTAAACTTATTCCAACAGTCCATGTTTTTCTTAAAGCATGATGCTTATAACTAAATGTAGGGGAGCGAAATTTGCCATCCCAAAATGTCTCTTTGGCATCCAAATTATTTCAAGCTGAAACAATAAAGGCCTAAAAGACTCAGGAAGAAACTTTGACCTTTCCTTTAGCTGCCTAAAGAATGTAGATAGAGGATCTGTTCTAGGAAGGAAGTTATAACCACAGATACTATAGTAGGACTAAGTGTGTAGACAGGGAGAAACCTAGCAAAGTCTGTTTATTAAAATTCCTCTCTGTGGTCCCATTGTCTCTGTCTGGCCCAGCAAATACTTTACCAAACATTAGCTTTTCCATATTCATGTAAATTGCTTTCCTCCCCTTTTAAGTCCTAAACCACTACTCCCAACACCCTCTTTCGTCTTTAGTTGAAGATGGCATTTAAGGTGAGAGTTTCAGCCATTTGAGTTACTCAGTTTTCCTGGATCTCTCCCATGCATACATGTTATTTTATTTGATTCTCTTCTGTTAATCTGTGTTATGTCAATTTAATTTTTAGACCAGCCAGAAGAACCTAGAAGGGTAGAGGAAAATTTCTTCCTCCCCAACATAAAAGATTTGAGGAATCTCTTTAAACCTTTAAATGTTTACCATCTCTCTTTTTTAAATGTTGGGATTCCTCGAGGTTCTGTCCTTAGTTTCTTCTCTTCTCACAATACTTTCTTTTCCAGGGAAATTGCACCCATTTCCATGATTACATTTGTGCTGATAACTCCAAAATTTATATCAGTTGTACTGATATCTCTCTTCTGCTCAAGACTTTGATTTCAGGTCCTCTGACAGCCCAAACACTGAAAGTAAATTAAACACATCGTAGGTCCTTCAAAGTATTTTCTCTTCCTTTGGTTCCAGTTCCTCATGATACAAAGATAGTCAACATCTTAAGCTCTTCTTACTTTGCATAGTCAAGCACAATGGTCAACAGTTTCCATCTCTGCGCTGGATCTGTCTTTCTTATTTACTCATCTGTAGTCTATTATTAGAGCCTCCTAACTAGATTCCATGCCTCCACCTCAAATTTCATACTGCTTGAATCAATCTTCTAAAACTGCTTTTATAACATCACAGTCTCCTTCAAAATATCACAGCGATAAACGAAAGGTATCTTTCTACCTAAGTGACACAATTGTGCTGACAAATATCATATAAGGAAACATTCTTTTTTTTCACAAGGATTGACTAATTGCAGTTCATTATTTTATTATCCTGAGAAATAGTCTAAAATCTTCTCCTTTCAACGGGAAGGAAGAGGGCAATTTTAAAATGTAATAATGGAGTACCTGCCACTTCTTTTCCTCCACAGGAAGAAAACCATGCCAAATCCTTCTCTCCTGAAAGTACCGCCATGAAGGGCTGGCAAATCAGAGCTCCCTCAGAAAGAGAAACACAGCTGCAAGTACTGTGTTTGACCAAGCCCTTCTTTTTTTCTGTTGCTGTTTCCTACATTCAGTTTCCTTCTTCTTAATAGTGCTGGTAAGTTAGCACGGGAGGCCACATCCTGGTTTTGGGGCATGTGCCTTCAGGGCTTGGAACTATGGCCTTCGGGAGTCATGCTGTGTGGGCCATTAAACAAATGGCAAAGAAAGAAGAAAACAGTCCTCCTTAGCATAAATATCCAATGATCGATGATAGTCTTCTTTATTTATTTCTGCCCAGAGTGTTTGTAAGTCTACTCAAAAAGTCAACTACTGGCTATAATACAAATCCCCAGGAAAAGATTTCATATTTCACACAATAGTTAAGTCAGTTCTTTGAAGTGTATTTTCTTCTCTCGTGCATTAAAGCAGTTGCTTCCCTGCAAACCCCAGCATTATCCTTTGCTTATTTTGAAGGCTGCATTAATTTTAGCTATTAAGCCAAAATCTATCCTCTCACGCTTATTTTCTAAATAATTTAATAGATTGAATAAGTGACATGATCTAGTAATATAAAGAAAGAGAGGTATTTGTTCAGAATTCAGTGCCAGAATCTTATTGTTTTTTCCCTTTTTGGTAAATCATGGGGATTAATTTATGACGGATGGCAGCTCAATATGCATTGGACATCTTACTTCCTCCAAAAAAAAAAACAAAAGCCTCTCCAGCAAGCAGTAGTTTATAAGGTATGGAGGTCTGCCCGCCCCCACTGTAGTATCAGCAAAATTGTGTTCCTGTTCCCCTTCTTCTCTAATTCCCAGCACATTCAGTGGATTACATACTGTTTATGCATCATGCAGCCTCCCTGAGCCCTGTTTCTTTACAGTACTTACTCCTGCTGCTAAAAGGAAAATAGGCTCTGACAATCCTCTTTGGCTGCCAAAGCTGCTGCCTCTGAATGAGTCAAGCTGATCCCTGTGATCCCTGAATCCAACAGGAGTTCAAAAGAATTCTGTGCACCTCAAAGGGCAAAAATTGCTATTCGTTTAGGATTTACAGACAAACCAGAGCTTCGCCACGGAAGAGCTGATGCTCTCCTGCCTCCTGATTCTACCGCTGCTGCTGAACCAGCTCAAACTGCAGATGAACCGGAAGGCCCCAATCTGCCTCTGACTCTGGATCTCCTCCTGCGTGACACAGTTCAGTTCAGACACAATAATGAGGCCATTGAATTTCCCTCTGCAGCTGGGAGCTGACTGTAAATGCTAAAGTTAAGTTGCTGAAATGACTGTGTCAGGGGACTTGCAAATGAATATACTGTCATTCCAACATAACCCAATTTACCCTGTTCATAGTGAATGGTTTCAGACACTTAGTTTAAAGCCCTACTAAGATGTTCTGCAAAACCATCTTTAGAACACTTTCCCAGAGGAAAACTGACAACTAAGATGACAGTCTAGAAAGGGATGGAAGAATCACAATGGTATAGTATATTTTATGACACTTTTCATAGGAGGATTTAAAGATGTTTAAAAGTGAATGATTTCACGATATTCACAAGAGATAGGTAGTAAATATCCTTCAAATTAAAACATAATAATGAAATAATTATTGCAATGTTTTATTACTCTATAATTCCTCTTATTAAATACAAAGGAAGAAAATGTCTCACTATGAGCAAATGATAAATAAAAACCAGTTTTTATAAAGTTTATGCCTGTTTATTTGAACAAATGGGCACCATTCTAGGGCTAGTGACCAAAATGAATACAGTGTGTTTGTTGTATTCCACTTAGAAATATCGTAAATAGATTTGAAGGCGCCACTGAAATTATTTAACATATATTCTGATACATTAAAAAATTGTTAGAAACATATACCTTGAGCATAGTATTTATAAAATAGTTTCAACAAAATTTTTATAAGTTTCTAGGCCAAATTCTTGGTCTTATATGTTTTAATCATAGTAAAAGTATATTTATATAAGGGTTTCATGATAGATGATATAAATATAGGTAGTTGATTATATCTTCTTCAAGGTAATATATGAGATCTAGGCTTTCTCCTTCACTCTGTGTCAACAGGGCAGCTTGAAAGCTGGGGCCTAGAATTATCTGAACACTTGTTCCCTCCCATTTATGCTGACTGATGCTGGCTATTTGCTAAGACCTTACTTAGCCTGTTCTCTACTTCCTTACAGCAGAGTGGCTGGGTTCTAAGGATGAGTGTCCTGAGTCTGTGAAGACCAGGTAGAAGACATACCACCTTTCATGATCTAACTTTGGAAGTAAGTCATGCAGCATAAATTCCAGCAATTCTATATGTAAAGGCACTCACAAAGGCCCAAGTTCAAAGTGAAGGTGGATTCTATCTCTTAATGGAGAATTGCAAAATTCTAGAAAAGCATGTGGTAACCAAAAAAAGTTGCTGTGGCCATTTTTGGAAAATGCCAGTATCCAATACTATACAAATATATACCTTAAGTATAGTGATATTAAATACTAAATATACTAGATTACTGAATATTTATATTAGGTCTTTAGCTTATTTAATGATGAATTTACTCTTGCATTTTTGCATGCTATACTCTGATTTCTATTAGTGGTAACCAAAAAAAAAAAGGTCTCTTCAGTATGTAAGTCTACTCAAAAAGTCAACTACTGGCTATAATACAAATCCCCAGGAAAAGATTTCATATTTCACACAATAGTTAAGTCAGTTCTTTGAAGTGTATTTTCTTCTCTCGTGCATTAAAGCAGTTGCTTCCCTGCAAACCCCAGCATTATCCTTTGCTTATTTTGAAGGCTGCATTAATTTTAGCTATTAAGCCAAAATCTATCCTCTCACGCTTATTTTCTAAATAATTTAATAGATTGAATAAGTGACATGATCTAGTAATATAAAGAAAGAGAGGTATTTGTTCAGAATTCAGTGCCAGAATCTTATTGTTTTTTCCCTTTTTGGTAAATCATGGGGATTAATTTATGACGGATGGCAGCTCAATATGCATTGGACATCTTACTTCCTCCAAAAAAAAAACAAAAGCCTCTCCAGCAAGCAGTAGTTTATAAGGTATGGAGGTCTGCCCGCCCCCACTGTAGTATCAGCAAAATTGTGTTCCTGTTCCCCTTCTTCTCTAATTCCCAGCACATTCAGTGGATTACATACTGTTTATGCATCATGCAGCCTCCCTGAGCCCTGTTTCTTTACAGTACTTACTCCTGCTGCTAAAAGGAAAATAGGCACTGACAATCCTCTTTGGCTGCCAAAGCTGCTGCCTCTGAATGAGTCAAGCTGATCCCTGTGATCCCTGAATCCAACAGGAGTTCAAAAGAATTCTGTGCACCTCAAAGGGCAAAAATTGCTATTCGTTTAGGATTTACAGACAAACCAGAGCTTCGCCACGGAAGAGCTGATGCTCTCCTGCCTCCTGATTCTACCGCTGCTGCTGAACCAGCTCAAACTGCAGATGAACCGGAAGGCCCCAATCTGCCTCTGACTCTGGATCTCCTCCTGCGTGACACAGTTCAGTTCAGACACAATAATGAGGCCATTGAATTTCCCTCTGCAGCTGGGAGCTGACTGTAAATGCTAAAGTTAAGTTGCTGAAATGACTGTGTCAGGGGACTTGCAAATGAATATACTGTCATTCCAACATAACCCAATTTACCCTGTTCATAGTGAATGGTTTCAGACACTTAGTTTAAAGCCCTACTAAGATGTTCTGCAAAACCATCTTTAGAACACTTTCCCAGAGGAAAACTGACAACTAAGATGACAGTCTAGAAAGGGATGGAAGAATCACAATGGTATAGTATATTTTATGACACTTTTCATAGGAGGATTTAAAGATGTTTAAAAGTGAATGATTTCACGATATTCACAAGAGATAGGTAGTAAATATCCTTCAAATTAAAACATAATAATGAAATAATTATTGCAATGTTTTATTACTCTATAATTCCTCTTATTAAATACAAAGGAAGAAAATGTCTCACTATGAGCAAATGATAAATAAAAACCAGTTTTTATAAAGTTTATGCCTGTTTATTTGAACAAATGGGCACCATTCTAGGGCTAGTGACCAAAATGAATACAGTGTGTTTGTTGTATTCCACTTAGAAATATCGTAAATAGATTTGAAGGCGCCACTGAAATTATTTAACATATATTCTGATACATTAAAAAATTGTTAGAAACATATACCTTGAGCATAGTATTTATAAAATAGTTTCAACAAAATTTTTATAAGTTTCTAGGCCAAATTCTTGGTCTTATATGTTTTAATCATAGTAAAAGTATATTTATATAAGGGTTTCATGATAGATGATATAAATATAGGTAGTTGATTATATCTTCTTCAAGGTAATATATGAGATCTAGGCTTTCTCCTTCACTCTGTGTCAACAGGGCAGCTTGAAAGCTGGGGCCTAGAATTATCTGAACACTTGTTCCCTCCCATTTATGCTGACTGATGCTGGCTATTTGCTAAGACCTTACTTAGCCTGTTCTCTACTTCCTTACAGCAGAGTGGCTGGGTTCTAAGGATGAGTGTCCTGAGTCTGTGAAGACCAGGTAGAAGACATACCACCTTTCATGATCTAACTTTGGAAGTAAGTCATGCAGCATAAATTCCAGCAATTCTATATGTAAAGGCACTCACAAAGGCCCAAGTTCAAAGTGAAGGTGGATTCTATCTCTTAATGGAGAATTGCAAAATTCTAGAAAAGCATGTGGTAACCAAAAAAAGTTGCTGTGGCCATTTTTGGAAAATGCCAGTATCCAATACTATACAAATATATACCTTAAGTATAGTGATATTAAATACTAAATATACTAGATTACTGAATATTTATATTAGGTCTTTAGCTTATTTAATGATGAATTTACTCTTGCATTTTTGCATGCTATACTCTGATTTCTATTAGTGGTAACCAAAAAAAAAAAGGTCTCTTCAGTATGTGGTGCTGGGGAAACTGGACAGCTATATGTGAAAGAATGAACTTAGAACCTTCTCTAACACCTTACATAAAAATAAACTCAAAATGGAGTAAAGACCTAAATGTAAGACCGGATAATATAAAACTCCTAGAGGAAAACATAGGCAAACACTCTTTGACATAAATTACAGCAATATTTTTTGGATCCCTCTCTTAAAGTAATGGAAACAAAAGCAAAAATAAACAAATGGGACCTAATTAAACTTAAAAGCTTTTACACAGCAAAGGAAACAAAGCAAAACAAAAAGACAACCTACTGAATGAGAGAAAATATTTGCAAATGAAATGACTGATAAGGGGTTAATATACAACATATATAAACAGTTCATGCAACTCAACATAAAAAAAAAAAAGCATACAGCCTGAAAAAAAGGTCTCTTCAGTATGTGGTGCTGGGGAAACTGGACAGCTATATGTGAAAGAATGAACTTAGAACCTTCTCTAACACCTTACATAAAAATAAACTCAAAATGGAGTAAAGACCTAAATGTAAGACCGGATAATATAAAACTCCTAGAGGAAAACATAGGCAAACACTCTTTGACATAAATTACAGCAATATTTTTTGGATCCCTCTCTTAAAGTAATGGAAACAAAAGCAAAAATAAACAAATGGGACCTAATTAAACTTAAAAGCTTTTACACAGCAAAGGAAACAAAGCAAAACAAAAAGACAACCTACTGAATGAGAGAAAATATTTGCAAATGAAATGACTGATAAGGGGTTAATATACAACATATATAAACAGTTCATGCAACTCAACATAAAAAAAAAAAAGCATACAGCCTGATTTTAAAAATGGGCAGAAGAACTGAATAGACATTTTTCCAAAGAGGAAATGCAGGTGGTCAACAGGCACATGAAAAGATGTTCAATATCACTAATCATCAGGGAAATGTAAATCAAAACCACAATGAGATAAAACCTCACACCTTTCAAGGAACACAGAGAGCAAATGTCGGCAAGGGTGTGGAGAAAGGGAACCCTCATATTCTGTTGGTGGGAATGTAAGTTGGTTCAGCCACTATGGAAAACAGTATGGAGGTTTCTCAAAAAACTATAAATATAACTACCACATGACCTAGCAATTCCACTCCTGGATATATATCTGAAAAAATCAACACTAATTTGAAAAGATACATTCACCCCAATGTTCACTGAAGCATTATTTACAAGTACCAAGATATGGAAGCAACCTGTCCATCAGCAGATGAATGGAGAAAGCTGTGTTGTACATATACAACGGCATACTACTCAGCCACAAAAAAGCATGAAATTTTGCCATTTGCAGCACCACAGATGGACCTGGAGGGCCTTATGCTAAGTGAAATAAGTCAGACAGAGAAAGACAAATACTGTGTGACATCACTTACATGTGGAGTCTAAAAACAACAACAACAAAAAACCCTAGTGAATATAACAAAACAAACCAGTGGTTACAAGTGTGGAGAGGGAAGGGGAGCGGCAATATAGGTGTAGCAGAGTAAGAGGTACAAATTATTAGGTATAAAATAAGCTACAGGGATATATTGTACAATACAGGGAATAGAGTCAATATTTTATAATAACAATAAGTGGAATATAACCTTTAAAAATTGTGAATCACTATATTGTACGCCTGTGACATATAATATTGTACAGCAAATATACTTCAATAATAAATAAATAAATAAAATTACAGGAAGGAAAGAAGGAAGAAAGAAAGTGGGAAAGAAGTCAAGCAAGCACTCACTGGACATTCTATAACCCAGGCTGTCTTCTAGCACTTGGAGTTTTTGGCATAATTTCTACACTATTCAAACACTTTATTTCTCCTTTGTTTCTCTAAGGCTCGCTTTAGATTATTGATTGCATTGCACTAATGAATGGGTAAAGAATGAGATAAAAATCATAACACAGATGTTAAAATGTATTTTGATGACTTGAGACATTTCTGATTCTGGTCATAAATAGTAATCTAGAATTTTGAATAGCAGACTTTTAATTCCTGGAGTTGGTGGTGGTGGTAGTGGATGGGGAGTGGGAAGGAATACTGATAATGTCTATTTTTTTAATTAAGAAATTTGATTTTTTTTCCTTTGAAACAGAACCAATTACAAATTTAGAATCCACGTAATGCATATCAAGTGATCACAGCTGGCATTTTTGAAGATCAGATAGGTCTGCAAGGACCTGTGCCCTCAGATGGCTTCTCACACAGATGGACCTGAGCAGCATTAGACAGTATAGGTATTTTCACTGCAACATCTATTTAAACATCTACTTAAAAGACTTCCAATTTTTAACTTGGTCAAATACTATTGTTTAACTTATGACACATAGGCTATCGTTTCTAACATAAAGAATAGTGATGTTAGAAAGCAAGTTAAAGAGAAACATAAAATTGTAAGTTTTCTGAAAACTTATCTCAAGATAACCTCAATCAGGTCATAAATTGTGTTTTGTAGTCAAAATTCTATGGCATAACAAATTGTCTGTAATATCTCATAAACAAAGATGGATAAAGGAGTTATGATTATATGCAATTTGTTATTTTTTAATATATAAGGTTCAAGACTGTCCATATTTGCAATGTGTTATTTGAAAAGCACTTACAAAGAATTAAAACTTAAATGTGAAAATCATTTCAAAATAAAATATTAGAATTCTAAAAATAAGATTTTGATATCAGTATATCTTATTTTGTATAGGTATTTAAATTTCAACTTATATTTAATTCCCAAATTAAACCTGAAATAAAATGTAATTTTTAGCATCTATGTTTACAAATCAGTTTTCCTTACAATCATTAAATAAATAAAGCAATTTTTATCAAAGCTGTCAAATGAGAGAAACGTTAAAATTATCTTTATATATGTTCACTATTAAAGATGGAATTAAAATAAAATTTACATAAAATAACATGCTTACCTAAAACTATGTTGCCTGCAATTATTTCTCTTAACTTCACTATGTATCATCCATGAAAACTGCAAAATATTTTATTCAATTTTCTAAAAATTAACAGAATTATCTGCAGTGTTAAAGGGCTTCCCCCCAAAACAATATTTGGAAATTACTTGAGAACAAATAGTAAAAATCATGTGATATAAAAGGACTATTTCTGCAAATGCATTGATATGTTAATTTAGTAAATGTCTGCAAACTACATAAACAAGAAATTTTTCCTTCTCTCTCTGAAATACTTGGTCCCAGTCAACACTGCCTTGGAGGAATGAGAATCCAGTGTTGCCATCAGCTTTTTTTAAGTAATGAAAAACATCCAGATAAATAGGTAAAAGTTCCTAAATGTGCACGACAAACAAACAACCACAAACTTGCTTTTAAACTGTCCACACAGGTACTGGTTTGTAACCTCTGCTGTAAGTTTTTAGTGGAAAGAAATAACATCTGGATATGAAACCCTGAAGCATGAGATTTGCCCACTAAATTTCTTTTCAGTCAACCGTGTCTTTCACTTATAAAGCAAAATATTCATTGCACAGATATGAAAAGACAAGAATAATGCTGCAGTATCTACGATAATGTTATACAGATTATTTGACCTACACCACTGAAAAACCATGGCAAAACAAAGTATTTTGTAAGTTTTAACGCACTGTGATCTTAAAACTCTTTTCAATTCGTGTCCATTCATTTTACCTCTTGTAACAATAGCTTTTGAGAATCAATTGACTCACATACAGACTGTACATAATGAACTATCCCAAACAGTTTTTGTCTTAGCATTCAAAAAAGGTACTTTATATTGATTTCCTTTTTGTAATTTGAATGTGTGCACATTACGTATTTGAAGTATCATTAAAATAGAAACAAACTTACAACGTACAGTGGCCTTAATGTAAGAAAAGAGGATATATATTTTCAACTCCTTCGTTAATTTTTTCCACTTTCCTTCTAGAAATTGTTTCTGTCAATTTTAATTTTCATTGAGTTGAGCGCGAAAGAGATGTAAGGAGACAGTTGCCTCCAATTGCAAATAGCAGAAGATTAGTAAATGTTTTCAGCAGTTCCAAGTTTCATTGAGTCTGTCTTGAATGATATGGGGCCAAATAAAATATGCATTTCTGTAAAAGCAGTAAGAAACATCATGGTGTTTTAAGTTTAGGAACTGAAAACGAACTCAAAAAACGACCCCAAAAATTGCAGTATAAAGGAGGTACAAAGGAATTGCCATAAATAGGAAGAATCTAAGACTCTACAGAGCACAAAGGTGTGAGGCCAAGAGTACCTTTTATAAAAAAAGGAAAGCTAATATAATATAGGTCCAATATCACAGTGCATTTTAATGGTTATCTTTGTAATGGCACACATTTGTGGTGCCATTATAGCAATTTCTCCAAGGTTCCTATATCTTCAGCAGTTTTGAGCAAATCATTAATATCTTCAAAGCTTCTGTTTTTGCTTTAGAGGTCATTCCATTTGGTAATTAAAAACACAGCAAAATAGAACAATGAATTTACCAAAGAACCAAAGAATCACAAAAATGTAATTTCTTTATTTTTTTATTTTTATTTTTTTTTGCGGTACGTGGGCCTCTCACTGTTGTGACCTCTCCCGTTGCGGAGCACAGGCTCCGGACGCGCAGGCTCAGCGGCCATGGCTCACGGGTCCAGCTGCTCCGCGGCATGGGCATGTGGGATCTTCCCGGACCGGGGCATGAACCCGTGTCCCCTACATCGGCAGGCAGCCTCTCAACCACTGCGCCACCAGGGAAGCCCAAAAATGTAATTTCTTAAGTCAACTGTAGAAATGATATGGAATGAGGTAAGAAGAACCTCTTTGAATAAAGTAATAAAGTTATGTGCCCCAAATCCAATGGAATATATACATTTTTAAAGAGAAGTCAAAAGCAGTCTGTCAACTTCTCTTAACTTCCTCTGACCTTAGCACATCTTGACTTCAAATCTGTTACAGAAACTCTGGTAGTTACACACTTATTCTCTCTACAGGGACTGTCTGAACACTGTAGAAATGGATTTTGGTAATCCTATACCACAGCCCATTCATAGCAGATCTGAGGGTTTGCTGTGTTCAAGTGGCAGAACCAGACTGAGGACAAGTTAGCTAAGTATTTAGATGAAAATACATTGACCCCAATGCTAGAGATGCCTCCTGGAAGAGCTGAACGTATAATGGTCACCAGTGATTTTTTATTTCATCTCAGAAATAGATTAACCCACAGTTTAGTTGATTCTAGACTTTTAGTGTCCACAAATGTGAAAATGTATTAGATGAAACATCATATCTCCTCTCTGAAAAGAATATCAGACTAGATAAAATACTTTGGGATGCACTGGTGGGAAAATTAGTAAAAATGATATTTCTGCTATACAAATGAAAATGAACCCCTGATGTTGTTTTTGATGGCCTGTAACATATATCTCTTGTAGGAAATGGTGTTTGCCATTTTATGGAAAGCCACAGCAATAGAAAATATGAATTGTATTGCTATATTCACAGGTGGAATGGCACTTTTTAGAGAAAAACATTATTGCCATCAACAGAAAGAGTATTTTGTTCACTGACTATATGCTGGGTACTCTAATAGGATAGCAGTAAGTCCCCAAAGTAACAGAACAATGACAAAAATAGGTTGGCTGAGCAGAAATAGTTTTTACCAGAGGTCTGAGTATTCTGAGTGTAGGATAACAAGCAGCCTTTTTAGTCACTCTTGTGATGTTGTTTTTAGAATGTGTGTGTATGTGTGAATGTAAATGTATGTTTGTATGTATATATAGTGAATGTAAATATGTATATATATACTCACTATATTGTGTATGTATGTGGTTATGTATAGTGAATATATATGTACACACTCACAATATCTATATCTATATATATGGAAAGTATGATCAATGAAGTTTATGATTTTACTTTTTAAGAAAGTTGTCAATATATTAAATTCTAAATAGACATAAAGTGATACCAAACATATAATTTTTAAAATCTTATTCTTGTTTCCACTATTAAAAGTGGGTAAATGTGATAAAAATGATGCTTCCCAAAAATATTGACAGAGGGCTTCCCTGGTGGCGCAGTGGTTGAGAGTCCGCCTGCCAATGCAGAGGACA
>NC_041218.1:65387916-65392704 GCF_002837175.3 Physeter macrocephalus
GCCGAGTAGCTGGGCCTGTGAGCCATGGCTGCTGAGCCTGTGCGTCTGGAGCCTGTGCTTCGCAACGGGAGAGGCCACAACAGTGAGAGGCCTGCGTACCGCAAAAAAAAAAAAAAAAAAAAAAATTGACAGAAAAGTGAAATTAATTTAATTGAACTTTTATTTAAAAGGCTTTATGTCATAAATCCTGGTACTGGAAAGGCTCTTATTCAAACCAATAGCTTATGTCTAAAACAATAGCAACACGGCCATGCACAATATGTACTCTTTTAAAATTTCCTTCCTCTTCTTTGAAAATAAGTGTGATATTCATATAGCAAAGGCTATAACTATTTCCTGAATATAAATCTTTGTCTATTACATGTAAAACTTCTAGAAGACTTAGCTCTTGATTGAAGCTAAATTTCAAACATTAACAAGAAAAAGCATAAAGCCAAATGTTTTCTTAGTTGCAAACAAAATTAAAATATTTTCATTTGGATTTACCATAAATTACACAAGATCTGTAAAACAAAGGTAGCTGAGGAAGCATTTTTTTTAAACTTCAGACATGTGGGAAAACATTTGAGATACTGAATAAACTCAAAATATGGTCAAGTTCATCCATCCCTAAAAGTAATTAAGATATAGCTTCAATCCCTTTATTTGAATTAATATCTTATTGAGCTTGAGCTATATATATTTCCTCTTTGCCAAAAAATTCATGAAAGTCCTCATGATGGTAAATGAAACATATATAATTATATTCTTTCTTCCTTATTTACCTCTCATCATTAGCAGGGACAGCCTTGGATTCCAATTTTAAGGGCATCCAGTTGTCGGTCTAGTAAGCCTTACACTGCTGTCAGTCCGCTCAGTCTAGCAGAACATTGACTTTTGAACATGGAGTCTTGAAGAAAATAATCCAATATTCTATTAGACGAACACTGGCAGTCAAATAAGTAGGAAGGAGTCCTTCACTCCATTTTAATGTATATTTGTGAAGAAGGAGCTTTTTTGTTCCGGTTAGAATGTTTGCCTGTGGATGTATTTAAGGGGTGAATCATAGGGGAATCTTGTATTTATGGGGAAAAGGGGAGAGAGGTAGAAAAGAGAAATCAAGGGAAGATAAATGGCATAAAAGAAATGGTTAAGTGGCATTGGAGTTTTGTTGTTTTTCATTTAAAAATTCTTGCTTGGCTCAGTAAGTCTGTCCTCACCAGTTCAGCTAGCCAACAAAGGCCAGAAAATTGAAGTTCATCACAACTCCATAAATGCTCTGACTCCTCAAATCAGACTAGCTCAAAGGAATAGGTTTGCCTACCATATCCCTGGGTGTGCTTTTTTAAAAAACTGAATCTTAAGGGAATAATGTTCAGCTATTCCCTGGAATCTTCACACTGTTTCGCCTCAGACCCAGGGAATGCAGAAGGAAAGTAATCAGGTGAAAATTTATCAAGGAATAAAGTGATTTAGATTTAGAAAAGGAATGGGCCGAGTTTTTCAATACAAAAGATATAGGCTATTTATGTTATTTAAAAACACAATTCAACTGAGTAAATTTTAAAGATCTTATTGGTTTTTCTCAGCTATTCATTAATTGGGCAACATCCCCTCTAGAAGACAGAAAGGAACTCCAAGGACCTATACAAAATGAAAGACTTTTATAAGCAAAAGGGAGCAGGAACAAGAAAGTTATACCAGGCAAAAAAGCAGGTTGCTTTTTGCAAAGTCAGTTTCCTTTAGGGGATGGCAGAGGTCTACCAGGCAACTTACCTAACTAGGGCAATCACACAATTTCTGATTGACCAACTTAAGATTCTCCTTCTGGGAATGGCAGAAATAATAAAGTCTTTAGTGATGTGGGGCTTAGCATAAGCGATTCCATTTGGGGTCTGCTACCTTGTTTTTAACAATGTAAATGCAGATTGCAAGCATGTAATAAGCAAGTAATGAACTAAAGCTATTCTATGACAGGCATCTATAAAGCCTAACTTTAAAAGCCACGATATTTAGTTACAAAAGAAACTATGTATGCAACATTTCCTTAGAACCCAAATCACTTTTTTCACTCTTGAAAAGCTCAGAGGGTGGGGAAGGATATATAAGAGGTCAGTCTCTGGGGCTTCCCTGGTGGCGCAGTGGTTGTGCGTCCGCCTGCCGATGCAGGGGAACCGGGTTCGCGCCCCGGTCTGAGAGGATCCCACATGCCGCGGAGCGGCTGGGCCCGTGAGCCATGGCCGCTGGGCCTGCGCGTCCGGAGCCTGTGCTCCGCAACGGGAGAGGCCGCAGCGGAGGGACGCCCGCATACCACAAAAAAAAAAAAAAAAAAAAAAAAAAAAAGAGGTCAGTCTCTGGCTGCCTATTGGTCAGACTTCTAGACTCATCTGCTCTCATAGGAATGCTTTCATTTTTGCTGGAAAAGTATGAAAATGGTAAGTTTAATCTCCACACAGCCTTCTGATATATTCCATGTTTACCTATGGGGTTAAGTCTACCAAAGAACAAGATATTTCAATTATGTTAAAAAAACTGGGGGAAGGAGGTTCAAGATGGCAGAAGAGTAAGACGTGGAGATCACCTTCCTCCCCACAGATACATCAGAAAGACATATAAATGTGGAACAACTCCTACAGAACACCTACTGAATGCTGGCAGAAGACCTCAGACCTCCCAAAAGGCCACAAATACATCAGAAATACATCTACATGTGGAACAACTCCTACAGAACACCTACTGAATGCTGGCAGAAGACCTCAGACCTCCCAAAAGGCAAGAAACTCCCCACGTACCTGGGTAGGGCAAAAGAAAAAAGAATAAACAGAGACAAAAGAATAGTGATGGGACCTGCACCTCTGGGAGGGAGCTGTGAAGAAGGAAAGGTTTCCACACACTAGGAAGACCCTTCGCGGGCGGAGACTGTGGGTGGCGGAGGGGGGAAGTTTCGGAGCCATGGAGGAGAGCGCAGTAACAGGGTGCGGAGGGCAAAGCGGAGAGATTCCCGCAGATGATCGGTGCCAACCAGCACTCACCAGTCAGAGAGGCTTGTCTGCTCACCTGCCAGGACGGGCGGGGGCTGGGAGCTGAGGCTCGGGCTTCAGTCGGAAGCCAGGAGAGGACTGGGGTTGGCTGCGTGAAAACAGCCTGAAGGGGTTAGTGCACCACGGCTAGCCGGCAGGGAGTCTGGGAAAAAGTCTGGAACTGCCAAAGAGGCAAGAGACGTTTTCTTGCCTCTTTGTTTCCTGGGGAGCGAGGAGAGGGGATTAAGAGCATGCTTAAAGGAGCTCCAGAGACGGCTCGAGCTGCGGCTATCAGTGTGGACCCCAGAGACGGGCATGAGACGCTAAGGCTGCTGCTGCCGCCACCAAGAAGCCTGTGTACACGCACAGGTCACTGTCCAGACCCCCCCCTCCCGGGAGCCTGTGCCACCCACCACTGCCAGGGTCCCGTGATCCATGGACAACTTCCCCGGGAGAACACATGGCATGCCTCAGGCTTTGCAACATCATGCTGGCCTCTGCAGCCGCAGGCTCGCCCCGCATCCGTACCCCTCCCTGCCCCCCAGCCAGAGTGAGCCAGAGCCACCGAATCAGCTGCTCCTTTAACCCCGTCCTGTCTGAGCGGGAACAGATGTCCTCAGGCTACCTACAGGCAGAGGCGGGGCCAAATCAAAGGTGAACCCCAGGAGTTGTGCGAACAAAGAAGAGAAAGGGAAATCTCTCCCAGCAGCCTCGGGAGCAGTGGATTAAATCTCCACAATCAACTTGATGTACACTGCATCTGTGGAATACCTGAATAGACAACGAATCATCCCAAATTGAGGAGGTGGACTTCGGGAGCAATGATATATATATATTTTTCCCTTTTTCTCTTTTTCTGAGTGCATATGTGTATGCTTCTGTGTGTGATTTTGTCTGTATAGCTTTGCTTTTACCATTTGTCCTAGGGTTCTGTATGTCCATTTTTGTTTTGTTTTTATACTTAAAAAAATTTTTTTCTTGATAATTATTTCTTATTTTTTATCTTAATACCTTTATTTTACTTTATTTTATTCTATTTTATTTTATTTTATTTCATTTTATTTTATCTTCTCTCTTTCTTTTTTCCCTTTTACAGTGAGCTGTATGGAAGACAGGGTCTTGGTGCTCCAGCCAGGCACCTTGGCTGTGCCTCTTAGGTGGGAGGGCCAAGTTCAGGACACTGGTCCACAAGAGACCTCCCAACTCCAAGTAATATCGAATGGCAAAAATCTCCCAGAGATCTCCACCTCAACGCCAAGACCCAGCTCCACTCAACGACCAGCAAGCTACACTGCTGAACACCCTATGCCAAACTACTAGCAGGACAGGAACACAACACCATCCATTAGCAGAGAGACTGCCTAAACTCATAATAAGGCCACAGACACCCCAGAACACACCACCACACATGGACCTGCCCACCAGAAAGACACGATCCAGCCTCATCTACCAGAACACAGGCACTAGTCACCTCCACTAGGAAGCCTACAAAACCCACTGAACCAACTTTAGTCACTGGGGACAGAAACCAAAAACAACAGGAACTAGAAACCTGCAGCCTGCAAAAAGGAGACCCCAAACACAGTAAGTTAAGCAAAATGAGAAGACAGAGAAACACACAGCAGATGAAGGAGCAAGGTAAAAACCCACCAGACCTAACAAATGAAGAGGAAATAGGCAGTCTACCTGAAAAAGAATTCAGAATAATGATAGTACAGATGATCCAAAATCTTGGAAATAAAATGTAGAAAACACAAGAAACGTTTAACAAGGACCTAGAAGAACTAAA
>NC_041218.1:65392794-65393475 GCF_002837175.3 Physeter macrocephalus
AGAATTGAGGACAGTCTCAGAGACCTCTGGGACAACATTAAACACACCAACATTCTAATTATAGGGGTCCCAGAAGAAGAAGAGAAAAAGAAAGGGACTGAGAAAATATTTGAAGAGATTATAGTTGAAAACGTCCCTAATATGGGAAAGGAAATAGTTAATCAAGTCCAGGAAGCACAGAGAGCCCCATACAGGATAAATCCAGTGAGAAACACGCCAAGACACATATTAATCAAACTATCAAAAATTAAATACAAAGAAATAATATTAAAAGCAGCAAGGGAAAAAAAACAAATAACACACAAGTGAATCTCCATAAGCTTAACAGCTGATCTTTCAGCAGAAACTCTGCAAGCCAGAAGGAAATTGCAGGACATATTTAAAGTGATGAAGGAGAAAAACGTACCACCAAGATTACTCTACCCAGCAAGTATCTCATTCAGATTTGATGGGCAAATTAAAACCTTTACAAACAAGCAAAAGCAAAAAGAATTCAGCACCACCAAACCAGCTTTACAACAAATGCTAAAGGAACTTCTCTAGGCAGAAAACACAAGAAAAGGAAAAGACCTACAATAACAAACCCAAAACAATTAAGAAAATGGTAATAGGAACACACATATTGATAACTACCTTAAATGTAAATGGATTAAATACTCCAACCAAAAGACATAGATTGGC
>NC_041218.1:65393637-65395546 GCF_002837175.3 Physeter macrocephalus
TGGAAATCAAAAGAAAGCTGGAGTAGCAACTCTCATATCAGACAAAATAGACTTTAAAACAAAGACTATTACAAGAGACAAAGACGGACACTGCATAATGATTAAGGGATCAATCCAAGAAGACGATATAACAATTGTAAATATATATGCACCCAACCTAGGACCACCTCAATACATAAGGCAAATACTAAGAGCCATAAAAGGGGAAATCGACAGAGGCACAATCATAGTAGGGGACTTTAACACCCCACTTTTACCAACGGGCAGATCATCCAAAATGAAAATAAATAAGGAAACACAAGCTTTAAATGATACATTAAACAAGATAGACTTAATTGATATTTATAGGACATTCCATCCAAAAACAACAGAATACACATTCTTCTCAAGTGCTCATGGAACACTCCTTGGGTCACAAATCAAGCCTTGGTAAATTTAAGAAAATTGAAACCTTTTCAAGTATCCTTCCGACCACAACGCTATGAGACTAGATATCAATTACAAGAAAAAATGTGTAAAAAATACAAACACATGGAGACTAAACAACACACTACTTAATAACCAAGTGACCACTGAAGAAATCAAAGAGGAAATCAAAAAATACCTAGAAACAAGTGACAATGAAAACAGGATGACCCAAAACAGCAAAAGCAATTCTAAGAGGGAAGTTTACTGCAATACAATCCTACCTTAAGAAACACCTCAAATAAACAACCTAACCTTACACCTAAAGCAATTAGAGAAAGAAGAACAAAAAAACCCCAAAGTTAGCAGAAGGAAAGAAATCATAAAGATCAGATCTGAAATAAATGAAAAAGAAATGAAGAAAATGAGAGCAAAGATCAATAAAACTAAAAACTGCTTCTTTGAGAAGATAAACAAATTTGATAAACCATTAGCCAGACTCATCAAGAATAAAAGGGAGTAAACTCAAATCAATAGAATTAGAAATGAAAAAGAAGAAGTAACCACTGACACTGCAGAAATACAAAGGATCATTAGAGATTACTACAATTAACTCTATGCCAATAAAATGGACAACCTGGAAGAAATGGACAAATTCTTAGAAATGCACAACCTTCCGAGACTGAACCAGGAAGAAATAGAACATATGAACAGACCAATCACAAGAACTGAAATTGAAACTGTGATTAAAAATGTGGGGTTTATTGATCACACCATGATCAAGTGGGGTTTATTCCAGGAATGCAAGGATTCTTCAATATAGACAAATCAATCAACATGATACACCCTATCAACAAACTGAGGGAGAAAAACCATATGATCATCTCAAAAGATGCAGAGAAAGCTTCTGACAAAATTCAGCACCCATTTATGATAAAAACCCTGAAGAAAGTAGGCATAGAGGGAACTTTCCGCAACATAATAAAGGCCATATATGACAAACCCACAGCAAACATCGTCCTCAGTGGTGAAACACTGAAACCATTTCCACTAAGATCAGGAACAAGACAAGGTTGCCCACTCTCACCACTATTATTCAACATAGTTTTGGAAGTTTCAGCCACAGCAATCAGAGAAGAGAAAGAAATTAAAGGAATACAAATCAGAAAAGAAGTAAAACTGTCCCTATTTGCAGATGACGTGATACTATACATAGAGAATCCTAAAGATGCTACCAGAAAACTCCTAGAGCTAATTAATGAATTTGGTAAAGTAGCAGGATAGAAAATTAATGCACAGAAGTCTCTTGCATTCCTATACACTAATGATGAAAAATTTGAAAGGGAAATTAAGAAAACACTCCCATTTACCATTGCAACCAAAAGAATAAAATACCTAGGAATAAACTTACCTAAGGAGACAAAAGACCTGTTTGCAGAAAATCATAAGACACTGATGAAAGAAATTAAAGATGATACAAATAGATGGAGAGGTATACCATGTT
>NC_041218.1:65395713-65396674 GCF_002837175.3 Physeter macrocephalus
AGAAGTCTCTTGCATTCCTATACACTAATGATGAAAAATTTGAAAGGGAAATTAAGAAAACACTCCCATTTACCATTGCAACCAAAAGAATAAAATACCTAGGAATAAACTTACCTAAGGAGACAAAAGACCTGTTTGCAGAAAATCATAAGACACTGATGAAAGAAATTAAAGATGATACAAATAGATGGAGAGGTATACCATGTTCTTGGATTGGAACAATCAACATTGTGATAATGACTCTACTACCCAAAGCAATGTGCAGATTCAATGCAATCCCTATCAAACTACCACTGGCATTTTTCACAGAATTAGAACAGAGAATTTCACAATTTATATAGAAACAGAAAAGACCCCGAATAGGCAAAGCAATCTTGAGAAAGAAAAACGGAGCTGGAGGAATCAGGCTCCCTGACTTCAGACTATACTACAAAGCTACAGTAATCAAGACAGTATGGTACTGGCACAAAAACAGAAATATAGATCAATGGAACAGGATAGAAAGCCCAGAGATAAACCCACACACATATGGTCACCTTATCTTTGATAAAGGAGGGAAGGATATACAGTGGAGAAAAGACAGCCTCTTCAATAAGTGGTGCTGGGAAAACTGGACAGCTACATGTAAAAGTATGAAATTAGAACAATCCCTAACACCACACACAAGAATAAACTCAAAATGGGTTAAAGACCTAAATGTAAGGCCAGACACTATCAAACTCTTAGAGGAAAACATAGGCAGAACACTCTATGACATAAATCACAGCAAGATCCTTTTGACCCACCTCCTAGAGAAATGGAAATAAAAACAAAAATAAACAAATGGGACCTAGTGCTACTTAAAAGGTTTTGCACAGCAAATGAAACCAGAAACAAGATGAAAAGACAACCCTCAGAATGGGAAGAAATATTTGCAAATGAAGCAACTGACAAAGGATTAATCTCCAAAATTTACAAGTAG
>NC_041218.1:65396957-65397312 GCF_002837175.3 Physeter macrocephalus
ATTTACAAGTAGCTCATGCAGCTCAATATCAAAAAAACAAACAACCCAATCCAAAAATGGGCAGAAGACCTACATAGACATTTCTTCAAAGAAGATATACAGATTGACAACAAATACATGAAAGAATGCTCAACATCATTAATCATTAGAGAAATGTAAATCAAAAGTACAATGAGATGTCATTTTACACCGTTCAGAATGGCCATCATAAAAAATCCACAAACAATAAATGCTGTGGAGATAATAATAAATGGTGTGGAGAAAAGGGAACCCTCTTGCACTGTTGGTGGGAACGTAAATTGATACAGCCACTATGGAGAACAGTATGGAGTTTCCTTAAAAAACTAAAAATAGA
>NC_041218.1:65397365-65419368 GCF_002837175.3 Physeter macrocephalus
ACCAAAAACAGCCATGTACCAAAATGTTCATTGCAGCTCTATTTACAATAGCCAGGACATGGAAGCGATCTAAGTGTCCATCAACAGATGAATGGATAAAGAAGATGTGGCACATAGATACAATGGAATATTACTTAGGCATAAAATGAAACGAAATTGAGTTATTTATAGTGAGGTGGATGGACCTAGAGACTTTCATATAGAATGAAGTAAGTCAGAAAGAGAAAAATAAATACCGTATGCTAACACATATATATGGAATCTAAAAATAAATGGTTATGAAGAATGTAGGGGCAAGACGGGAATAAAGACACAGACCTACTAGAGAATAGACTTGAAGATATGGGAAGGGGGAAGGGTAAGCTGGGACAAAGTGAGAGAGTGGCAGGGACATATATACGCTACCAAATGTAACATAGATAGCTAGTGGGAAGCAGCCGCATAGCACAGGGAGATCAGCCCAGTGTTTTGTGACCACCTAGAGGGGCGGGATAAGGAGGGTGGGATGGAGGGAGACGCAAGAGGGAAGAGTTATGGGGACATATGTATATGTATAACTGATTCACTTTGTTATAAACCAGAAACTAACACACTATTATAAAGAAGTTATACTCCAATAAAGATTTTTTTAAAAATTCGTTTATCTATATATTTGAAATCGTAAATATCTTGTAGGCAAACAATCATCTCAAGATATACTGTTCATCACCTAGTGTTTCTATCAATAAGTTCAACATTAGTAAGTGAAAAAGTTTTTCAAATATCTAACATATAAAAATTAGATTAGGGCTTCCCTGGTGGCACAGTGGTTGAGAATCTGCCTGCCAACGCAGGGGACACGGGTTCGAGCCCTGGTCTGGGAAGATCCCACATGCCGCGGAGCAACTAGGCCTGTGAGCCACAACTACTGAACCTGCTCGTCTGGAGCCTGTGCTCCACAACTAGAGAGGCCGCGACAGTGAAAGGCCAGTGCACCGCGATGAAGAGTGGCCCCCGCTCGCAGCAACTAGAAAAACCCCTCGCACAGAAATGATGCCCCAACACAGCCAAAAATAGATAAATAAATAAATAAATTTATTTTTTAAAAAATTAGATTAGGTGAAAAAGGAATGAAACATAGTGTAAGAAGGAGCATCACTTCTTTTTTTTTTTTTTTTTTGTGGCATGCGGGCCTTCCTCTGTTGTGGCCTCTCCCGTTGCGGAGCACAGGCTCCGGACGCGCAGGCTCAGCGGCCATGGCTCACGGGCCCAGCCGCTCCGCGGCATGTGGGATCCTCCCATACCGGGGCGCGAACCCAGTTCCCCTGCATCGGCAGGCGGATGCGCAACCACTGCGCCACCAGGGAAGCCCCACTTCATTTCTTTAGACTTTAACTTCCTATATTGAAAATTACATTATCGGATTACAAACACTAAAGTCACTCCTAGATTTTCTAGACTATGTTGATATTATAGGTAAGTCCAAACCAAGATGTCCAATACATATTGTTTTACATTTGCCAAACCGTATACAGAGATTGCCATTGTCTATGTAGTGGTTAGAGTACAGGTTCAAGAGTTAGCTCAATTTAGGTTCAATAGATAAGGTTTTAATCTTACACTGGTCACAAACCATGGAGAAATTATTTAATCTTCTGAAATTTTAGTTCCTCATCTACAAAATTGAAAAAATAATGATAGCTACCACCAAGGCTTATATTCACATGGCAACCACCTTTTCCGTCCTTTGAGTTGTTAATGGTCAAAATCACTTGTGGTTGGTTAGTACCTCTACTCTGCCTGTTGTTAGGTATTTTGAATATTAACTCTTAGAATAATCTTGGTACTTCTTCATCAATATTTGTTCTCAATCATCTGTAGTAGCAGTAGCAGTATAGATATATTGATTTCCTCACTATTTTATATGTCGGAAGGAATAAAATATTATTTCTGTGCTTTCTTTAGCACCTTCAATTCTGAATATATTCTAGTATTCTTTACATTGAAAAATTAATAAAGTATGGCAAATACAATTTTAGAAATTGATTTAACATGATATTTGCGTTTCAAAACCTTTTTTTGCTGGATAATTACTGAACGAGTGGCTTTTTATTGTAGGAATCCTATCTCAAGATCTGGCTTAAAATATTATTTCTCACTCTGATAAAACCTGAAGTACAGACACATCTTCCCTCTCCAAAGGAAAATTAGAATGGTGTTAAAAATCATTAGCACATAAGTGAAAGCTCTTTACATATATATAACAGATTAGATTATAAGTTAATTTTAATATTCTGGTTTGAACTAATACTTAAAAACTCGTTGAATTATAAGAAACTCAAAACCTACTGCTAAGAAAAAGATAAATAGTAAAATAATTATCTGTAGGAATCCTTGGAATATAGTATCAGATCACATTGAGGGTTTCCTTCTCAACAACAGACTGTGACCAGACAGACATACGATATCCATAACAAAGAATTCTGACAGTGAGGGTCTTGACTAGCATGGCAAAACTGGAGAGGTGGTATCATTAAACAAAAATAATGGGAACCCCTTAGGTTATACCAACTTTAACCCATGATTACATATGTGAAACAATGGATTGATATCACTTCAATCTCCCTTCGCAATTTAATATATTCTTCTCATTCCATCTATCTTAGGATTTGCTGACCGGCTACTTCCAAATGCAGCTATCCAACAGGTGCAGGTCCTTATCGCTAAGTGAACTCATTTGCACTTGCTTAGGGCTCTGCACAGAGTATAGTAATTGTGTCAGTAGTGCTTCTGCTTATCAAATTTACATTTCAAAGAGGCTAAATTGTTTTGAAAGTGTATCCCAGTGTGGAATCTTTTGCAATCTCAGCTTGATGTTTAAAATGTCTGGTATCTACAGGAAAAAAAAAAAAAAAAAGACCCATGTATTCTTGACATTCAACAAAGTGCAAAGAAAAAATAAAATTGCTCCCAAATAGTGCAAATTTACAAGTAGTTCTTTCTATAGATACAAGTGGCTTATATCACCATTAATATTTAGAATAAAATTTAGTTAAATGCTAATTGTTGAAGGAATTTAAATGCAGCTACATTAGTGCATGCTTCTCATTTCACAAATGAAAATACTGCATTCCAGAGAGCTTATAACATTAGTAAAATAATAGAGTTTGGAGTTGGATATGTCTCAGTTTGATCCCTGACTCTGTCACTTAAGCTGTGGGAATGCTAAGCCTCAGTTTCATGATCTGCTAAAGATTAAATAAACTAACTTAAACTATCAGTTATGATTAAACTAAGGAAGAAAGTCCAGTGGGAAGGACCTGACAGACCACAGAGAAGATATCAAATGACAGGATGGTTATAGGCCTCACAGAAGGAGGTGGGGACATACAACATGAAATATTTTAATATCTATTACCATATCTATCTGTCAGCCTGGTCTTTTATAGGCCATGAAAATGGTGCTGGATGTTTTTGTTTGATCTCCAGTTCATTCTTCTCCTTTCTCCACTCTTTTCTATGTCCTAGGGTGCTGGCTGGCTGGCATCAACCACATCATCATGTTCCTGCATCTTCTAGTTTCCTGTTGGGTCCTGGTAAGGACTTTATACCTTTGTTATCTCAAGGCAGGGCTGGTAAACAGATAGGCTGTACTATCCTCTGTGGTTCTCCTATTCTCATACCTTTGTAAATAATCTCTTGGAGTAAATAAATCTTCCTTGAATTATCCAATTTCAAAAGTCTGTGTTTCTGGCCTGGATGCTGGCTGATACAGTATTTGATCACTTAGTCCCAAGGCGATTTCCTGGAGGTACAAAGTAGCTCAAATGACATGACTCCAAATTGACCCTCTGGTTTTTATTCAGACAAATTGCTATAGGGTATAGCCATTCTGGTTATACTATACTTTTGAATTAGGTTCTTGGGGCAGCTTTCTGAAAACCTGGACTAGCTGCAGGGTCATAGGGCCAGACATACTGGATTTCTGGAACGCAGGAACTGTGTCAATTTTGAGAGTCTGAAGTCTGAAAAAATTATTTGTAAGCATGAATGAAATAAATGGAATCTTTAGTACTAACAACATGAGCTTCTTTTTTTTTTTTTTTTTTTTTTTTGCGTTACGCGGGCCTCTCACTGTTGTGGCCTCTCCCGTTGCGGAGCACAGGCTCCAGATGTGCAGGCTCAGCAGCCATGGCTCACGGGCCCAGCCGCTCCACAGCATGTGGGCTCCTCTCTGACTGGGGCACGAACCCATGTCCCATCGGCAGGCGGACTCTCAACCACTGTGCCACCAGGGAAGCCCAACATGAGCGTCTTAAGAAGTTCTATTAAAAGACGTAATATCCTCTAATATGATCTATTATTTTAGAAAAATACATCATCTTGAGTTCAGTAAAACTTTTATCAGTTTATAATTATATCTGTAAGGACAAGGTCAAAAAAGTGGATTGGATTCAATAGCTGATTTAATATGTATATCCCCAAAATGTCAATCAATAGATTGATCTCAACATGGGGAGACAGTCCTCCACACTGTCGCCACATACTAGACAGTCCTCCACACTGCTCGAAGACATAAAAATGACATGGAATGTGTGACATATAAAGTTTTAGAAGACAATATTAAGAGGAATAGTTAGAATACATGAATTAAGATTGTTTCCCTAGAATACAAAAAGAGGGGCTGAAATTCAAAAGATATAATTTAGTGAAAATAAAGGCAAGCTCTTTAATTTCAGGTTCAAAACAGAAATAAATTTTGCATATATAGCATCACTTTAGGTTTAGTTTAGCAGAAGTTTATGTGAGACATATTATAGTAGTTTTAGTCAGGCACAAGTTTGAAATACACTTACAGAATGATGGTTTGACTAAAAACACACTTATATTTTTGACTGCCCTGCTCAGATGTTACCTGGAATAGTGTCTTCATTTCTCAGTGGCACATTTTGAGAGGAAGTATTGAAAACCAGGGAACATCTAGGTGGTAAAGGAAATACACTGAGAAATGAAGACACTTTGTCATATTAAAACAAAGGCGAACTTCAAAAACTTATTAACTATACTGGGGAAAGGGAGGGTGGGAGGGAGAGGGAAGAGGGAGGGGATATGGGGAAAAATGTATACATATAACTGATTTACTTTGTTATAAAGCAGAAACTAATACACCATTGTAAAGCAATTATACTCCAATAAATATGTTAAAAAAAACATTAACTATAGTCTTGATTTGAAGGGTAGTCTACTGAGAGAAAGGAAAGCTATTCTGTGTCATGCCAATAAATTAGGACCAATGGGTAAAATCATAAAGAGTGTGATTTCACCCTAGTGTAAAAATAGCAATTTTAGCTGCCCAACAACCTATTAGTTCAGCTTTCAGAATAGTAACTGAATGGTCAAACAGCATAGAAGAAGGAATCCATGATCTGGAAGAGAACAGACTAAGCTCAGAAGTTCTGAGCCTTCCAGAGACTAAATGTATTAGACAAAAATGTCAGATCTGTGCCGAGTTATAAACTCTATGCTTATACTCCAGGGTGAGACTTGTGATATATAAATATATGTGTATATATACATACATTAGTGTTTCTCACCAGGGTAGGTAATATTTTGTATTTAACTTCACCACATGTCTAATATTTTTCCAGAGCTATTATATTCTAATTTCTGTCCTGTACAATTTATTCATTTTCATATCTTTAATCTGTAGAGTTCTTCATCCTTGCATGCAGTTCATAAATTTTTCTATTTCACAATTACGAAATATAAAAACAATGCACTTTGGACAAGTTCATGTCTATTCAACTTAATTTGAAGAAAAAATTTAAGCCCCTAAACTAGGATTTTACACTGTAATATTCTTGTAAATCATGATTTTTTTTTTTTCCAGGAAAACAATTGACCAGGGGTGGTGGGGGTGGTGGTGTGATGAATTGGGAGATTGGGATTGACATGTATACACTAATATGTATAAAATACGTAACTAATAAGAACCTGCTGTATAAAAAAAAAATTAAATTAAATTAAATAAAAAACAATTGATACATTGGTCAAGCTTTCTAAAGTTGTCAAAGATACATTTATATAAGATTATTATGAAAAGTCTATGCAATTAAGATCAACATAATCCTATTTATCCATAATTTTTGTGGGAAAAATTGTTATAAAGCAATTTCATAAAATACTTGCTGAAAAGAGATTATGTCTCCCATTCAACATAAGAATAAGTGAGTCTGACCCTGAAGTCCCTTCTCTCTGCTCCTAACATGTGCAGCCTTTAAAGCCCCTCCACCTTTACCAGTTTTCAATTATGTAAGCATTTTCTCTTATATCCTATTTACTGGTAGGTTTCAGGCTAGTAAAAACCTCTATCTACCTACTCACTCATTCTGACAATAGAGAGGCTAAGCAAACAGAAAATTCAGGCTCATATTATAGTGAGGATCTAATTTAAATCAATATTTAAATTCTTCTATGGACCACAACATCAACGTAATTTTATTCATCCTCTTCTTAGCAGAAACAAGCAAGTTTATTGAATTAATTGGGAATGAATATCTGGAAATATAATATACTTTGATTACCTATAAATCTTTTAAAAAAAAATAATAGCAGTTTTAACCCTATCCTGCCCAAGTTAGATTCTAAACTTAGGAAAATATCATTAATTAAATGACTAAAGTTGCAAAAAAATTATGGAGCAAATACTATCATAGTTTATTAGAATAAGTTTCAAAATTATTTTTGCTAGAATAAAGGGGGTGGCTTATAACCTTATTAGGGTCTTAGACTCTGAAAATCTCAAAATCTTTGGATTCTACTGAAAAATGCATATACTCAGATACAGACAAAAAATAAACAGCGCAGTATGCTCCCTGTCAAACTGCTCAATCTTTCTTCCCCTTGGAGTTAGAAAACTAACTAATCAAATCAAATTTGATTCAAATCTAATCAAATTTACATAGAGAAAAACACTGGAAAAAATGTTTCATCAGAATTTGAGCAAGACTCAAATCTACTAAATTAGTATATTTTCCAAAATAATGCTACATATGCTATACCGTTTTATTCTGTCACATTCACATGGATGAAAAAGCAATGTTCCTTTTAGGTAAACAATAAGTAAGGTCGTATATAGATATACACCCTCTCCTTAGCATTCTTCTCACAACATAGTTCACGCTAGCAAAAAGATCTTTGCCATTAGCAAAGAACTAAACAAAGTACTTTTCCTCCCAGAAACAATCGTGTGGCATAATGTCAAGAAACACTCTTTGACTCTTCTTCTCCTCTGTTCTCCTTTTTCCCTCCCATGGACAAATCTACCTTTGCCCCTCTGAGGGAAATACAGATTTGGGGGAAAGAGGAAACTATTAGTTTAAGTATACAACCAATGATACTATTTAGCGGCTAAAACCTTGAACATCAAACAGAACAGGAAGAATCAATAAAGATGAGTAAAACTGGGAAGGATAACCTTGTTGATACATAAACCCCTTTCTCTCATGGATTATAAACCTTTGGCTCAGAGAGTTTTAATTTCTCAAAGTCTAATGCTGAACCTTGAGTTCAACACTAAATATAATGGAATTGATTATGAGCTATAATGCTATAATATGTTTAGTTTTTCTTATGGAGATCTTCCTCCTTATATGCTCTCAGAAGAAATCATATCTTGGACTGTTTTCTGGTAGAAGCAATTCCTTTATTCTGACACATCCAGATATCTACCCAGAAACCATAGTGACCAATAACACCCATTCAAAGGATGACTGACTCAGAAAATGAGTCCTGTTTTCAATTCATTAATAGAGCTCAGATAACTAAAATTTAAAACTCATAAAAGTGACTCTTAGGCACTGTCTTCTAAGCAACTGAACTAACCAATCACAGATTTTATAAATCTACATGTGGTCTTTCCAAACCTGGGTAAGAGCATTTGAGTTCATTCTAGGACATTTTATATCCAAGGACCTAAATTAGTGGTAGCCAGAATCTTTGTATGCACTTGCAAATTGAACAGTTAAAAAATTGGCATCTTATATATAGATAATTGAGAATTCATAAAGAGCAAAGCAGAGATATTGAGAAAGTTTTGGTGAACAGAGATAAATGAGTAACGTGCTACATTAATTTTTAAGACTCTGCATATTAATTTCCTCAAACAATTGCATCTCTCATGCCTGCCTTAGTTTTGAACACATTTTGATAAAGCATCTTTATTTAATAATATTTGATCACTCAAAATTAAACACATTTAGCTTTTACTTTTCCTGGTAATAGAATAATGCTCACTTAAGATTTATTTTTTTCCTCAAGATAGTTTCAAAAGCCGATGGGTCTAGATTCCTGAACACATATTTTAAAACTACATACCAGAGGGAAATCTCCTAAATATTGCTGAATCAAGTTATTTCTCAATTTGAAACTCTATTGATCCATTCTGAGATGCTTTCTTATAACTTCAATGGTCTAAGAAGAAATAATAGTCACCGAATCATATTCTTGATCACATAGAACCACTTAAAAACTGAAAAACCAGGTTTATTTCAGGTGATTCAAGAAAAGTGATTGTCTTTAAAATAAAAAAATAAATAAAACAGAGTAAGAGAAACAAAAGTAGCAGCATATATTTATTTTAATCTAATTAGCATAAATTATATAAACTCTTTATGGTTTCTCATTACTAGTCTGCTTGTCTAACGCCTTTGTCTTTCACCTTCCAGCAGTCAACCTCCAGACCTATCAAACTGCTTGTCATTTTCTAAAAATGCTACGCTATTTTTTTTCCTGGATGCTTTCGCAGTCTTCCCCAGAATTCTTCTGTATAAAGCATCCCTCAGGACCACAATCAAGTATTTCTCATTGAAATATTTTGTGACACTTTTCAAAGTCATAAAAATGTTCATGTTGCTTTTTGTATAACTCTATCAGTATTTACTGCACTGTGTTGAGATCACAGATTCTATTATTTGTATCTTCTATTAGATGTGAGCTTCTTTAGCAAAAAGACTTTGTCTGGTTGATCCAACATTGACTACCATTGGCCTGGAATAGAAGTTGCATAATTGAGTAAATGAGTGAATAAACAAATGAAGAAACAGGGCTACAAATTTTGGTGACTACTGTACACATTGCCATATAACTTAGCTGAACTCCAAAGAACGTATACATAGTGACCTAAAAAGGAAATCCCTAAGCAAATAATCTGGTCAATCAATTCAAATTCATTTAGTTGTTATCATTGCCATTACATCGCAGACCAATCATTTTGGTTATTTTCATGGTCAAATCAATTTAATCACTCATTCAGTTACTCCGTATTCCAGCCCCTACTCTGGGGTCAAGACTGGCCAGGAAACTTGGAGTTTCCTCCTGAGAGCTGAAATTACCCCTGCATAAGGCACAGATTAACCAACCATTAAAAAAAATCTTTAGCACCACAAGCTGATTAAAATGTTTTGTTCTCTTTTCATCAAAGATGTACTTATGCTTTGTTTTTACAAGCCTGCTGTTTTTTTATTCAACTTAGTAAAGAAAACAGTATTAGGTAATTTGTTTAATTTTATGGAAAAAAACAACCAACTGATTGATGAATCTTTCACTTTAAACCTCACTGTCTGAACATTAGGTAAGTAGATACAAATTAAATTCCACTGGAGCAGGCATGATAGGGAGGCATTTTTTAGCACTGGTAGAGATTATAGCTGCTGAGATAGACTTTTAAGGTATTGGACAAGCATTTGGTGGAGAATGGTTAATAAACATTAATTAAGTCAGCTACAAAAAAAAAAAAACCCTTGGGGGAAGATCAATATTATTAGGTGTTTAAACTAGCTGTTCACACTTACTGAATCTATATGCAATTGGGCAAGCTGAGATTCTTTCTTTGCTCTTCTACTTTTTCCTCCCCTTTCATTTAAACTGAAAGTTGGCTTGTAAATCACATTCCTAATCATCTCTTACTCTCTAAAGGCACTTATTTAAGTTGCCACATATATATTGTATATTGCATAAGCTTACCTAACTCTGAGTTACTGACTGTGGTTGGTATGTAAAGCTGATGAATCTGCTAGGATTGAGAATGAATATTAACAAGGCAAAAAGAAAGGTTCCCACTTGCTTCTTCCAAGGTAGAGCTCCAGGGTAAAACTCCAAGGTAAAGTTGTACTTGATTGACTGTGGAAGTAAGACTAACCCTGATTTCAGCACTACCTGCCATGACCTAGAGCTAAATAATGGTATCTGGACAAAAGCAGAAATCACCATATACACATGATCTGAAGTGTATTGTGAATACAAGCTGCCCTCAATCAATTATTGGTTACTTAAAGTGCCCTCTATAATCATCATCATCATCCTCAGCAGCAACATAACTGGGACATGCTTACTATGTGGCAGCTACTAAGTGTTTACTTTCCATCCTTGTGGCCACTGTTTGAGGTCAGCACTATTATGATCTCCAATTTACAATGAATAATCTGAAGCTCAAAGGAGTTAGGTATTTACCAAAAATGGCATAGTTACTAGATGATAAAGTTGAGATTTGAACTCAGGCAGCATGGTTCTAGAGTCCACGATCTATCCAAGACTATCTTCCATTTTGCTCAAGGTGCCAAATTTTAATCTCACTGAGGCTGCATCCAGGATTACAGACTTGGTGGAGAGGCTGTCCACAGTGCCTCAGACCATCACCGATAGCAGGTAATGAAACTGGTTACATAGGCAAACCAGTAAACATCTACTTTGTCAGAATAAAAGTTAGAAACACTGGAGAAAAGAAAGAAGGCCAAGTGATCAGAGAGGATACACTTGGAGGCTAGAACATCAGAACAAGAACAACATCTACCATTTTCTGAGAAACTAATGTTCTAGTTTTATTCTTTTCCCACCAGCACTATCTGCAAAGGTCCTTATAGTTTTTAACAACACAGTAGCAAGACCTTATAGTTTTAAATGCTTACTGTGTGCCCAGCACTGAAAAGGGGCATTGTGTATCATTTCATTTATTTCTTGCAACCTTATAAAAGAGATATTATTTTTTTAATTTTAAAGTTGAATACAGCAAAACTTAGGAAGTTTACTACATGTTTGAAACTACAAACTCCAACAACAAGTTATATTATAAGCATCAGATCAGTAAAAATAGAAAGATGTATAATTTCGATTGTTGATGTGGATATAGGACACATGACATAGGTCCCTTCACACACTGCTAGTGAGAGTATTGACTGGGACATCCATCCTGGAAACATCCATTCAGGAAGGCAATTAAATTGCCCATGAGTTAGCAATTTTCATTTTGGATATATATCCCTAAGATATACTTAACAAAATTCCATAAGGATGTTTATTGCATCATTATTTGTGACAGTGAGGAGTTACAGGTGTCTATCACAGGAGGATCAAATAGATAAAATGTAGAAGACTAACATGAGGTGTCACACAACTAACATGAGGTGTGCACATGCATCTGTATGGATAAATCTAAAAATACTACATAGAATGGGATAAAATATTTTCAAATCATATATCTGATAAGGGACTTATGTCCAGAATATACATGGAAATTTATAGCTCAATAATAATAAGACAAATAACCCAGTTAAAAATGAGCTAAGGATCTGAATAATATTTCTCCAAAGAAGACATATAAATGGCAATGAGCACATGGAAATATGCTCAACATCATTAGTCATTAGGGAAATGCAAATCAAAACCACAATGGAATGCCACTTCTCACCCTCTAGAATGTATATAACAAAAAGACATGAAATAAGTGTTGGTGAAAGAAGCTGAAACTCTCATACATTGTAAAATGGTGCAGCAGTGTTGGAAAACAGTTTGGCATTTCCTTAATATGTTAAACACAGAGTTACCATGTGACCCAGAAATTCTACTCCTAGGTATACAGCCAACTAAAAACATATATCCATACAAAACCCAAATCTTTATAGCAGCATTACTCAAAATAGCCAAAAGTAGAAACAACCAAATATCAACTGAAGGTAAACAAAAGTGCTATAGCCATAAAATGGAATACTGTTCATCTTAAAAAAAAAATTAAGTACTGATACACACTTCTACAACATGGATAAACCTTGAAAACAGTATTCTATGTAAAGGAGGCCAGTCAAAAAGACCACACATTGTATGATCCTATTCACATGAAATTCCATACTACGGAAATCTATAGAGAAAGAAAATAGATCACTGGTTTTGGAGGGCTGGAGGGATCAGAGCGGAGAATAGGGAGTTACAGTGAATGGGTATGGGATTTCTTTTAGCGAAATGAAATGTTCTAAAAATTTTTCTGGTGATGGTTGCACAACCCTGTGAATATATTTAAAAAACATTGACTTGTACATGTTACACGGGTGAAGTGAATGGTATGAATTATAAATAAACATTTCTTCAATACACTGTTTAAAAAGAACACATGGTACTAAATGATGTAAATAAAATGGCAGAATGAGCAGCTCCAAGCTACCATCACTTGTCAAAATATTGAAAAATAAGCAGAAATTGTTAGAACCAAATCTGTCAGAACCCTGGGAAAGGTTTACAAGAACTAACTGAATGCTGAATCAAGAAAAAGTCAACTTTAAAATGGTAGAAAAGTTTTCTGGCTTTTTTTTCTGCCCTTGTCCCATTCCTTCCCTGATTCAGTGGCAGTCTTGAAGAAGACAGCCAATATTTCCAGCATGGGACTCTGGTCCCTTCTTTTGATGCCAATGTCTCTGTTCTGAGCAGTTTGGAACTCATCTTGGCCAGAGAAGCAGCAGATGACTGGGCAAAAGATTAAGATGCAAAACAGAACACCAAAGGCCTGGGAGAAAACACCAAGGAGGGTTTCTTTGGGAAATTAAGGCATTCCAAGTTACCTTTATACACAAACCTTCACAAACTTTCAACAATGACCCCTCTCTCTTTACTCCTGGTAGATAATCTCAGCTAAATTGTTAATTATCCCCTCCATGTTTTTTATCTATCATTTGATAATGGTCCTTTCTCATCAACATTTTAACATACTCAAATATTTTCCAACCTTAACAAATGTCCCTACCCATATCCTAGTACCCCTGCCTTTCAATTTATCTTGCATTTTACAAGTGCAAGCTTCTTCAAGGGACTACCCTAAACTGTCTCCATTTCCTCACTCCCTAACATCTCCTTAATGCAATAATTATGGTTTTCCCTTCTGAGCAGCCAAAATCTGTTCTTTCCAATGTGATCACTGAACTACAAATGGTTAAATCCAACAGACAGTCCACACATACTACATTGCTTAATTGTCTTAAGTATTTGCACTATTTACCAGTCCCACTTTGAAATACTCTATCCTTGGCATCTATGATACCCAAATGCTACTGGTGTTCTCAAAAACTCTTCTTGGTTTTTCTTTCCAACTCTTAAATGTCAAGGTAAACCTCACTCCTTCCCCACTATAATATAATTCCTTCTAAAAAATTAGTTCTGTTTTTAGGGGAGATACTCTATAACTACATTTACCCATTTTATCCTGTAAAAAATAACTCACTTTACCTTTTGGAAATTTCCTTATTGCTCTCAGGGCACGAAACTCAGGTTGCACAGTCCTCTCACATGAATTTAAATCAATTTTTTAAAGCAGCAATTTTTCTCTAATTTTTTAATTGAGATAAGATTTTCCTCTAATTAAATAATTATGTTAATAAAGCATCATTTTAAGATAAATCTTATAGATTTAATATTTATGTATTAAGAATAAATTGGATTTGACTTTAAAATAAATCAAGAAGAGTTTCTTGAAACAATAATCATGGTTAGCATGTAGATTGGAGAATTGGGTAGAAAATATTTAATCTTTCTGTAGCATGTCTATTATCAAATTAAATATCTGCTCAAGTCAACTGCATCTACACTAGTTTAAAAATTCTACAGGTAGTTAATCAAGTCTTCCTGAGAGAATTATCCTAACTTTTATTTCCAGCCTTGTCTCCCATACAATTTATTAAACAAACAAACAAAAACAGCCTTGTTTTCCAACCAGGCAAATATATAATTATCATCTAAATAAATCTTCTCATTTTCAGCCCCGTGATTTTATTTATCATATTGTTTCTTTTCTTGGAAGGACCACCTTGCTCTTCTTTATCTATTTCAAGCCACTTATACCTCCAAACTTTGACAAAGTACATTCTCTTCAAGAAAAGTTTTTTACTGAGCACTCAGCCCACTGTGATCTATGTCTTCCTAGAGTCCCTTGCATGTAATAGTATAAATAATGTAATATAGAAAATGTGCTATACCCAAGCATACATGTTTCCTAACTGTTTATATTTGGAAGATGTGACCACTGTTATTATTGTCATTTTGACTATTCCCATCATAGCATATGCCGGTCTTTTCTGTTATTTAACCTCTCATGTTTTTCAACGTTTCCCCAACTAGTTCATAGTATTTTATTACCTAGGAACCATAGCTTTACTTCTCCACATTAAACATATCTACCAACATACAATATATGTTCAATGAATAATTGAAGAAATAAAAGCTGAAGAAAATGGAAGGGAGGAGGGAAAATGGAAGGCAGGAGGGAAAGGTAGAAGCAAACAAATTATGAAACATGGAACAAGTAAAATGATCCTCATTGACCACTAACCCCCAAATCATTTTATAAACACACTTTCAAAACAGCCTGAAGCTTGAGGTTGGTGAATTAATATTTGCAAAATTGCTTAAATATTATACAATGCTATACAGATGCAGGCATTAAAAACTAATCTAAATCCGAAACCAGAATAACTTCTGCTCTGAATACTGTTGAATTGTCTTTCGAATCTGTCCCACACAACTCTGTCCCTTTGTAAATTTACTGAAAATTGTGCAATACTTGTGGGATTTAGAATGGTACAAGTGAATTCTAATGAAATTCTGTGAAGAGTCAGTCATCCTATTACTAAGAGATACTTGTCTTTTTTTCCCGAGAGACAACTTAAAAGCCTTTAACTGCAGACAAGAGATTTGCTACACAGCCAGAATGTTAAAAACTCATTTCAAATCTTCTTACCATTTTAAATATACATTTAAGAAAGCAAGCTATGACTGCTAAAGGGGTTGTTTGACTTTTAGGCTACTAAAAAGTCCCCATTACATGTTCCACAATAGTTATTTTACAAATATATAAACAGGTATTTACACAGCATATGAGGTCCCTTACAAATACGCTTTTAAAATCTAGTATAAATTTTTATATATTTGAGCAAGTGTTCTATTGCCAATCCTTCTATCGCTGTTTACCATAAAAATAAACAAACCACAGAGTTGCTATTGCTCCTCAGATTTGTTTCAAGTAATGCCATATATGTGACGAAAAGAATATGAAAAATAATCCATTTCAAGACAAGACACATTCAATTAGCTAAAAGGGGACACATTTAAATAGGAGAAAGTTGATATGTCTATGTTTTCAGACGTACGTAACATCATTTTATATTCATACATAAAGGTTTAAATTCCCTTCTATTACCTTTTGAATGCTGTCCTTAAAATGCTGTCCTCAATTTGAAGTGCCTCCTTTTTGCATTTCCTAGCTGATAGCTTTTCTATTTGAAATACTATTATTTATTTATTTATTTATTTATATTTATTTTTTGGCCATGCCAGGCGGCTTGTGGGATTTTAGTTCCCCGAACAGGCATCCAATCCAGACCCTCAGCAGTGAAAGTGCAGAGTCCTAACCACTGGACCATCAGGGAATTCCCTGAAATACTATAATTTATTTTAGAGGACATTTAAATTTAAATATTGTAGCAAAGGTACTAATTTGGAAGTACCCTTTGCAATAACAATGCTAAAATAAGGTAGGTTAAAGAAAGTACAGATCAGACAGAGAAAGACAAATACTATATGGTAGCAGTGGGGAGAGGGAAGGAGGGAGGGCTAATATAGGGGTAGGGGATTAAGAGGTACAAACTATTAGGTATAAAAGAAGCTGCAAGGATATACTGTACAACACAGGGAATACAGCAAATATTTTATAACTATAAATGAAGTATAACCTTTAAAAATTGTGAATCACTGTATTGTACACCTGTAATGTATAATATTATACATCAACTATACTTCAAATAAAAAAACTTATTATATAAATATATGCAAATTTATAAATTAAGTATGATATGTAATCTGTAGCAGAGTAAATGTACATATAATGTATAAAATATAAATATGTGCAATCTTCAAAAAAGTAATAAATCATGCTGATAGTATGTGCACTTTTTAATCAATCAATTAATTATTTTATTTATTATTCAAGTATAACTGACTTAACAATATTAGTTTTAGGTATACAACATAGGGATTTGAAGTTTTTATACATACAAAGTGATCATCACAATAAGTCTAGTTACCATCTGTCACTACACAAAGTTATTACTATATTATTAACTACATTCCCTATAGTGTGCATTACAATCCTGTGACTTATATATTTTAAAACTAAAAGTTTGTACCTATTAATCCCCTTCACCTATTCTGCCCATCTCCACATCTCTCTCCCATCTGGCAACAACCAGTTTGTTCTCTGTATCTATGAGTTTCTATTTTGTTATGTTTGTTCATTTTTTTGTTTTTAGTTTCCACATATAAGTGAAATCATAGGCTATTTGTCCTTCTCTGTCTGACTTATTTCATTCAGCATAATACCCTCCAGGTTCATAGATAGATAGATAGATAGATAGATAGATAGATAGATAGATAGATAGATAGATCTATATATATCTATATATCACATCTTCTTTATCCATTCATCTATAGATGGACACTTAGGTTATTTCCATATCCTGGCTATTGTAAATAATGCTGCAATGAACATTGCATTTGTTATGAAGTGGTAAAATGGCACTTTAACTCTGTGGTATTCCTCCCAAAATATGTATAACTCCAGTCTAACCATAAGATGAACATCAGACAAATACCAATAGAGGGACATTCTATAAAAAATCTGACCAGTACTCCACAAAACTGTCAAGGACATAAAAGATATAGAAAGTGTGAGAAACTCACACACAAGTGATGCCTAAGAAGATAAAATGACTGAATATAATGTGGGACTCTGAATGGAACCCTGGAACAGTAAAAGGACACTAGATAAAAATTAAATATTTGAATGAAGTATGGACTTAAGTTAATAATGTATTAATATTGGGATACTAATTGAAATAAATGTAACACACGTGAGATATTAATAATAGTGAAAACTGGTGTGACGTATATGGGAACTCTGTATTATCTCTGTAATTTTTTTGGTAATTCTAAACCTATCTAAAATAAAAGTTTATTTACAAAAATCAAGTTTAGAAACATATGCAGATCACAGGAAACTATAAAAAAGAACAGAATTATTTAAAATTAAATAGAACTTCTAGAAATGAAAACATGTATATAAATTAAAACACAATATTAATGTAAGGTATCAGCTGCATTAATAGATGAAACTAAAGGGAGAGTTAATAAGCTGGAAGATTTGTCAGAAGAAATTACAAAGAACAGCACAACAAGACAAAAGATGAAAAAGTGAAAGAAAAGTGTTTAGATCATCACTATTAGAGCAGTTTTCTGTTTCATTAATTTGTGTTTTTCATTTCCTTCCTTCTACTTTGAGTTTAGGCTCTTGTCCTGCTTCCAACTACATAAGTTAGTTCCTTAGGTCAATACATTTTGGCCTTTCTTTTATTTTAATATGAGTACAAAGTTACAATTTTCTTCAAAATACCACTTTTGTTGCATCCTACAAATACATATACATATCTTTTCATTGTTATTTTTACTAATTTTAATATCCATTTTATTTTTCAATTGAGAATTTATCTAGATATGTTTTTATATTCCATACAAGAGGATTTTTTAATTTATATTTTTGTTACTAATGCATCTCTTCATTATTTTGTTTACAGAGAATGTGATATAAATGATGAGGCTGAGATTTGTTTTTTTGTTAAGTAAGTGGTCGTTTTTTTAAAAGATTCTACACATGCTTGACAAAACTGGATATTCTCAAATTTGGGTTGGAGAGTAATATAAATATTACTTTAAATTATCTGGATACTTAATATTTTTATAATAAAAGAAATATTTTTACATTCTAATTGATTTTTGCTTACACACAAGAGTATAATACATTTTTACACACTGATTTTATATCACTAAACCTCACTAAAACCTTATTTTTAATTCCAATTATTCATATCCAGATTCTTTGGAATTTTCTATGTATATATTAATAATACCTATGAAATATCTATGAACACTTACTTTTTGTGTGTGTGTGTGTGGTACACGGGCCTCTCACTGTTGTGGCCTCTCCCATTGCGGAGCACAGGCTCCGGACGCGCAGGCTCAGCAGCCATGGCTCACGGGCCCAGCCGCTCCGTGGCATGTGGGATCTTCCCGGACCAGGGCACGAACCTGTGTCCCCTGCATTGGCAGGCGGACTCTCAACCACTGCACCACCAGGGAAGCCCTGAACACTTACTTTTATTTCGTCTTTCCCAATTCATATGTCTTTTTTTTCCCCTTCTTAGTTTACTAAGAACAGTGAATGTTGAAAAAAGAAGTGATATTGAGTATCTCTGCGTTATCATTTCAGAGAGAAAGCTTTCTTCACATCATTATTAAGTATGGTATTTGCTCTGGTTTTCTTATACCTATCCTTTTCCAGATTAAAGAAATTCCCTTCTATACTAGTTTGGAATTGCTATTATGAATCAATATTGATTTTGCATCAAGTGCTTTTTCTGCATCTATCTGTGTGATAGTGTAATTTTTTCTTTAATCTCTTAATGTGACAAGTACATTAATTTTCTAATATTTAACCAATTTTGCATTCCTTAGGCAAAATTGATTTGCAAAATACACATCTATTATCCATATTATAGGCCTACTTTAATGACCCTAAGATTACTTAATTTGATCATCTGAAAAGAGCTTATTTTCAACTAAAGTTTTATTCACAGGTACAAGACATTGGAATATCAGTATATTCACAGGGGGTGAGGCAGTGAGGGCGGCAGAGGAAGGTTGGACAAGTCAACCTACAATACCATGTAAAAATATTAAATTAATGTAGTGTTGTGGAATAATCTGCCTGTGATTAATTTGAATATCTCCTAAAAATAAACTGTTATCTATTAAAACTCAATTAATATATTTACAAATAGTTTACATTTATTAATGTGATAATGGGCTATATACTTTAAGATAGACTTCTAAATGGAAAAACAAGAAGAAAAATGAAAAAAAAAACTGCAATGAGAAATGAATTACATTTTCATTTTGCAGAGCTGTGATATATATTTTCTTTTTTATCATTTTTACTTTGTCATTAAATTAACACAGATTCATAAGAGATGTCACCCTAAATGGATATCTCTGAATCTGGTGTAGAAAAAGGTCACACTTAATCAAAGCAGATCAGATGATTCACCAAGTCTTGGTCCTGGCCATAATGTAGTATCATAAGTTTCATACTGAATTTATATTGTGTACACATTTTTTGTAAGTCAGTTAAACTCTGTATATTTAAGGGTAACATAATTTCTAAACCTCACATTTCAGAAGCCTGAAAGTTAAGAGAAAAACCCCTCCTCACATATTCACATATACATACAAAGTCTGAAACAATGAGCAGCTTTTGTAGTCTTAGAGATTTCTCATAATTCAGATTTCAAAAAAAATGCTATCTTTATTAGGAGTAAGTGATACTTTCAAGAAATCTGCCAGAAAGAAGTATCTTCAGGGAAATCCAAGTTTCAGTCAAAATCATGATATATAATTAGCATCATCAATAGGTTAAGGCTCTGTGGGAGTTTGTTTGCCATGAAACAAGATTTCCAGAAAGCACAATGGAAGGGTGGAACCAGAGCCAGAGAAGTCATATTCAAAATCCAGACGCATAAAAAGATGAGAATTAAAAAACAGATTTTAACCAAAGGACCTATATTTTAAATCATTAGATAAGTCAAGTTGGGATTAGTAGGCTTAAGGTCCATGGCAGTGGGGAGAGTGTTGTCTCAGGTCTCTTTTAGGACTATATATTTTATATTTTCCCTTGAAAGTGTAGACTTCTTATATTACTATGAACATTTGAGTCTAACTACATTTTCTTCATTCACTCTGAATTTTAAGAAGTACACTGATTATAACTAAAAATAATGAAGTGGTTCTCAGACATTATTTTTCTAAAGTAGGAATGTGGACAGGCTAAGAAAGATCCTTTTATTCCTTCACACTATTTTAATGTTTCTCATTTCTCAAAGAGCACCCTCAGGCGAAGTCTTGTATCTGTTACAGAGACTCTAAAAAGGAAATCTCAGTTCCTGTAAGACATTTGCACATTTAGAAAAGAGTCTCTGAATTTCATTAGTATCATCAAGAAAGAGGATGGCAGAAAAGATATAGTAATTAATGCATATTAAATGCATCATATTTTACTTGATTCTACACTTAAAGACGGGAAGATTAAGCTAAACATTTCTACTTTTATTTCTCTTGCTTCATGTATGATATGATAAGTGAATGTTATAGCTTTAATGTTTTGGTTAAAAAACTTTTTCATGCTAACCAACCCATAGGAAATAACACTGATGAAATTTAGAATATAATTCTAACTCTTCAACTTTATCACCTACCTTATTTTACATAATTCATACCACTGTAACTTAATTATGTGAACAAAAAAATGCTGTTTTTAACCTATGCTTTTTTTATGTTTCCTAAAAAACAAAAAAAAAAAATTGTGACTGCTTCTGAAGTGAATCCCTCATGTGCTTACCAATCTTTATTTGTCTACCTCTTTGCCTGTTGCCAGAAAAATGAGGACCCTGAGCAAGCCAGAGCTGGGATAACCAAATGGTATGACCATCATGTATCAAGCAGGGCAGACTATTTTCAAAAAGGTTGTGGGCACTTTACTCTGAAAGGAATGATTACTTCAACCTCTAAATTAGAACATAAGCTCAAACATGGGACTACATTTAGGAGGAAGGTAGATTCTATCCTGGGCATGAAGGAAAGGCTAAAAGGTTAGGGGCCTCCACCCCTATTTCAATCATAGAAGGTTCGTTTCTATTTGTTTCATATATTATAAAAAATACCAAAATTGGGTTGAAGTAGGGTCTTTAAGTTAAATTTGAGTCATTTTATTAGCAAAAATTAATTTCATTGGAGAAAACCAGCGTTAAATAAATAAAGTCAACTAAGGAGGCTTTGCTAGATTAAGAATGAGGAAAGAGTACAGTATAAATGTTGCTAGGGTAGGAAGTCCCACTATACCATTAAAAATATTGATAGACAATTATCAGTATAGCAGCTCTGAGAGGCTACAATGAAAAGGCTAAGATGATCTTGACCTTCTTTGCAAACAAGAGGAAGGTTTTCACTTAAACACTGAAATTTCTTTTTTTGTTTTGTTCTTGTTTTTTTTTTTTTAACATCTTTATTGGCGTGTAATTGCTTTACAATGGTGTGTTAATTTCTGCTTTATAATAAAGTGAATCAGTTATACATATACATATGTCCCCATATCTCTTCCCTCTTGCATCTCCCTCCCTCCCACCATCCCTATCCCACCCCTCTAGGTGGTCACCAAGCACCGAGCTGATCTCCCTGTGCTATGCGGCTGCTTCCCACTACCTATCTATTTTACGTTTGGTAGTGTATATATGTCCATGCCACTCTCTCACTTTGTACCAGCTTACCCTTCCCCCTCCCCGTTTCCTCAAGTCCATTCTCTAGTAGGTCTGTGTCTTTATTCTCGTCTTGCCCCTAGGTTCTTCATGACCATTCTTTTTAGATTCCATATATATGTGTTAGCATAGGGTATTTATTTTTCTCTTTCTGACTTACTTCACTCTGTATGAAAGTCTCTAGGTCCTTCCACCTCACTACAAATAATTCAATTTCGTTTCTTTTTATGTCAGAGTAATATTCCATTGAATATATGTGCCATATCTTCTTTATGCATTCATCTGTTGATGGATAC
>NC_041218.1:65419382-65419579 GCF_002837175.3 Physeter macrocephalus
TTTTTAGTTTTTTAAGGAACATCCATACTGTTCTCCATAGTGGCTGTATCAATTTACATTCCCACCAATAGTGCAAGAGGGTTCCCTTTTCACCACACCCTCTCCAGTATTCATTGTTTGTGGATTTTTTGATGATGGCCATTCTGACCAGTGTGAGATGATATCTCATTGTAGTTTTGATTTGCATTTCTCTAATG
>NC_041218.1:65420149-65477033 GCF_002837175.3 Physeter macrocephalus
ATATTTCTGTTTTTGTGCTAGTACCATACTGTCTTGATTACTGTCACTTTGTAGTATAGTCTAAGTCAGGGAGCCTGATTCCTCCTGCTCCGTTTTTCTTTCTCAAGATTGCTTTGGCTATTTGGGGTCTTTTTAAACACTGAAATTTAATTCAATCAAAAAGGCTGAATTTGTGCACCATTTGCAATGTCAGACATGCTATACGTCAATGATAAATAAGAGGCAACCCCTGTTCTCAAGAATCTTTTCTGAGTTTTGATGTTGTGAGGTGGTGATTCACTCATTTTATTTTCCCCAGTGGATGTTCCAATGAAGACAATATCCAGAGTGGGACTTCCCTGGAGGTCCAGTGATTAAGATTTCGCCTTCCAATGCAGGGGGTGCCGGTTTGATCCCTGTTGGGGAGCTAAGATCCCACATGCCTTGTAGCCAAAAAACCAAAAATACATGAAACAGAAGCAATATTGTAACAAATTCAATAAAGATTTTTAAAAAATGGTCCACATCAAAAAAAAGAAACAAAACAAAAAAACAAACAAACAAAAACAGAACAATATCCAGAGTGGCTTTCTAGATGTTAGAGGGAAAAAAAAATAAGAGAAACTCTACTTTTCACTATAATGGATTAACTTATATCAGACAAATATCTTGCTGAGAGAATTTAGTGAAACTTGATACTATGTAAAATGAATTGCTTTGAAGTCACGGGAAAGCTACTAAGTCACCAAAATTTGACATACCAAGATCTCTAAGAACTGGAAATGCATTCCAATTAGCCTAGCAGTTTGGGGCAGTTTTTGCCTTGAGCCACTTGAAGAGTCATACAGGAAGAGTGACTGAGCACTTTAATGGAAATTTGCAGGTAACTGGAAGAAAAGGTAAACCCAGCATACAGCCTTTCTACAATTCAGGGGAGAGAAAAATAAGAGCTGAGGGTTGAGACTCGCTAATTCTCTAGGACTTAGTGTAAATAGACAAAGATTTAAAAGTTCTGAAACTCAGCTTGAAACTGCTCACTTTCTAATTAAATTAAGAAAATAAGTGTTTTCTCTACCAGTCAGAAACAAATGTTAACCTTCTCTGAATGAAGAAAACATTATCCAGTGATTACTATTGTTCCTAAATTATGACTATATTCAATCAAAAATTGCTAGACATACGAGTAGACAGAATCAAAAGAAAAATGATAATAACTGATCTATAGTTCATTCAGACATTGGAGATATAAGAAATCAGTTTTAAAATAATTGTTATTAATAAGCTGAAGAAAAGAAATGAGAAGATAAAAAATACATCAAAAAACTAGAATCTACAAAAATAGAGTCAAATAGAAATCTAGACCGAAATTACACAGCAACTAAATTAGGAGCAGAATAGATAGATTTAACATATAATTAGATAGAGCAAGAGAGAGAATTAATAAATAAATAAGAGCAGTTGAAAATATGAGAATTGAATTAAAAAGAATTGAAAATACCAAAAAAGTATGAGGAATAATACAGATAAGACAGTAAGATTGTGAATATATATATATATATATATATATACACACTTGACCCTTAAACAACACGGGCTTGAACTGCATGGGTCCACTTATACAAGGATTTTTTTTTTTTAATTCAATAGTAAATACTGCACTACATGATTTGAGATGGGTTGAATCCACAGATGCAAACCTCAAGTACAGAGGACTGACTCTCTCTTACGGTTTCAGGAAGAGTTGTTGATTTTTTTCAGTCTATTAAGCTTTCTACTTGTTGTTAGGGTCGAGTGGAGATTTCCAAATTCCTTACATGAGGAACTGGAAATGGGAAGTCTGTTGGAAACTTAATTTTTCTTAAAGTAGGACATGAATTGCATGGATTAGATATTTTTCATTTTACATGCCTTAAATATTCCATTAAAATATTAAAAATAAGAATGTATGCAATAACAATAAGGACTTGAGAATTATAAAAGGAATTAAAATAATATCTTGTTTTAAGGTGATTTTATCAAGAAATCGCTTAGGTGGAAAGGAAATCAATTGCATGCTGCATAAAGGTTCTATTATTTCTGAGATAGTCATAAAGGGCATGTTAAAAATGTATTGAGTAGTTATAATTTTTATTTCTAGAATTTATTTTAAATTATCAAAAAGTAATATACATGAGAAAATTTATAACTTAGGTTAACAACTGAGCAACTGTTCTGCTCTAAGAACCTTTGATTTATTTGTTATATTTGTAGCATTACTGTTGCATCTCTTTCTAATGTACTTGCTTTAGTATTAAAAACATGTGGTGTTCAATTTGTCTTCCCCAGGAGTCCATGACTCTATAGACTACATGATACTGGCAATATTTTATTCCATATACATCTTAAGCTGACTAATGCCCCCTTGACAGAACTGTAAAGTGTGAGTACACTTTCAGTCAACTTTAAGAACTACTGGAAAAATAAAACTAATTTTAATAATGATTAATTTCCTTATTAGAAAGGACCTGTATGTTCATTATAGAAAAACTGAAAAATAAACTAAAAATTGAAAAAAGGAAAAGCACTTGTAAGGCTCCTACTTAGAACTAGTCAGTGCTAACATTTTGGTTTCCCTTCTTTTTTCAGTACATAAGCTTTTATGCGATTGCAATCTTTCAGTCTTTAAAGATATATTTATCACTTTAATACTTAAAAATTATAAAAGTGACATATATATTGTAGAACCAAAACAAAATATAAAACACTTTGAAGAACAAAATGTAAATGACCTTTCAGCAGATATTGCTGGCTGCCAATCCCGTACCCATTTTCCCCTACTTTTTAGGATTTGGCTCAAGTTAGTGCAGGAACTTTCTCCCAACTACCTGCCTTTGATATTCTTAACTGTGAAAAATGTGGAAACTACATTCATTCATTCATTTATTCATTCATTCTTATTTGTTGCCAAAATTTGGAGGAATTTCTACTGAATTTGATGACAATGAAATAGAACTAAGAATATAATTGGTTGGCTATTAATGATTTTCTCCCTAAAAATAGAATAAGTCTACCCATATCAGAGTATTTACAAAACACTTCATTCCTCCAACAATCACTGAATCCAAAGATAATATAAATCAGAAAAAAAGTATATAAGTATGTGTTTACTGTGCTAAAGCTAGATTTTGAAACTTATAGAAGGACAAGGGTGATAGGAAAAACTCTATGTCCAGCGAGAAAAATTCATATTCTCTAACCCTTCTGCTAGCCACATGCAATTTTAAACAAGAAGCCCTTGTTTTTAACAATCTTTCCAATTTTCCTTTGTTATATAAAGAATAAAGCCAGATGGAAGAGAGTGAAGGCATTTTCTGATTGCTTTTTAGTTTTCCATTAAGCTTCTTAGCACAGATTAGAATTAGATATATAACAGGATATGGGGTGAATTTTTTGTGTTGCACCAGAATTATCAGTGTGGCTCAGAGCTAAAAACAATAATACTCCACAAACTATCGATTGCTGACAAGAATTGAGAACAGGCACATTTTATCACAGTTTACTAAAAGTTAAAGAAATCTTCTCACCCCCACTACAACTTTCTTTACTTTATAAGGCTGGGAGGATACTGGAGGAAAGAGTGATCAGGTTTACAGACAGACCTATGCAGGGTGCTTCCTAAAGGATATATTGTTTAACTTACTACCCTGTTTATGAGAAAGAGAGAGGAGGGGGCTTCGTTTCTATCTCAAAACAGCAGAGTGCAGAGAAAAGAAAATCACTTGTAGAGCAAAGAGTACAAGACTGCCTGAAATCAGGGGGATAAGCATTTCAGTCCTCACCTGGATGTCTGCTTAGGCATGCAAACTCTACACTTGTCTGAGCAGGGTATAAGAGAATTGAAGAGAGATAGTAGTGACGGAGAAAGGATGATCGGAGAGCTGTTCATACCCTGCAATGTCGTATAGAAAGGAATGCATGAGTTTCTCTGCAAAAGTTAAGTGGACATCACAAAAGCCTGTACTATCTTGCTGGTATTTCATCCAAGAGTGCTGCCTGCAAGTGGGAGGACTGCAGCAAGAGTATATGTGCTGAGGGAAAGAGCCGAGTACAGCCTTGGAAGGAGTTGAGCCAGAACTGGACCTTCTACAATAGAGAAGTATCAAGTGGAGAGACTCCACAGAATCTCCAGAGAACTCAGTGGGGTGTTCATCTGAGAACCATCCTCTAGACACCTTCCAAAAAGAGGGCATCAATATTTCATCAGAGTAAGTCTAAGAAACAGTTACTCTCAATGCGGGGAGCAGTACAACTGTGACCAATCCTCATTCTTCTCCCCACATCATCGACACTAGAGAACCCAAGCTTCAAAGGGAAGGGGGAAGAACCCAAGTCTTTGCTACAGATTGAGAAATAGATGGGTTTGAAACCAAGATTATGCTTTAAATTATAAAGTACACTATGTTTTAATGACCAAAGTATCTGGAATGTTTTAGAATCTGCTTGAGATTTCATTAAAGGACAGGAAAGAAAAATATATCAAAGCTCTGGGGAAAGTGATGATTGTAGAAAAATAACTATTTCTGATTTATATTTCACTGATTTGAAACTCCTTAAAAAGTTGGTAACAGATATGAAACAGGGACAAGACCAAGGAAAATGCCTCTCAGCATTTTTTACTATTACAACCCACAGAGCAAAAGATTAAAATAATGTACTACTTTTGCTTTAGCTTAACTAGTCTGAGTACAGTCTACTTCTAACATTTTCCAATTAAAGCAGCTTGACAGTTATTTGAAAAGCTGGCAGAGAGGAAAGAAACTAAGTGAAGAAGAAAAAACGCCAGAACTCAGGTGCTATACAAAAAAAAAAAAAAAAAAAAAATCAGCCAACCTGCTTTCCCATCATCCTTTGTACAGCTACCTTTCTACCCACTCGCATTTCATTAGCAATTTAGTGCTTAGCATGTTGGTTACAGTAGCTAAGTGTTAATTGGCTATTTGGTATGTTATGCCAAGATGAACCTGATTAATTAAAAGAGGAAGCACTATCCTTTGAGCAACATGACTGGGGCACTGATGTTGATGCCTCAGGTTGAGTGTATAATGAGACTTGTAGCTTCAGGCAAAGGGATGCTGCAAGCTTTCAGACTCTGGCAGAGCACAGAATTAAGTATTAGCTCTGTAGTGGACCCCTGCTTATCAGCAACCTTGCTATTACTCTCCTGACCCTGATGTGCATAAGCAATATTTTCATCCTCTTCCCAAGAGATTTATCTGGCTGTTGAAGTAGAAAATGAATATTTTACAGTTCACTTGTCTGATCAATTACCTACAAGCTGCTGCAGTATTTTATAGCCAGTGGAAGAGCTGTGTAGGTGATGATAGAGAAATCTGGAGGGAATCTCTTAGCCAACTACACAAAAGGGAATAAGACTGTGAATGAGCCATCAGTAACAGTTCTTTGTTCATATGGGTCTAGCCAGAAATTACAGTGTAACCAATTAATGTACTTAAGTGATAATCAGCAGAATGTGAATTCTAGAGGTGAAGAAACTTGACTGCTTGATTAGAGGATAATGAACTACGGAATGGTTCAAAGCCAACCCTTCTCAAGGCAACAGCTCCCTTAGTCCTGCCATTTTTGTCTTCAGTAACTGGATGAAAATCTTTTTCCAGTGACACTTCGGAAATTAAAAAAATAAAAGTAAGTAAAATGTGCATATCTGAAGAAATGCTGTGCTCACAGTCTTATAGAGAAGAATATTATCATTGCTGACTTTCAAGAAAACTTGTCTTTAAATGAATATCTGATTTGTATAATTTTTATAATTAAATATTATCTTATATGATCTTGATTGAACAGTTTAAAATTACCCAAAAGAATTACTATCAATAAAAGGACTTATTTCACCCCCTAAAAGAAATATTCTAAAAGACTCTCAGATGCATTAAAATTAGTTTAATACTTAATGTTTGGGGATATTTTTTTCTTTTTTAATATTCATAAATCATGTTACTGGAATGACATTTTTAAAAATAATTTGTCTCAAGCTTCACATAAATATGTAGCTGAAATATGATGAGAAATATTAAATGATACAATGGCTGGGATCTGCCATCTGTATAACAAAGTCCACCGTTCTCTTCAAAATATAAAACTGGCTTTGACAAACAGACTGAAAGTTATGCACTGCTCAGTAACTTCTAAGAAAAATGAACCAAGATTTTATTTTGCTTAACAAACAGAAATTAGAGTAGGTTTTATTTAGATACAGTGATGATAAAGCCATTTTTCAGTGACTAAATGAAAAGATGATCTTAAAGGAAGAGACAAAGTATTTTCTTAAATATACATTAGTTTGGAAATGTTTCATTTGTATTTGAAAAAACTACATTTTTCAATTTTCATAATGAAATTTTACTTTACCCACCAACTAATTATTCCATTAAGTGATAACTTCAAATTGAAAAATAAAGAAAATAAGGTTTATATAAGAAAGATTAAGTTATATGGAGAATTAACATCTTTTTCCTCATTCTATCACAGTTTCCTTTTTGTTTTGATTTTTTCCATCATAGTGATTGAATGACAAATCTAACCAAGGAGTAGAAATTTTAATCTCTTTTTGATATATCAAAAGTGATCTTGGGGCTTCCCTGGTGGCGCAGTGGTTGAGAGTCCGCCTGCCGATGCAGGGGACGTGGGTTCGTGCCCCGGTCTGGGAGGATCCCACATGCCGCGGAGTGGCTGGGCCCATGAGCCATGGCCGCTGAGCCTGCGCGTCCGGAGCCTGTGCTCCACAATGGGAGAGGCCACAATAGTGACAGGCCCACGTACCGCAAAAAAAGAAAAAAAAAAGTGATCTTGGATCATGTACTTAAAATTTAAGATGCATTTTTAAATGCTCTTTACCTGTAATTGTACTAAAATTTTCTTGCATTATGTAGGGCTCAGAATATGAAATTCCCTAATAAAGAAATTTTAATTACTAAGATTAATCTACACCACAGATTGCCAAGTGTTTGAAAATAATATGAATTGGTGAAAGATGTGTGAAAAATATACATCAAAGCTATCTGAAGCCCTTGATATAAGAACCTAACTCAAAAGTATTAGAGCAACTATAACATTTATGGAGATTTTTATTTCACTATATAATATCAAAACAATTCTATCAGTTAGCTGATGTCTTTTGGTCTTATTTTTAATCTACCTACTCACTTATTTCTTTTAGCAAAAAACAAAAAGAGAGTCCATCAATCTTTGCTTTACTGATTTTGTAACTAGGTCATTTTACCTCATTAGTTTTGGCTGCCTTTTGAGTTATTTTTTTCCTGCATATTTTAAGTCCTTCTATTTCCTCTTTATTTATTTTGTTTTTCCTTCTCTGTTTTTTTCTCTTCTCAATAATAGAATGATGATGGGATTTTCATAGAATAACTATTGCTTCTCCTATAGAAGTATGCTATGATGACATGAAGCCCTCAGTCTTAGACTTTTCAAGGCTATTCTGGCATTTAATTGATAATAAAATACATCAAGAAATTAATATCTGGTAGGTTGGTTATGTTCCTTAGATTTCAAGTCATATGTTATTAGACATATATACTCTCCTAAATTAAAATACTTCTCTCTCATTAAAGGGCTATTTGAGAGGCAAATTCATAACATAGGGGTCAAGAGTTCAGCTCTAGAGACCCAATATCTGGTACAAAACCATGGCTCTTGTCTTTATCAGCTCTGAGCCACAGCAAGATACATAACTTCTCCAACTACTGCAAGAGGATAAAGATGATAATAAGTAGTAGCTGCCTCATAGGTTGTTATAAGGATAAATATATCAACACATGAAAAACACAGAAAATTGGCACATGTTAAGTATACATGAAGATTAGCAATTAAAGAAATTGTGAATTTCTTTATATAAAGAAATTCTTTATATAAAGAAATAAAGGTGAATACATTTTCAACTTCAGAAGAATGCTCTGTGGTATACAATTATTATTTAAATGGGTCCCTAGTTAATGTTTCTTTGGGCAGATTGACTCTTTTTGTGATTGGCCAATGTAGAGTTGTGGAACCCATCGCCTGTTGCTCCTGCTGCCAAAATGGCCTTTGCCTCTGGCTTTCCCTTCAGTTTGGTCTGTCTCTTTGCATGAAGTCCATAGATAACTGATAGTAGAGTCATCCAAGAAGTTTGCTTATTAAACTACACAGACTTTTGGAACCCAATCCAACATAATAAAGCAGAACTTTTGAAGATAAGATTCAGAAATTTATTTTAAATGAATTAAATTTAAAATAATGTTTTAAATAAGAACTCAGATAATTGTTTTAGATGACACTGACCACACAAGCTTCTCTTCCTTGTTTACTTTCTTTCTTTTACCCCAATATCACCTTCCTGATATGTTTGCCCTTCCATCAAATCTTGTGAGATATTGAGGCAAATTATTACTTTGTCTAGAGAGATTTATTTTTATGTGCATTACATTAATTGTGAAATAAAAATTTCTGTTTATTTAGACATAGGCAAATGTGGGGTCCTTCACTTGAGTCTCTACGTGATCTCACTACAGCCAATTGCCTTATTTGTTAAAGTTCTACCCCAGGGTACAATGGCCCAGCTGATAGAGTATTCTTAAATGATATCCACTTATTTCAACTTCATGGAGCTGAACTGGTTTCCCAAAACGGAGCAGTAGTGGTGTAGACTGTATCTAATCAACAGGACACAACATCAGAACTGAAAGATCAGATTCATAATTTTAGTTCTACTTCTAACATTGCATAGCTCTGAATAAAGCTTTGGCATATATCCACTTAAATATAAAATAAGAAAATCCTTAATCCATGGAAAACATGTTTCTGTAGATTTCATAAAACACTTTTTGAAGAAAATAAATAGTTTCTAGGACATTCACATCACAGATGCTTCTGAGTATTACAGCTTTATTATTACCCTGGTGAACTAATAGTATGATTCTTTAAGTAACTCATATTGTTTCCCTTTTTGCCTTGGTTGCTAGGATGCATGGAATTACATTTTGTTCTCAATTACAATATTATTTCTAAATCTATATTTTGGGCCAAAACTCTTTATCTGACTTTTATCTTAATTTCACTCTAATGGAAAAGTACAATGCTTACAATTTGTAAGTAAGGACGATCGAATAATAATAAATAAATGCTTAGATGATCAGAAAAAGGGAACACTATTTTTTTCCTTCTTCAAAATGGTGATGAAAAAGCTAATGAATTATTTCTAAAACAATTTCAGAAAAGAAAACACTATATAAACCCAAAATTATGTTAGATATAGGATGATGATATGAATTTTCCAGTACTTTTTGCTTACTGCCAGTGAAAATTCACCTACACAAAAAGGAGACTTTATTACAAACTAGAACAATATTAAGAAATATTAATTACTTTATTATTATTTATAACTAGTGGTTTCTCACATAATTTAACTCTTTAGTATGGTTTTATAATAGCATCTTGACTTGGTTGACAAGAATATCATAGAACTACATAAATTCAATTTTATTTTACGTCTTTTTATAAAGCTAATTGTAGCAGCTTTTTAGAAACTAGTATCAGCAGAAGAACTGATAGTAGTGCCACCATGTGGGTAACAATTTGAAAAAAGGAAAGCTTTTTAAAAAAAATATGGTCTCTCTTTATCCAAAAAGACAAAAATGCTTTTATTTCACTTTTCTGTTAGCCATTGTAAGTAAGGGAAGATAACATTTTTTAAAAGTAGGCAAAGTACAGAAAGCCTTAAGGGAAGCAAAAGAGCTTTCACTAGGATGTTACAATTACTGTTTTCACATATTTTCTTTGGAAGTCAGATCCCACTTTTCGTGCTCCGATGCACTTGGGCACAAAGAAAACTTGCAAAGCTAGGTGGGATTTTAAGATTATGGTTTCATTGTTCAAAAATTTCTTTTCTTATTTTACAGTAGAGCCCATTGTGTTATGAGGCAAATAGCATTCCTATGAAACAAGTCCTACTAGGTCTCTACTTCACCTTACAGCTTCTAGCAACTCAATTGAGTTTTGGAGGAAGTAGAGAGAAATTTCTTCAAGTGAAAAAGTTTGCTTAATCTCACACAGACACACACACACACACAGACACACACACACACACACAAACCTACAGACATCCTACTACATGTTTGGAATATGAGCACTGCTTTCTCTAAGAGGCAGACTACTGCTATATCACTTCTCCGGATTGGCCTATTTTGAATAGAAAGAAGGCTTTCTTGCCCCCAACCCTTAGTGTTTTATATGTGAGGTGTAACTTGTGTAGAGTGATTCTTGCCTATTTTTTTTCTTTCTTATTAGGCTCCTTCTTCCCTTATCCTTTGGCTTAAGAGAGCAGGCTGGTGGCGGCTAGGGAGGGGAATCTTTTTTTGTCTGTGCCGACTGGCGTCTCAAGGTTGTTGGCTTCTTCAGCTCCATGTACAGGATATATAACATAAAAAGAAACCTACTGTGTCATTCTTTCGGTTCTTAGGTCCTTAATCACTCTACCTTCTTCTCTGAACACGTCAGAGTGTTCTTGTGTTTGTTTTATATGTAAAACCCAGGGTTTTTAGTTAAACTTAGCAGAAGTGGGGAAAAGCACATCTACTCCATCTTCCTTGAAGTGGACTCCTGGTTTTCTGTGTGATTTGAGGTTATCGGCATGAAACGTCACAGAATTACTTTCTGTCTTGTACCTCTGACAGATTTTCTTCTGAGAGTCCTTCAGCATCACAATTTTCTTCTAATGGACTTTTTCACTAAAAGGAGAACATGTCATATTGGGTCAAGTAAGAGTTATATCCTCTTCCATATTCTAAGGCTTACAATAGCTCAAAGGGCATTTGATGGTTGGCCTCCTTATGATACTACAAAAGTTAAATATACTGCCCTGCAGCAATAATTCCCCTATCAATCATTAATCCACATTCCATACATTTATGAAAACAGTTACCCATCTGTTTCTGATTGGAAACATCAATACCTTTTTAATACAATGGATTTAATAGCAGCAATTATACTACCACTACTAATAAATAACCACCTACTTTGTCCTAGATACTGTACTACGTGGAAACAAAGATGAATATTTTTTAAATTAATTTACACTCCAATGGAGGAGACAAAAGGCAAACAAGTAACTATAATGCTAGAATACACAAAATATAACTGAACAATCTCATAAACAAATTAGCGAATTAAACTTTCACAGGTAATAAGAAATCTGGAAGTACAGCGTCTTAGTAATCCAGATTCCTTATGTATTTTTATCCCACCGTTCTTAGCATATAGTCTTGTTTCATAGTCACAGGGGTAAAGGCAAAGGACAAGCAAAGGTCCCAGAAGTCTCACAAATGACTTCCACTGATATCTCATTGTCTATTCTGGGCCACCTCTAATTGTAAGGGATTCTGGGTAATGTCATTTTTTTCTTAAGATGGGCACATGGCTACTACAGAAAAAGTGGAGTCCTATGAGTAGGAAAAAGCAGAGAATAAACTTTGCTATAGGAGGACGTAAGGCTGGTAATGGAGATGAAGATGGAGGGAACATTACTTTCCTGACACAGTACAATTTGAGTAAGGTGTAAAGTCTAATTGGGAGTAAAGGTTTCTGCTAGAGGAAATGGCATAACCAAAGTTTCAAGGAGATTTTGGAAAATAACGAGTATTCCTGAACAAAATAAACAATAGTTGAAGAGAGAGAATATGACTACAAACATAATTACAACCTTATGCCAGAGCTTGATGGTGGTGGACTCTAGATGCCACGTAGAAAGTAGACTTTATCGTATAGGGATTAGAAAGTCACTAAAAGTTTTAGTAGATGACTGATATTAGATTTGCACTTTGAAAAGAGAACACTAGTGATAGCTCAGAAAATGAATTAGAGACAAGCCTGAAAACCCATCAGTCCATCTTAATCTGACATCAGAATCTAAAGAAGCCCATCTTTTATCATTTCGTAGAAACTGCTCTGTTTAATTATTTAAAAGCATTCTTCTGTAGCTCTGTCACACTTTCTTGAGGCAAAGAGGTCACAATTATATACGATATTCCAAGTCAGGCTTCCTACTGTTTCATTTAAGGTGGGCTACCGCTTTCTGACTTGTTTCCTATAGTCTTGCTTGTGCTGCCAAGTAGTTTCCTCAGTGTCCTTGGCTCTGATTCTACAATGAGCCTACTGGAATTTTCTGGATCTCTGAAAATTGTAGAGTTGATCAATGTTTTTCTCTCACTCAGTCCATACTATTTTTTTTTCCTATTTGTTTACAAGGTTGATCAGGGTGTACAGGCCAGCAGTTCATGGATCATTTTGTCCTTCATTCTATTCAGGCAAATGTGTAAAACAAAAGTTTCAAATTTTTGACTGAGTTTCAAGTATTCTACAAATATATGATTTGCATTTTTAAAACATAGTTGAGTATTTTAAAACTTTATAAGTAAACTACACACACACACAAATGTCAGTATTAACATCTGCTAACACACTGACTATTGTTAACTTAATATGGAAGTTTAACTAATTTTGTATAACCCAGGCACAATTTTTCTTACCATCTCTGAGCATATATTTATTTATTTTTTTTTTATTTTATTTTTTTAAAGAAGATGTTGGGGGAAGGAGTTTATTAATTTATTTATATTTATTTTTGCTGTGTTGTGTCTTCGTTTCTGTGCGAGGGCTTTCTCTAGTCGAGAGTATTTTAAAACTTTATAAGTAAACTACACACACACACAAATGTCAGTATTAACATCTGCTAACACACTGACTATTGTTAACTTAATATGGAAGTTTAACTAATTTTGTATAACCCAGGCACAATTTTTCTTACCATCTCTGAGCATATATTTATTTATTTTTATTTTATTTTATTTTTTTAAAGAAGATGTTGGGGGAAGGAGTTTATTAATTTATTTATATTTATTTTTGCTGTGTTGTGTCTTCGTTTCTGTGCGAGGGCTTTCTCTAGTTGAGGCAAGCGGGGGCCACTCTTCATCGCGGTGCGCGTGCCTCTCACTATAGCGGCCTCTCTTGTTGTGGAGCACAGGCTCCAGACGCGCAGGCTCAGTAGTTGTGGCTCACGGGCCTAGTTGCTCCGTGGCATGTGGGATGTTCCCAGACCAGGGCTCGAACCCGTGTACCCTGTATTAGCAGGCAGATTCTCAATCACTGTGCCACTAGGGAAGCTCAGTATATATTTATTTTTTTATGTAAACCATTGAGTAAGAAGTTTGTAGTTTTGCACGCATCGTTCTTTGAACTTGGCCCTGAGCATGACTCCTCATAATAATTCTTTTTGCCAGCCATTATCCTTTTATGGCAGATATGAAATTGGCTTAATTAAATGCCAGGCAAACCTCAATACATATTCTTGGGAATTATAACAAGTGAACATATAACTTACATTACCCTAATAATGTTGCATTATGTATAATAAATGGTTTGGGAGCTTTTTGTACTTTTAGAATATCTAAATTTTAAGTTTTTAATAAACTTAAAATTCTATCTAAACTTATGCTTATAAATGCTTGTTTTCAAGTGAGGTACAATAATTATCCAATTATCCTTAAAAGAAGAACTCTATAATTCTTAAAAGAACACTATCACCCAATAAAAAGCAGGAAATTAAACTTTGATAATGACTAATTACTCTGACAGGATCAAGCAGACTTAAAATCCAAGGACAATTTTTATTATACTCTCAATGACTGTTTCTTGAACAATATCATCACACTGACAATAGTATGAAAACTAAAGGGGTAACCTGGAATTTTTCATAGGGAATTCACTCAAAAACAAGAAAGTATAATAAGTTGTCTTGTGTGTTTTACATATATGCAGATAAATACTTCCCAAATTCTAAAAGAATTTTATGTTGTACACTTTTACATAATATTTTGGTCTCTGCGAAGTTACAGATAATTTTAAAACATAGGATAAAGAATGTAAACATTTAGAACAGCCCCTTCTTTTTAGCATACTGTGAACAGCTTAACATTACTAAAAGGAGATTAAGTAACAGATAAGGTGAGTTAAACTCATCATATTTGAAAGGGAGGCAGATACGAATGGAAAAAAAAAAGATATTTAAATCCTGGATGACTAACATCACAACAACTATGTGATATGGATTAACTGGGAAGAAAATACAATTAGTGCCATAGTCAGATAATCTAAAGCAGAAAGGATCCCAAGATGGATCACCCGACAAGACTAATACATATGTCCAAAGTCTTACATGCCTTTTACTTTCTACTTTTATTTCAGATTTATTTCAGATTTTTTCCTCTTTTCCCACAGTCAGCCCTGCACTGACAATGGAAGAGTGGGAGATGGTGGAAAAAGATAAAAGGGCTGTTATGTCTACATTGGTCTTTCTTATGACCATGCCTCCCTTGGCACTCAGCTCCAATTATACTGGCCATTTTGCTATTCTTAAACCAGCCAAGTCCAGGCTACATCAAGGCCACTGCACTTACTAATTTTTTTCCCAAATTGTTTGTTTCATTCATGCATCTGTTCAAGTGTCACTTTTACAAAGAGCTTGTCTCCATCTGCTCCTCATATTGCTCTATCTTCATAGAAATTTGCATTATCAAAGACCATAATTAATATTTGTTAAATTGTTTATTTTTAATTATTTCCCATAAGAATGTTACTTCCATGAGGGCAGAGACACTTTGTCTTTTTGCTTACTGCCAAATAGTCAGTGAAGTGTAGTTGGCATTTGGTAGGTTTCAGTACTTGTTGACCAAGTGGATGAATATTTCAGAAATCATAGCCCTTACAAAACTTAGATTTTTTTTTTTCTTAAGAAGCAGACAGAAAAAAATAAGTTGCTCTGTTCCTAAAGTTTAAAAAAAATGGCTATCCCAGACAGGAAGGAAAAAAATAAATAAGAAATGATGGGAGCGGAGAATAAGTGAAGAGAGGGATGCTGAGCCCTAAAACCTGTGGTGAGTTCTGGTGAGGAAGGAAGACATCTGAGAAGGAAATGCCTATTGGGAACTGTGTCTTGGTGTGTAAGACGAGATGCCCATGTGCCGACTCCTACGCCCTAGCATATCAGGTCACAGGACCTGAAAAAAGAAGTGAAATATATTAGTAGTTACTAATGGAGCTCAAACACCAAGTACTGGCTTGGTGGTTCTAATCCCTGATACTGGATAAGCTCCCTGGAACCTTGAGATACTTCTGGGGATGGGAAAAAATACTCCAATAACTGGTTAAGCGACTTCCACTCTAGTAAATAGGGACTTGTAGTACGATCGTTAGATTAAGTATTTGTGTTCCTTGTGCACTTGAACTTATGCGCTGTGATTCATAACTGCCACATTTACAGTTCAACTGAATGAGAGTGCATATATTTCTGATTTCCATTTGCTTGTTTTCTACTGTACATGCAGGTGAATGTGAGGAGGATGCATTAATTTAAACACGACACTTAGACAACAGGGGAATTTTTTGCTAGTGTTTGGATCAGTTTTTAACACACTATGAAGAATGTTGGCAAAAATGTAGTGACATCTGTACTGACAGTGTGAAAGCACTGAGGTCAACAACTGCCGCGATGGCAAGTATGAATCTATTGCCCAAATGTGTTCAAGTCAGCACCACATGTTGCAAAGAAATTATAGAAGCCAGCATCTTTCAAAAACAGTTTTGAGAAATGTCACAAAATTGTCAAATGTATTAGCAATCTTATTAAATAGGACACTTTTCCAGAATTATCTCTCATGGTCTAGAATCAAGGTGGAGGCTTGAATATGTCACATGAGACAAACTCATTATTTTTGCTGATGAAAACAATCTCAAACACACCACCTCTCTCAAACATGTTTATACAATATGTTTGGAATGGTATGGATTTTTTTTTATTTTTTAATAAGCTGAAGGGCTTACTTTAGCAATGGGAGCTTGTATTGTTAAAGGGCATAATGTTGCAGATAAAGCTTTAGTGGATGGATTCTGGATTCAACTTGACAAACAAAATAAATGTTGAGTGTCTTGAGAAGTTAAGAGACTATCTGAGACAAATGCCACTGACCTGAGATTTAATTTAAAATATCATCATTAATTTATAATACTTTAAGATATACTTGAAAAATTTATTTTTCACCAAAAATAAAGTTCCAAACTGGCTGAGGAGCCTAGTATTCTACTCATTTAAAATGTTTCACCTATCAGAGGATACAAGCAGTTATTAGAGGTTGTGATTGATTGGACTGTGAATAAAAATCTCTCTACTCTTGAGGATTCTGCTTATTTGAAATGAAAAGCATCCTGTGAATAGAATGTTAGCTGTTATTGTTGCAGCGGTCTATCTCGATATATTTGGATTTTTCTCTGTTCAATTAACCAAAACAAAATTGTGAGATAAAATGGATGCTAAGACTTACATGTGCTTAATTTTTTTTCATGCAACATTTCCTAATACAAATTTTTGGTTATGTTCCAAAAACATTTCATGATTTCCAAATATCCACATTTTTTGGATGACTTTATTTCACATAAATGTTATAAAACTGAACTTAATATATACTATTAGTATGCCAGTATCCTTTCTGGAGCTTATGGTCTCATAGGGGAGCCTCTACCACACATGTTGATGTGGTATTACAACCGTAGTAAGCGTTACAAAGGAAAGGTATATGTTGCTATGTGAGTCTGTGACAGTTTTTGTTTTTTTTCTTTTTTTAGGACATAAAGTCAAAGAAGGCTTGCTGTAGGAAGTCTTGCTTGAATTGAGGTCTAAGGGACTAACTGGACTATGGCAGGGAAAGCCTGTAGGGTGAACAGCATGTGCAGAAGGTGGGTGTGACTGCAAAGCTGTGATCAATAGGGCAGGATGGGAGGCAAGAGTTGAGATGAGAATCAGCTAGGGCTCAAGCTAGGGAGCTCAGCCTTCATTCTAAGGCTAATGGGAAGTCACTGAAATCATCCCAGTAAGAAATTACCTGATCATATATGAACTTCAAAGAAGTCACTCTGGCTTTATGAGGAGAACAAATTAGAAAGAAAGAGAGAGGATGATGGAAGACAAAGGTAATAGGCTATTGCAGTATTCCAAGTGAGAGAAAATGGTAGCTTAGGCTATCAAACTTTGAGAGAAAATAGTAGATAGGATGAGTTGGTTTATTTTAAAGTAGAAAATTACAACAAATTGCCTTTGAGTATATAAGGGGTCCTTTGGGTTTGTTTGCTGTTTGGGTTTTTAACCTGATTAACAGCATGAATAGCGATACCATCCATATATCATTCTAGGCCTCTATTTCTTCCTGTATAACATGCAGGGGTTGATTTCTAATATTGTCTCTAGATCTAACATTACATAGGGGAGTTAACCAATTAGTGAAGGACTCAGGCAAAATCAGCTTACCATAATGTCCCATCAACTAAGACCATCTTTCCTTTGGTCTCTCTTCAGTGACACATTCTGGCAGATCTGACTTATATGAAAGGAACTAGAATAAAATACGAGTTCTAGTTCATGATGTAAAGGTTGACGTTAAGTTGGATTTCTACTGAGGTTATCTTCAAAAACATGAAATAAAGACTGTTTTTTACCATTCATTTTAAAGTTTCATTTTCAGCTCTTTCATGCACTGCCTTCTTCTAGACGTGTGGAATCACTCAGTGCCAGGATCACACCTGAGGCAAATATAATCTCTGAAAGCTCCCAAACTTACTCATTTTGCTCTAGCAATACTATGAAGAGCTTAAAATTCTTTTTTTTTTTGAGCTTAAAATTCTTAATCAATATTTGCCTGTGGTTTTGAGGATGATGCCATTTGCACAGTTACAATATAGACCTTACGCTGTGTGCTTTACCTGTTGAATGTGCTCATACTCAGTGGTGATGTTTGCCTTTACAGTAATTATCATGTTGATCATGGAAAATGAGAAAGTAAGCCTTGGTGCTATGCATGTTATCATCCTCCCTGCTGAAGCTTGCAGACACAGCATGAAAATAAAGCTGGACATAGTTATAATCTCTTTAATACCTTCTAAAAATGCACTTTAATTCTAATTTCTAAACTCCTATCTCTCCTTAGATGATATGTAGATATATAAAAACATCACTAACATGAACATTTGTGTCAGCTATTTTAATTTAGTTTTTCATTCCTTCTACTTAGCTTTCCATATCTTTAAGATTATTTTCAAAAATATTTATGGTCTCATTTCATAAACCTTTATTTACACTCTGTTAAACTGTACAATCCATGTTAAATAATATAAGTTCACATGAATATTCTTGCCAATTCTTTCTTGTGTGGAGAAGACCTAGCATCTACCAATCAATAAACTGCTATTTAACATGAATTTGAGGTAGAAGGTTTTCTCTCGATGATGAATTTTCTATTTTCCTAGTTTAGAGAAGCATTTGCCGGCCCCAAAGAAATGTGGTCTATATAGCTTGTTACAGACACTTTTCTGGGCTCTTTCTTAAGAAGCAGCATTGTATAGAGGGGAAAACACTAGGGAAGGAGTCAAAGAACTTCTTTTTACTACAAGTCATGTAAGCTCCCTGAGTTTCAATTTCTTCATAAGTAAAATAGGTATAATAATATCTCCCCTGCTTACTTTATAGAACTGTTTTGAGAATCAAATGAGATAATTTAAAAGCACTATAAAAGCTGTAAAGTACTATACTTGAATATATATCATTATTTTTATAGGGAAGCCTTTTGTTATATAAACAATGCATGCATATTAGTTTTATTATTACATGATTATGAAAATATTGATGATTATTGTATCAGTTTCCTATGACTGACATAACAAACTACCCCAAATTTGGTGGTTTAAAACAATACAAATTGATTATCTCATAGTTCTGGAGGCTGAAATTAGCTTCACTGGGCTGACGTCTCCATGTCACCAGTCTTGTTCCTTCTGGAGCCTCTAGGAGAGGTGTCCTTGCCTTGCCTTTTCTAGCTTCTGGAGCCCACCTGTACTCCTTGGCCCATGACTCCTCTGTGCATCACATCAACCTCTTGCTTCCATCATCATGTTGCCTCTCCTCTCCTCTAGTCAAACCTCCTGTCTCCCTCTTCTAAGGACACTTCTGATTATATTTAGGGCCCACCCTGATAATCCAGGGTAACAACATCATTTTAAGATCTTTAACTTTATCACATCTGAAAAGTCCCTTTTGCCTGAAAGGTAACATTCACAGGTTCCAGGGAATAGGATGTGGATGTGTTGGGGGCCATTATTCAGCCTATGAAAATTATTAAAAGATTACCATGGTAGCCAAGTACCTGCAAGGATAGGATATCAGATGAATGCAGCTAATTACTGTTTATGAAATCATTTACCTGCAGTGCACTGCCCTAGAGTGGTGAGAGGCTTCTAACCTGAGGACTGAAAAATCCTTGGAATATATTCAATATAAAAATTCATTGGTCCAATAATCAATAAACACTGAAAGTATCACCACTACAACGTAGGTAATCCTGAAATGTTGTGACATGAAAATGGCCCTCATGTTAGAAAGGCTAGCGGAGTGGCTGAGCCTCTACAGGGGAGGCTAGGGCCGAATGACTAGAAGCATCAAAAGCCAGGGAGGCTCTGTGCTCCCAGCCCCATTTTACAGCAGCAAGAGTATTGTCTGCTTAAGTACTGGACTTCCAAAAATGCATCTGGTTCATTAAAGGGTCTTTGAGGTAAAAATAAATACAATTAATAATAATAAAAATTGCCTGCAAAAGGTTGTTCCAAAACGCTGTGATTCTGTCCAGAATACCTTGACAAGGTATGAGTGAGGAATGTCTTTTTACCTATAAATCATTAATGGTTCCAGCACTCCCTTAAAGGGAACAGTGCACTGATCCAGGGTTACTTTCTCCCACATGTAATCATGTTAATACTTATTTTCTATAAAAGCACTAACCAGTCAGAGAGGTTTTGGTTGTTGTTGTTTTTAACTTCACTGTTCTTTAGTAAGTGATCAATTATGATAATGGGTCTTCTTAGAATTCAAGGATAAACAGAAGTCTTGAGCAAATTACAGTTCTTTACAACTACTGAATTCCTAAATGAATTCTCACATGTTTAGGGCTATGCTGGCAAAGCAGTATGAATTTTATTCTAAGCGGCTTAAAGTAAATTCGCATCCTTTCTCATCCCACCCACTATTCACCAGCAATTCTTAACCAGAGTCCAAATTCGTTTAACATTTTGATTGAGTTATAGGTAAAATAATAACCATAAGGCAATTTTTCAATTTGTATACAATTTATGCAGTTTTTAAGTTTTAACTCAGAAGTTTATGGAATCTTAACACATGAATTAGAAAAACTGGATTAGGTTAATACAATCTGAATACTTGCTTTTATCTATATTGGCTATATAAATGTGTGATTTTATCTAAAGGAAACAACTGACAGTTGCTCATAGAATAAGAAATCTAACCTTTGCAATTTCTGTTTTGGAAAAAACACGGACTTCAGACTATGTCTGATTAATAGATCTAAAGTCGAGAAACAATTTCATGTAGTGTAGAATACGCACTGTGTTATCTTTTCACTCCTTTGTCTGTTCTCTATAAACTACACCCATATCTCTGACTTCCACCTGCTCATCACTATTGAGCCCTTTTAACATGATTTCAGCCTGAGCCCATTCCCACCCAGTGTCTCCATTTCCCTGTGGATACTGATGTGGTTATCAATCATACGCCTCCCAGGCTTCAAAGCTGTGGATCTCTGCTGAGTCATTTTTAACTTTTCCCTGTTCCTTATCCCAATATGCTAGTAGAAACCAAATACCCCCTTTTCCTTTTAAATATCCTTTGCTTTTTTTTTTTTTTCTTTTTTTTTCTTTTTTTTTTTTTTTTTTTGGTACGCGGGCCTCTCACAGTTGTGGCCTCTCCCGTTGCGGAGCGCAGGCTCCGGACGCGCAGGCTCAGCGGCCATGGCTCACGGGCCCAGCCGTTCCGCGGCATGTGGGATCTTCCCGGACCAGGGCACGAACCCGTGTCCCCTGCATCGGCAGGCAGACTCTCAACCACTGCGCCACCAGGGAAGCCCCTCCTTTGCTTTTTATCTTATCAATATTTCCAATTAGCTATGCCATCATCCTGGACAGAAGCCTTGTCACTACTTATTTTGACCTGTTCGGTGGCCACTTAATTTAATCTCCCAGGTTTAGCTTAACCTTTCCATCTGATTATTACACAAATTCTTTTTATTGTTTTTGTTTTTTCACTCTCTTAAAAGTGCTTGCTGGTTCTTCCTCAAGTCCTTCACCACTTTTTTCAGTCCTTTCATTGTTGAGTCTTATCCTACCAGTCTGACTTGATTTCCACAGCTCGTGCTTCCTCAGCCACAGAAATTTTAATTTTTCACTGTTCCAAATTTGTTCCTCCGTTTATGTTCCTTTATTTTGTTGTAATGTCATCCTTTTTTCTATTAAAATTCCACAGCATTTAGATTATTCTCTAGAGTTTTCTTTTATGTTTGAAGTATTTCACACAAGCATAAAACACCCCTCTGGCTGTCAACAGTGAAGCAGAAAGACCAGTGAGAAAGCAATGAAGCACTCTATTGCCAGAGGTGACTTGATAGTAGCCAGGTTTTTCATAGAAATTATATAGGTTATTAGATGATAACATTATGGCTAATTTTGCTGACGATAATCATCCAATTTCAGAATGCGATTTTTGTCTGAGTTTTAGAACTATATATGGAGCTCTTCACTTTCATTACTAAAAATAATTTAAATGTAATTAATAGATCTAGGCAAACACTTATTTTCACAGCATTCCCGTTATCACTTGACAATATCAAGTTGGCTTTATATTTTTAACATTTTTTTGTAAATTAAACAAATTTACAAAATATGTTTGATTACAAAAACATATGTAACAAAACTGTAGTGATTTCAAGAAAGTGCTTAAAAATTCGAGTTGGGTCATCTACCGTCTTCAAAATTTCAGAACCATCAATGAAAGATTATAAATGTGAGACCACTGAAACCCAGGGAGTGAGTTTTAAGCTGCAATTTGTTTGACTATGGAAACTATAGGTTTTAATATTGTAAATATTCCTCCAACAATTTCCTAAAGAATTTAGGTTGACTTCTGCGTGAGGACACCTTAAACAAATGTAGGAACTACTGTTATGAAATAAGCATTTTATCTCTTCTGTAACTAGTGCCCTATCATTAAAGTCAGTAAAACGGAGATTGTTTTGAAGAATACAAGTAGTTATGCTTGGAATTTACAAAATTGCTTTCAAACCGCACTCCTTCTTTCTCCAAATTAACTCCTCTGATGGACTGTTTTTCTGGCAGTCTTTTTCTGCTGCCTCAAGCTATAATTAGTCATTGAAGATTGTCTCAGTGCATGCCTGGAAGACACTGTAAACTCCAGTCATAATTCTTTCTTCTTGTTAAGAAAAGTCCCTCTCTGAATGATATAATCTGAGGAACCTAATGACCGAAAGCGATTTGGGGACATCATGACCACTATTCCTCTTTACTAGTCTGTAACAGTAGCATACGTACGTACAAAATTATTGGTGCTCTATCCTTTTAAAGATACCAGTAAAGAAGAAGCACAACTAGTAAAGTCAGAACAAAAAAACTTGCCTAATTTGCACATTTTGTTGGAACAGAAAAAAATTACCCTGATTTTAATAAATATTTTTTGTCTGCATGCAGTGATAAAACTAATAAACTACAAAGATTGATAAAATCAAAGCCAGTCGTTCATAATGTATTTGCAGTTACACGGCAGCTCATTTCTAGTTTCAGGCTAAAGCAACATTTAAATGCTAGATATTTGATATTTGCAATTTTGAGAGGAAATGCTGAATCGGTTTAAAATAACTTCAAAGATGTAGATGTTCAGGTGAGAATTAATTGGCATGAAGAAGAAGGAAAACTGCTGAAATGATTTACATTTATGTCTCCATGAAATCTCCTGGGTTTCACACTAAACATTATTCAATGCTTAGTTGTAACTTTAGGCATTCTTTCATTAATAACAACTAAAGCACAGAAGTTCTGACAATAACAAACATGGAATGTATCCTACTTTCTCTGTGTAGTTGTGATGGGGAAAACAATATAAAGTAAACTCAACAAGTCACAACATAAAGAGCACAAATCAGTGAGCCCAGAAGTAGGACAACTTTCTTCACCAGTCCAAACTCACAGAATCAGATTTTCCATGTCCCAGTCTGGGAAACAGACTTTACAAAAGCTGAATGCTTACGTTTTTGCTCTCAAACATAATAACCTCTGGTTTGTAATTGCTAAGTGTTCGACAGTTGCTAATTCTTGTTGAGTCTCTCCAAACCAGACGTAATGGGAACTAATTTAGGTGTAATATATGAAACTTATCCTCTACTAGAAGTTAAAATTTTCATTTGATTTTGTACCCTCACCCTGGTGTGTAGCAGAGTACCTTGCAATAAATTATTACTAAATAAAAATAAAGTGATAATAAACAAAAATTCTGGCCTACCCAAATGATCTTTCTAAAATTTTCAAACTGATCTTAATCTTTCTCTTTTAACAAACCACCAATGTATAATGAATAGTATTTTATGTTTTAAAGAAAGTGAACTAAACTGAATAATCAGGATATGCACCCCTAAGCCTGCACAGCTAGTAGAACAATAAGAGGAGACCTTTAGTAAAAATGACATAGAATATGTAGGAGATAAACTACACATACATGGCAACTGACTAGAATTAAGCAGATACATAAAACAAATAAATTATACCTTATGAATTTAAAAATGAATACAAGAATAAAAACGCAATTAGAACTTTAGAAGATGAAATGGAAGCAGTATTTCACAATATAAAGTAAAAATAAAACAGATTTTAAATCAAGAATAAAAACAGAGAATTTCAGAGTAGATCCAGGAGACAAAATATTCAATTAAAGAAGTATCAGAGAGAGAAAAGTAAATTTATGGAGGAAAACAGTAATTGAAGAAAAATCAATTGAAAAAATGCTTTAGTTTGGATTGAAAGGGATTACTGAGCACCAGAAAAGATTCATTCCTTCCTTTAGTATTTCAATAGATATTTATTCAGCAAATATTTATTTAGCATACTATATGCCAGGCACTGTTGTAAGCAGTAAGGATATAACTGGGAGTACAGATTATTAGCAGGGGAAGACAAGCAATAAATAAGTTAATAATTACTATATTATGGAAAGACAGATAGTGCATAGCAAGGGTTTAGAGAGGTCTGGAGGGGTGATGTTTTTCTTCTATACCTTTATTTTCTTTTCCACTTCATCTGACTTGTACATAGATGTATAAATATTTCCATTAAGCGGACAAAAAAAAACTTTACAGAAATAAAAGAAGACCTGAATTATCTACTGAAAGGCCCTATCATGTTTCTAGAAAAAACTGACTTGCAATGATCATTGCATGTCCTTGTATTTCTTTGTTTCTAGCTAGCTATGAGATCTTTATCTTCTGTAGATTCTGCTTTACAGAGGTGGATGTCATGCTTCACAGGAGATAGATGATAGATAGTTAATAGACTGATACATAACTGTAATATACACATAACTGACATGTCTTTATTGTAAATTATGGCTTTTAGCGTTTAAAAAGTCCTCATTTTTAGGCTTAATAATTTTTGGATCGAATTTTACTTGCCTGATTCCAAGATCAAAATCTGTAATCTGTTACTTCTATTTGTGTGGTATATTTTGTATTCCTTTTTTTTTTTTTTTTTTTTTTTTTTACAAATTCTGAATCATTTGCTTTACTGGTGTCTTTTGTACATAGCATATAGCATTGTGTTTTGCTTTTTGAGCCAAACTGAAAATTGTTTTATTTTATGAGGTGAACTAAGCCCATACACATTTACTGATAAGGCTGTGATGTCTGGTCTCAACTCTGATATATTATTTTATGTTCAATTACTATGTGTATTAAGTGATACTTGCTTTCCGTAGTTGGATGATTCTCTTTTCTTCCTGATAGTTAAAATTTATTTTGATATTTGAAAGGTTTGTATTTTTGTTCTAGCGGTCACCTTCCTACTTATACCTTTTTTAAAATGCCCTTAATTCCCTGACATCTTTTACTACCTGTTTTGTCAGCGTTTAATGCTATCTTTGACTTCTACCTATTACCTATTCTATATTCCTCTTTCCATAGCCCTTCTTTTATTTGCATTATATCCACTTTGTCAGAACATAAAATGTACATATTTTACTCTTCACCATACTATTTATTTTTCTCTCTAATGCCCAGCTTTGTTTGAGTCATAGTTCTACGATACTGTCACCAGCAGTCCTTTTGCCAGTTTCCCTACTCATGTCATAGTTTGATGAAGTTCATTCTCTAGTAGATTACTGAATAAGAGATCAGGGTTAAAGAATTTTCTCAGTTTTTATATGACTAAAATAATTTTTCTATAGCTTTGGCATTTGAAGGACAGCTTAGCCAGATATAGTCCTTTTGGTTCACAATTTCTTTCCTTGAGCTTTTCCTTGCTTTGCATGCTGCTTTTGCCAGAATTATGCCAGTTTAATTCTTTTACCTTGGTATGTTATTTGATCTCATATTTCTGAAACTTTGAAGATTACTTTTATCTTTAAGCTCTAATCGTTTTACCAGGATATGCCACCGAGTTTATCATTTCAGTACTTCCATTTTAAAAATGTATTTTGTATGTATATTCATATGGTGAATAGAACTTTTTATACAGAGCTATTCTTGTAAGCAATGCTTGCATTAGCAAAAGATTGGAAACAACATAAATGGCAACCAATACTTGACTGATTAGATAAATTATTGTATATTCATAGAGTGGAATAATCTATAGTTATTTTTAAAAGTGACAGTCTTTCACATTCTGAGGCAAAACTGTATCCATGAATTATTCTATTCACCCTATTCCAATCTGACTTCTATTCCCATAGCTCTATTGAAACTGCTTCTGTCAAAGTCACCAAAGGTCTTCATGTTGCCCAAACCAATGGATCCTATTCTGTCTTTCTCTTACCCTACCTATAAATGGTTTATCTCTCCATTAGCCACTGTTGCTTTCTTGAACACTTTACTCCTTGAGATTTTGTGATATATGCTGGGGCTTCTTTTTTCCCACACCTTATCATTCCTCCTCTCTTTCTCCACTCAGCTTGTAAATGTTGAAGTAGCTTAGGGCTCAGTCCTACTTCCTTTAATTTTCCCTACAAGCACTCTCCCCAGGGATCAGAGTCATCAAACAAGATTAAAAGCACAATTAGAACTTGTCACTCTCAAACCCAGAATTCTCCTTTAATGTTTCATTACATTTATTATAAAATCCAAATACCTTACATGACCTATAAGATGCAAATGCTTTAGGGCCTGCCTATTCCTCCATCATTGTCATCTCTATTTCACCCCACCCCTATCCGCAATGATCCAGTAACATTGCCTTTTGACACTTTGTAGGACACATCATATACTTCTTAACATCTGGAATTTATACTTGTTATTACCTATCCCTGGGGTCTCTTTCCATGGCTTCTCTGTAGCACTTTTTTTTTAATACAGCAGGTTCTTATTAGCTATCTATTTTATACATATTAGTGTACACACATCAATCCCAATCTCCCAATTCATCCCCCCTGCCGCTTCCCCCCTTGGTGTCCATACGTTTGTTCTCTACATCTGTTTCGCTATTTCTGCCTTGCAAACCAGTTCATCTGTACCACTTTTCTAGGTTCCACATATATGCATTAATATACGATATTTGTTTTTCTCTTTCTGACTTACTTCACTCTGTATGACAGTCTCTGGGTCCATCCACATCTCTACAAATGACCCAATTCCGTACTTTTTTTATGGCTGAGTGATATTCCATTGTATATATGTAGCACATCTTCTTTACCCGTTCGTCTGTCGATGGGCATTTAGGCTGCTTCCGTTACCTGGCTATTGTAAATAGTGCTGCAAAGAACATTGGGGTGCATGTGTCTTTTTGAATTATGGTTTTCTCTGGGTAGATGTCCACCCTGTAGCACTTTTCTATACTTCAAAACTGAGCTTAAATATCATCTTGTGAGAAAAGATTTCCTCACCACACCATCTAAAATACTGTTTTAGCCTCTAATGTGGGAGATGTATACATCATGGGAAGGAAAAAATTGATGATCCATTGAGATACAGGAAGAAAGTATTAAGTTGTCCATTTATACTTGTTTTTATTACATACTTTCAACTATCTGTGTATATGCTTTATAAAATTTATAATGATGAAATAATTATTATACACATATATACATACATATATAAATTTAAACAAATATTCTTCTATAAAAGTGTACATAAAATTTTTAATATGTGTACTTGATGATATATGCTTAAAGACCACTATTCTTGCATTACCCTGTTTATAGCCTTTGTGACTTGATTATGAGCTATATTTTCTATGTATTTATCTATTTTTTGTTTCCCAAATAGATCATAATTGTCATAGTCACTATTGTATCTTCAATACCTAGTATTATTTGAGAGATTAAACGAATGAATGAACTACAATATACGTAACTTAATTTACTGATATAATTTAGTATGTATAACATCAAATATAATAAAATATTATTTAATTTTATACATAATTTTTACATTAGGAAAAAAACTTTAAAATTATTATGAGTTTTAATACAAAATTTACAATGCCTCTTAGATAAAAGAATAAAACTAATCTTTTACTCAGAAACCTAACAGAAACTCTGAATAGGTGGAGAGTGATACTGTTTTCCTAGCTCACACACCTTAAAAATGATACTGTCTTTTGCTTATGAAAATGTAAATTTTGGGCAATTCCCATTAGAATCCTAATTTCCCCAAAAACTGGACTAAATAATTCCAAATATTATTGGAATGATAATATTTAAAACTGCTAAAAAGTTTTAGACAGTAAAAAATTAGTAGTAGAAAGTGCTTTTATAATGAATATTAATACTATAATCAGGAAAAAGAGAAAGTTCCTGAAAGGACTCAACATCACCCCTGGCACAGACTCCTTAAGCCCTTGGAATTTCCTGAGCATAAGAGCAATAGGGAAGAGGTGGCCAAGATGGCAGAATAGGAAGACCCTGAGCTCACCTCCTCTCAAAGGCACACCAAAATTACAATTATTTGTAGAGCAACTATTGATGCAAAAGACTGGAAGGGTAACAGAAAAGATCTTTCTACAACTATAGATAAAAGGAACAACCACAATGAGATGGGTAGGAGGGGTAGAGACACAGTATAGCCAAGACCCACACTCTTCAGTTTGGTCAACCCACAAATGGAAAGATAATTACAATTGCAGAGGTTATACAACCAGTGTAATATGATATTAGGTAAATGACCAGATAAGAGAAAGTTCAATTCAGGTTCATACTTAGTTCATTAAAAGTTCCAGTATATCTGCCCATTTAGATTAGTCCCAAATGAAATCATTTAATAGTACCATGGAATGGAAACTGACTATTGCACATACTACTGCATGCTAAGTGTTAGCATACATTTCTCCATCATTGTGATTTTAAAATGGTAACAGTTTGGTTTTCAAATTTAATATGGATCAAGAAATTAAATATTAATAGTTTCTAAAAATGTTTGAACAAATGAGTTTCAACTGGTAAAGATTCAGGATACAGAAGGATAGTATCAAAATTTCTGGACAGGTGTAGGTACAAATATTTCAACAGCATATTTATTATTATATTTTCATATTTGAAAATGGAAATAAACTATTGCTTTTAGAAAACAAACTACAGAATGTAAAACTTAACAAAATCCTCTTTGCTGATGGGAATATATTGAAGATGGTCAATTTCTTGTCAGTGAAATAAGAGAGCTTGCAATCCAACCCAAGCAAAGTCAAGGAGAAATATGATATATATCACAAGATGATTTGGGATAAATTTCTCTGACAAATAAATAATTTACTCATAATGGGAAAGAAAGTGTTGAGTTTTTAAACATCTTACTCATTTTTCCTAATATTAGCCTGTGATTAATACATATTAGACTGTACTGAAGATTTCAAGGCAGAGACAAGAGAGGTGTTACATACACAGCCCACAGAAAGACTAAATTTTTGAAAATCTGATCTAACAGAGATCAAATTTCTCCCAAGTCCCTCCTGACCATTCTGTAATCATGGGGGGTGTGTGTGTGTGTGTGTCCCAAATATATGTATATATCTAAATGTATATAATCTTTTAAACTCATATTTCTCTCCAACTCTTAACAAGTTTTCTAATGTATCATCCAGTCTCAATGGTTTGTCTCAGTCTCTCTCATTGATTCTGCTCCCCCAAACCCCATTAACTTCTAATTTTATGCAGAGTAATTTACTCCACTTTAACCTCTAATTCCAAACTTGCATATGCAAATCATAAAATTGGTCAGACTAAACAGGCCTTCAAATTGTTAGGACACATCCTCCTAAGAGTATGGAGTGGTGTTATAAAATATGCACTTGTTCTCTCTTCTCTCTCTCTTTCTCTCTTTCCCTTGAGCCAGTTTCCTGGAAATGCAACTTGTGGAGTCACACAGGGCTCTGTGCACGGCAGGGTCCCATCCTTGGTTAAGGCTCTCCTGTCATCTTTTTGAAATTTTTAATAACTTTTGAACAAGGGTCCTGCTTTTTTTTTTTTTTTTTTTTGCACTGGGCTCTTCAAATTGTGTAGTCTGTTTTGATCTCTCTGATGTTTCTCTGTCTCTGCCTCTGTCTCTCTCTATCTCTCTGTCTCTCTCTCTAGCTCTCTCACACACACACTCAAGATTAAAAACTCATAGATGTAAGCGTGTAAAACTGAAACAACAGTGTTAAATCAAGAGAAATGGACACATTATAAGGAACAGTTTTTTATGGGGAGATAGTGAAATGTATATTCATATTTAATCATGTTGTTTCATATCCCGGAAAAGCTTGGTATTTGAAATATGAGGTTTTGAAAAGAACAATAGAACCAGAAATGTTTAGCAAAACCAGAAATCTTAACATGTCAATTTTATACATATAACAGTGCCAAAATATATCTATCCTTAAGATTTTTGCGAGAAATTCCAAGAGGGATTAATAAATGTTTAGAGAGTTTGAGTTCCTTTACTAAATGACAGATTAGTATTAATTTTATGTCAGGAATCCAGAAATGATTTCTTCTTCCTCCATCACTTGTAATTCCATATGATCAAGTCTCATGTGAACTAACTGTGTGGAATTGAAAATAACACTACAAAGTATACAAACCTTAGAGAGTCTGAGTAATCTTTTATTGTGCTTGATTATCAGCTAGTCTTTCATTTTCATATTGTTGCTAAGTGCTTTTCCATCTAATTGCACAGGGACTGATTTGTTTAGCAACCTCTGTTTAGAACCAGGCTTTGTTCTTTCCACTGTGGACACCATTCTGGCATTGTTTTCCTGCTCCCATTGTTTCATAGAGCACATTTCAACACAAGCATTTTGTGATTCAATTATCCTCCCCTCATCCCTCCTGTATATAAGTGATATTAACCTTTGGCTCTAAATATATGCTTCTAAGAGCTGCTTTGGAATATTCATTGAAAAAGACAGGAAAAAAACCCCAAACATCTATGTTGCTAAGCCTTAACATAAAATAGTCATACTCAATTAAATGACAACAGTAATCAAAATGGAAATAGAGAATATATGCATTTTAGAAGCACCAGGATAACTCTAGTTGACATCTCATCATATTTCATAAATTCATATCACAATTTTTTCAAAGTAATTGTGAAAAATTATTCACACAATACTTTATAGTTACATGCATTTAAGCTGTGAATTATCTCATCCCAAGAAATGTAAAGCACAGGATCTAACTAAGTAGAGTGACAATTATGTCATTTTAAGAATAATACACAATGTAGGATTAAAAAAAAAACTTTTAATCATACTTCCTAAAGGTTTTTATTCCTTTTAGAAACTTTTATGTTCTAAGGCTCTCATAGCATGAAAACCAAAAAGAGAAACCAAATCTACTGAAAAAATTTAAAGAAAACTTAAAAAAAAAATTTGGATGGATAGATCTAATCCATAGACTAAATATATTTATTCATGAATAAGATAAATAAATAAATAGTAAATAAATGGTAAAGGGAAAATAAAATATTTGTTCCACTTCTTAATGTTAAGTTATATAAGTGCCACTTGAAATTCTCATCTTGAAAAATATTATAATAATTTTTTAAAAAGAAAATTTTGGAGAAGTATCCAGGTGAAATAGGAAAAAAGTCTAATAGGTTAGAACAAATCAACTTTTTAACGTATGGTATTCTACCTGGGTACCTGCTACAAAATGGGCAGCCCACTTTTCCCTTAGGGCTTTTGTTGACTGAAAAAAAAAAAAACATGGGGTATGGATCCTGGAATTTATGGCTATCTCAGTGGAGACAATTACTAGAGCTCAGGGCTGTCAGAACAGTAAGAATTTGAGGGATTGAGAACTCTAGAGTAAAAGAGAACTTTAGAGGAGTGGGCATGGCATTCTGCCAAAAATTTTTCCTTGAGGCATTAGTTGAGTGATAAAATTCAAAGAACAAAATTCTAAGAAAACAAGCAGAGAACAGGTGCTGAGACATTAAATTTTTAAGCAGATATTCCATCAGTTTTGAGGTGCTGGGGAGATGAAAACTGGAGTTTAGGACCACTACAGAAGAGGGCCTTTAAAAAAAAACCACAGACTTTCAGCTGAGACTCTTAAAGGAGCAACACCTATGGAGCAGAAGCAAACCAGAAGTAAATCATTCTCCACAGAAACAAGGTGATGTGCACATAGTTTACTGGCCTACAAGAGGAAAGATAACATCACTCAGAGCCCCAACACTTTTCTATTCACAAGTTCCGGGATTCAGCCAAAAATTACCAGACCTACTGGAAAACAGGACCAAATGACTGAGAAACTGAGGGGTAAAAAAAGCAAAAGTTGACCAACGGAAGTTCCAGATTGTTGAGTTACTGGGAATAAATTTTAAAATAACTATGTTTAATATGTTCCAAATATAAATACAAAGATGAAATATTTTCACCAGAAAATGGATTTAATTTTAAAATCAAGTAGAAATCAGGTACCTTACAAAAAACTGAAATTAAGATATAGATGGATTTAACACAGTAGGAGAGAGAAAATATATACCTATAGAATTGTATAAAAATACACATAGAAAGTATATAGTTGAAGCAAGTAAAAGAGATGGAGAAGAAAATAAGAGATACATGGAACATGATGAAAAAGTCTCACATATCTGTAACTGAATTCCAAAAAGAAGAGAGAAAGAGAAATATAAGAAGTATGAGAAGAAATATTGGCTGAGAATTTCTCAAAACTGATGAAAAACATCAAGCTATTTGAGGCATTCAGGAAGCTCTAGGAATCACAATGTGGCTACATACAATATAACACCTAGGCCGATCATATAAAACTGCTAAAAACTAAAACAAAAAGAAAATCTTTAAAACATGCAAATAAAAAAGGCACATTGGTTTCAAAAGAGCAATAGTAAGACTGAAAGATGACTTCTGAAACAAAATAATGGGAGACAGAGGCATTTACAGAAAGAAATAAACAAAAACTTAGAGAAGTTGAGGCCATCACAATTGTCCTAAAAGAAATAGCAAACCTAATTCTTTAGACAGAAAGAAAATAATCCTTGATTAAATTATAATCATGCTACAGTACAGGAGGAATAAAAAGCATTGGAAAGGGGAAATATTAGATTATATCAAAAGCAAATATTGAATGCTAATACAATAATAGTAATATATATGTAGTTCAAAATATATGTAGAATTAATATTCATGATATTAATAATGTAAAAGGTGGGAGGGGAATTTTTTAAGTACTTTCATTGATCAGAAAATGTAAAATTAATAAAGACATTCTAATCAGTGGACGCATATTGCAATATATAGAGTAAGCATTTAAGGCATTTAAAGAATAAGAAATAACATATTGTTTAAAAAACTAAACAATGAAAAATGGAATAAAGAGCAGATGGGGCACAGAAAATAAATATTAAGATTATATAAACCCAAATATGTAAGTAACTATTATATAGTAAATACTCTGATAGACAAAGAGAGATTATTAGACTGGATAAATATACAACTATTTCTGCTTAAAGGAATATAATATATATAAATATATTAAAATATATACTATTTAAATATAAGAAGAGGTACAGAATAAATGAAAACACAGGATATTAAAAGATGTCCAAAAATAGCTATACTCAGACAGGGCATACTATAAGAAAAACTATCACAAAGATAAAAAGGAGAATTTCATAATAATGAAGAGACCATTAACAGCATTACGTTTTTATGCACCTGAAATAATATCCTCAAAATATAAAACAAAATCTTAATTTCTGAAATAAAAGTGAAATTCACACATCCATATAAATAACAGAAATCTTTAATATATTTCTTTCAACAACTTACATAAGCAGAAAAAACCAAACACACAAAAAAACTAGACCTGATATTTATAGAAAACCATACCTAGCAACTGCAGATGACCATTCTTTTCAAATGCATACGTAACATTTACCAAAATTGATATGTTAGGCCATAAAGCAGTGCTCAGGAAAGTTAAAAGGATTGACAGTATATTAGGATATTCTTTGATCATGGTGGAATTAATCAAGAAATCAGTATTAAAAGTAACTAAGGGGGCTTCCCTGGTGTCGCAGTGGTTGAGAATCTGCCTGCCAATGCAGGGGACATGGGTTCGAGCCCTGGTCTGGGAAGATCCCACATGCCGCAGAGCAACTGGGCCCATGAGCCACAATTACTGAGCCTGCGCGTATGGAGCCTGTGCTCTGTAACAAGAGAGGCCGCAATAGCGAGAGGCCCACACACCGCGATGAAGAGTGGCCCCCACTTGCCACAACTAGAGAAAGCCCTCGCACAGAAACAAAGACCCAACACAACCATAAATAAATAAATAAATAAATAAATATTTTTTTTAAAAAGAAAACTTTGGTGTGTAATTTCAAATTCTATAAATTCCTGCAACTTATAAAAAAAGTAACTAAGAAACTTGAATATTTGACAAGTGAAACATAGAGTTTCACATAACCAGTGGAACAAAGGAGAAATCACAATAGCAATTAGAAATATTTTCAACTGAATAATACTGAATATCTGACATATAAAACTGGTGAGATGCAGTCAAATCTATACTTAGAAAGTACAAAACTATGCCCTAAACGGATATATTGAAAAAAAAAAACCCTGAAAATATATGATTTTAGCATAAATCTTAAGAAGAAACAAAAAGAAGAGCAAATTAAGCTCCAAAAATGTAGAAAAAGGAAAATAAAGTAACAGAGAAATGGAGAAAAATCAAAACAGCCAAAAGAATAATAATATTGGCAAAGTCCTTGCAAGACACACACAGAGAAAGAAAGAAAGAGAGACAGGGAAAGAAAGGAGGAGGAGGAAGAAAGGAGGAACTTTCCTTAGGTAGTTTCGTCAAAGGTATGTGCTGAACAGTATCCAGCTGAATGTGCCAGTAGGATTCTCCTCATCGCTGCAGAATTCTCTCTTTGTGTAGCTCTCTCCTATCTGGTAATATTTCCTGAAAATTCTACCTGCTTTAGCCTCCATGGACTCTCAGTTCATCTTCTCAATTCCAGAAACCCTTGTCTGGAAACTCTTTCAAGGAGCAATCATAGGGTCTCACTTCATTAGTTCCCTGTCTCCCTAAAATCATTGTCTTTCATTGTCTAACGTACAGTAAAATAAATACTATTATTTCTCTTATAATTTTCCTTTTCTTGGTTGTTTGGGGGAGGGGGTGTAAATCCACTCCCTGTAATTCCATTTGGCTGTAAGTAAAAGTATTAAAAATTATTTTAAAGCAATTGTAGTTATTTTAAAAGGAAAAATATCAAAATACATTAACTTCTACTACCTAACATAATCAAAATGATGTTTAACATTCAGTGGGAAAAAATGCCTTTCAAGATACATAGAAAAAAATTAATCCACTGCTACCTTCTCGAGAAATTATGCTTTCTATCAAGGCAGCTGTGGAAACCATTTGTGTGTCTACTCAAGATTTTCAGTTATGTAACATCTTAGTTATACAAGGCACAGTTATGTAATATCTGGCTAATCCCCTGATCCTTTTGAAGGCATATCTGTGTAATTAGCGACTGAGCCTGGAAGGTACTCTTGTGTGATGAGCTACCCACCAGGCACAAGAAATGATATGCTTTCCTGTGGACATACAGGTGACAATGCCCATTATAGATATGTCAGAATCTGTAAAAGAAAATGCCCACTCTTCACTGATCTGTATCATAGGAAAGTCCAAACATATTTGCTTGGAATAAGTCCCATTTGCTGATCTGATATGTGGTAGAGTTACGGGACCATATCTTCCTTTTGATAGTCTCATATTTGATTACAGTGATTCTATTTGTTAAAGTTTGGATTCTTGAGACTTCTCCAAAAATAGGATCACTATTTTTCCTTTTAGGCTATCCTTAGTTTAAGGGATTGTATAGTTATGAGAAAGATGTTCAAAATTAAATTGTTTCCTACTCTGTGACAGAACATCATTTTATCCAGCTGTCTTCCTCTAAAAAATGGTGATGGCAATGCAGACCAGTTTTACCAGAGTTGAGATAACTAAGAAGAAAAAATATAAACAAACTAGATTCATAAGTAAAACGTCAAAAAATAAGAGTCAGATATGATAAATTGACATTCATAAAAAAAAAACAATTAATGGATACTCCAAATTCCTTTTGAGTTTTTTTGTTAAAAATCAATATAAATTTTATTATTTTGCCTATCTTTCCTTCCATAGAACTATTTTGACAAATATAATTTATTCTTTATTTAATGATTAGATTAGATTAGCTTCTCCAAAAAGCAGCCCTTCAGACTAGGATTTCAGTGTGAGTACTTCATCTGAGAGATGATTCCAAGAATTACTGGTGGGAGAATGGAAAACTGAGATAGAAAAAGAAAGTCAGTTTAGGGTATGTAAATGAGCAGATATATACTGTAAGCAACTGAGGTTTGATTCTTCTGGAGACTTTTAAAAATTGGTAATATGACTTAAAGTTCTAAGAGTATTTAAGAATCCTGAGGGGACCATTGTAACATTTGCTACAATGATTGAGGATATTTTAATATTATTCAGTTTCTTTATACTTAATAATAGCAATTATTCAATAAATCAGTTGATTTAGAAACTTCAGAAAGGTTAATTTTCTACTGAACACAGACCATACTTGAAAGTTCCTGTATTTTTAGGAATGTATGTGTTAGTGAAAGGGAGCTGCATGAATGCATTTCGTATTGTTTTGTTTTCCGATAATTAGTGTGTCATAGAAAAGGAAAGTGGCAAAAACTGTTATTTCAGGGTTCTGATCATTCAACTTTTAAGAGCACTTTGACTCTATTATACTTGCTGTCCTAAACTTTTATCCAAAAACTGCCAAGTGAAAACCGCTTTTTTCATTTGCAATAATTTGCGAATGACTGTTGTCTCTTATATAACGTTCCACAAGAAAAGATTTTAGCATATGGCCAGGAAAGTAACATATCCCTTTGGTAATTAATACATGTATTCCTTTCCATTATCTTGCTTTAATTTGTGTCCTGACTTCCAGAATGCTCAGAGTTGAATTATATTTTTCGATAATAGCAACGATGTTAACCCTAGTGGTTGCAAGGTTATTGCCTCCTTTCCTTCCTATTGCCTCAATTATTTTAAAAGAAACTTAAAATGCTATAAATACTTTAACACAGAGATATTCCAATGTTTAGGTAGAGCATTTTGTAACTTATGCTAGAGAAAAATGTTTCTAAGCCAAATACTCTTCTCCATAACAGGAAAAAAGACATTTCCTACAAGTGAGCTCTTCTCAGTCTTCTATACCTGAGAGTCCTGTCATAATGGGTCTTTGGCAACCTTCCATTCAGCCTAGGACTAGAGGTTAAAGAAAGAGATGGTAAAAGCACAAAGAAGCAGAAGCCATCAGTGGATGAACACCCTTTGCAGACTTATTCTTCATGTAACTTACAGAAGATTTACCCTATGACTTGATAATCTACATTTTTTTTCAAGGAGTACATAGTTGGGAGAAAATAATTAGCAATACTTTCTCACAGCAATTTTAGAGGATTTCTTTTTCCTGATTCTTGGTGGCTACCACGTTGGTGAAATAAGTAGTTGTGTACGTTTTTCACAAGGCATTATGGTAACATTACTCAGAGCCAGGACACAGACACAAGAGAAGCCTTCCAAGCCACTCACTAAGCAATGGGTGAAGTCAAGATTTGAGGCTAGGATTAGTGATTTCCAACTGAGAGACAAAAATAGGATACAAGAGAATGAAAACACTGCATACCTCAAATTGGTCAGGGACACTGGCTGCTTGATGCAGGTGGTCCAGACAAAGAGAGAAACATAGGGAGACCCTCCACCATACCCCTCCTAGTGCCCTTAATTACAGTTAGCTTCATATAAGCGTTGTTCACATATGAGTTGTCTCCTCTGTCACTAGACTGTGAACCCCTTCTGGGCAGGTGCCTCATCTTACTCAGCTGAATAACACCCATTATACATTTTGTCTTAAATATAGTAACTAGGTCCCCTGAATGCTTAACTCAATTGTGATAAAGCAAAGATCAGGAAAATCAGCCTTCACAGATGTAAGAGAAATATTGCCATTCAAATCACAGCTGTTTACATGACTTCAATAAAACATGCTTACTTCTTCTAAAAGAAATGATCAGAAATGACTGTTAAGCTGTTACTATAATTATTTCACCAGGAAATTGATAACCCAAAAGAGCCTGTTTGTAACTGTGCTGAGGAATTCTGTGTATCAAATTATTTTTCAATGAGATCATTAATGGAGGCATATATATGACTGTCAGCTTTAAAAAAGAATACTGGAAGAACTTATACTACATATTCACCATCTTTTCCCACCCAAACGTTTAAGAGTCACAAATACTCTGATCTGAACTATCTCTATCATACCTAATATTTCTCTTCGATAGTAGAGCTTTCACTACATAAGCCTGAAGTGAAAATATTATAGATCATCTACCACCAAGAACTCTATCAGGTGTTTCCAAATGTTTTGAAGAATTAATTATGAAATAATAGGGAATTCAAAGAATTACATAATAAATACTATAGGCTAAAATACAATGAATTACTTCATATTGTTGATAATTTCATCATATTCCTTGCTAAATAAGAAGCTGGGGTTTTGTGTGAATGGTTGTATGTCACAATGAATATCACATTCCTGGTACATGTTTCTTCAGTTGTAGAATAAGTGAGGTAGACAAGAATGACATTTTTAAATGCCTTAAAGACTGATATTCCAAACTTTAAATTTATCCCACTGACATGAAGAGTTAAATTTCAGTGTAATGGTACGTACTTGTTTTTGAAGATGTTGAAATGACTTGGCTCCGAAGAAAAACAAAAACCAAAACCAAAAAAGGTAACAAGCTTAGAAAATATACAAACTTTAAACTAGGGAAAAGGATCTAAAATTATTTTTGAAATGTGCAGAAGTATATTTTCACCTGATGAATTTGATTTTCCAGTTTTACAACCAGTCAATAATCTGATGTTTAAGATTCAGCTTATTGATGAAAATATATTTAAAGCTGAAATAAACTTAAGAATGATATTTAAAATAGTAACATAAATACAAGAAGGTCCCTCTTCATGTCCCAGCTTAATCCTGCCAGTGTTCTAAACCCCATCTTCCACTCTGACTTCAAGGCATTGGTCTATGAGACATTCCTTTTCTCTATCTTCAATCTCTTCCTTTCTACTGAATTATTTCCCTCTTGCCTATCATTGTAACCAAGCCTCTCCTATCTTAGAACCCCTTCCATAAACCCTACAAAAATGAACTTGTACCATGCCCTCCTAAAAAAATGAACTTGCACCTTACCATCTGATGGAGAAAATAAACATTAGCCAAATAATTACACAAATCAGTATATAATTAAAATATACTGTATATATATTTTATATAATCTACCCAATTGCCAAATCCATGGAATTACTTTCAGGATAGTTCTACTTTATCAGTAGCACTAGTATAATCAACCACCTCCTTCTTTTAACCACTCCCCCCTCTTTTCTTAATTTCTGTGATAATTCTTAATACCTCTTTGGCCTACTTCTCCACCGTCTTTGTAATTATGCTTTATCAACCTCTGTTTATATCTTCAATGCAGGTGATTTTCCCATGGCTGTGCTTTTTAATTCTCTATATCACTTTTCAGTCCTTGTTATCTTAAAAATTTCTCATTTTAAGGCTACATATACCTTTCCAAATGATAAATCCATTGGTCACCTTTCAGAGTATATCCTAATTGACCTCTGCATCACTAATTTTATTGATTACTTCTCCCATGCACTGCCCTTTTTCCATGTCTCTTCTCTCCTTTTCAGTGACATTCATGTCTAATAGTTCTCCCTCTCTTTCTGATCATTACTACTCAATTTCTGTTTCTTCATCTTTGTTGCTACATTTCCATTATTCTCTTAATTTCCCAAGAAGACTGATATTTTCAGTCTTCCTTTAATCTTATTTTATTCATTATCTCTAGACAATTCCTTTCTTTCCTATAGCTTTAGCCTTAATCTGATGAATTCCAAACCTTTAGAGATGACCCAGGCCATCACTGGAACTAGAGAGAGATATTTCCACCTGTGAACTAGACATTATATCACAACTTCAACTTAATCATACCAGGATTGAATTCATCATGCTATGGTTTATGGGGATATTATTTTATAATAATTATTTCACTGTGTAGGGATCATTGGTTTGTCTGACTCTCCCAATATAGACTATGAGCTCTTTAAAGGCAAGAGGACTTTGTATCTCCATCTCTTTAAAGTCTAACATATCACCAGGCTCTTAGTGAATGCTCAGTAACAATAATGTAATGAATAATATAAGCCCATTAAAGGCTCAGCTTTACTTCTGGCATGTTAAGCCATATTTTACTGGAAGTACATTTGAAGAGTGAAGTAAAAAAATTAAATAGATCTACAGAGACAGAAATTATAGAGCTTCCTTTATCATTCTTCCATTATTGTCAAGTTGACCCAAGGTGGTTAAAGTATTTTAAAATTACTAGTTTCTAGTATAAAATAAGTACTCCACTTTCTTAGCTTTTAATTAAATGGAGCAACAACCATAACAGAGTATGACTCTCCTTTCTAGTTAAATTTTTCATTTCTGCAAAATTGCAAAATAAGGGGTATTTTTCCCCTTGCTCTTCTGCATATGAGAAATGGTTATCCAGCCCTCCCTTTTTGTGACAACATCCCAAGAATTTCTACATTCAGATAGGGTGACACTCCAAAAAATGTAAGTCCTGTTTGAATTTTAGATGAAAAAAGAAAAGCCTTTTCCTCAAAAAAAATAAAAAAGAATTGTGGAGTCTTTGGACAAAGATAAGAATAAGACAAGTGAGATCAAGCTGTGAATCTTAAAACTGCAATAGCAACTGATTAAGATTGGCTTTGATGGCTCTCTCTCTCTCTCTCTCTCTCTCTCTCAGCAGTTCAATGTAGAGATTATCAATATAGATTATATTTAATTTTATAAAAATACCTCAATATGTTCTGAAAAATTTATAGTTTCATTCTTTTATAAACAATGAAGAAAACACCTGCTCTCAAAGTACTTAGCAAGAACTTATTAAGCAGCTTTGGATTCAAGCATAGGAAGTGTTTATGCTTTATTGATGAAAAAGGAAATAAAACAGTGGTGAGAAAGAATGAAAAACTTAAGACTAAAGAACAAAGAGAACAGAAGAAGTTACAAGATAAAAAAGAAAAAATGTATAAAATAAAATCTGAGAATGATTTAGAAAACAAAGCAGTTAATTTCTTTTACCTTGCTTTTTTCGCTAACAGAACGTATTTCTATTACACTCTGGCAACATCAATGCTACTTTCATTTGACATAAAATCTATACCCATTGGAACTTTGTAAGCAACAGACGCAAGTTTCTGTGGACAGTATCTTAAAATATGTGGAGGAAATGATGACTCTCACACAAAGGACTTGCTAGATTCTTTCAATAGGCATCAATCTCACAGGCAGTTTTCAATGTGGTATTTTAGGTGATTGAAATATTTATGTGTCCTGTTACAAATCGTTTCTCAACTGGGAATATAATACTTTCTGATAAACTATTATTCTATTTTTTTTCAGTCTATGTTATATTCAAAGAGCCACTGCTGAAAATTAAGATTTTTTTTTCAATATGAATCAGGGTATAGAGAAGCAAAATTAGCTTAGGATAAAATGCCTTGAAAAGACATATTTTCTCGAGCCATTCAAAATTCTAAGATGCAAACAACAGATAGACAACAATACTTTGCACTTATATACTACTCTTTACCAAAGGCTATCAAGGCATTTCTAAAACACAATAATTAACCCATATGTATAGATGTGGAAACAAATAGACACAAAAATTATAAAGCCGTCAAAAGGTTGAAAGTATCAGTAAATCCTCCAAAGAAATCATTATCAGTCCTTACAACAATCAAAATTCTCAACTTCCTCAGTTGTAGTAAAACCTTCACTCTCTAGACTGCCATAAGAAATTTTCAAAGCTCTACTACTTCCATTCCACATATTCTTACATTTTGACTGCCTCAGGAAGCTCACAGTATAATTAAGGAGTGACAATTGCCTGAGCATACCAGCAATGAAAAGAATAAGGAAAAGAAAGAAGTATTTAGGTATGAATAGAGCAAGCTATAATAGGGTAGAACAGAAAAGAAAGCAGATGGCTATAGTCTGTGGACATCTGTTGAGAACTGGATACTTATTAGAAGGCAGTGAATTATGGAATGGCTTAAAGCTTCAACCTGGAAGATTATCCCAGCAGACATGCTTAGAATGACTTAGAGTAGCTGGAGTTTAAACAAGATTATCATCATCACCATCATCATCACCATTATCATTAGAGCATTTAATACTCTTTAAGATGTTTTTATATACAATGTTTCACTTCTTCCTTTCAACATCTCTATTTTGCTGGTCAAAAAATTTAAACAGAGCTTAATGTCCCGCTTAAGCACCAATTATGGTGTCAGTGGTAGAATTAGCTCAAATATCCTTTACTTAGAACTGTATTTTTAAAACTTCCAGAGCAGAGTAAAACTAGTTTGGAGTCAAAATCAATTTAAAGGCAACTAAAGAAATTATTCTGAAGTCTACATAAGCTGGTTAGGACTCTGCTAAACCTATAAAGAAATGGCATTGTCTTTTATATATGTTAAAGGAAACATTCCAAACCAATATGCAAAAAAATCTCAATGAATCACCAATGCATCCAAGTTAATTAATTTCAAGTTGCTTTCATAGAGTTTTAACGTGAAAGGTGTTACTATTCTTATTATTTTATACAAGAAATATATAAGATCCAAGTATTAAACAGAACATGCTTTGTCCTTCAAAATTCTGCTCATGCCTCATATCTCCTACCATATGCTAAAAAATGGATGAGAAAGATAAATGTAAAACTTAAGCTATAAAGTTTGTTGTAAAAAAAATAAGAAAAAAAATTGTGAGTTGTTTAGGTAAAATTTATTTGAAAGGATATAAAAAACACTAATCATAAAATGTAATAAAGGACTTTACCAAAATAAAACTTTTTGCTCTTCAAAAGAAATGAAAAGAAAAACCCAGACTACAAGAAAATACTTGCAAAATGTATTACAATGATTAGTACTGAGACTATATAACACACTCTCAAAATACAGGAAACAAAACACAAAACAGAGTAACCAATAAAAATTGGGTAAAAAATTTGAACGAGCACTTTATCAAACAAGACAAATGAATAGCAAATTAGTACATAAAAAGATACTCAAAATTCTTAGTCATTCAAACTTAATGAAATACCACAGCCGGCCCATTAGAATAGGGAAAACAAACAAACAAAAGCACATACACACACATAAATTCACAATGTCAAATGCTGGCAAGGAGTTGGAAGAACTAGAACTCATTTCTGGTGGGAATGTAACATAGCACGGTCTCTAAGGAAAAGAGTCTGGAAGTTTTCAAAATGTTAAATATACATTTACCATAAGACCGAGTAATCTCGGAGGTGACCAAGATGGCAGAGTATGAAGACCCTGAACCCACCTCCTGTCACAGACACACCAAAATTGCAATTACTTATGGAGCAACTATCTATGAGAACAGCCCAAAGATTAGCAGAAAAAATTTTCCATGACTAAAGATATAAAGAAGGAACCACGAGACAGGTAGGAGAGCTGGAGATGCAGTCTGGTCAGAACCCACACCCCTGGGGTGATGACCCACAAATGGGAGGAATATTACAATAGCCAAGGTACTCCCCAAGGAGTGAGGGGTCCAAGCTGCACACTGGGCTCCCCAGCCCAGGGGTACTGCACTGGGAAGATTAGCCAAAAGAATGCCCAGCTTTGAAAACAAGCAGGGTTCATGTTTGGAAGAGCCAGAGTGTTATAGGAAGCAGAGACTCCACCCTTAAAGGATACACACAAAATCTCACATGCTCTGAGTCTCAGTGCAGAGGCAGTAGCTTGAAAGAAGCTTGGGTTAGACCCACTTGCTGATCTTGAAGAGCTTCCTGGAGAAGCAGGAGGCAACTAGGGACTCCCCCTAGGAACTGAGATGCTGGTAGCAGCCATTTTGGGAAGTTCGTTCTACCATGATAACATAGGTGTTGGTAAGCACCATTTTGGAATAGTATTCCCTTTAGCCTGTTAGTGTCAGGGACCCAGCCTCATCCACCAGTAGGCCTGCACCAGCTCCACACTCCCATAGGCTGCACAGACAGCTGTGCAGAGACCTGGCCTGACCTCCAGTGGGTGAGCAGCAGCCCTGTGCCCAACCTAGGCTGTGCAGCTAGCCATGTGGGAAGACTACCCTGCCCTCCAGTGGGCCTAAAAGTACCACACAAGGTACGGCCTCACAGCCAACTGGGCCAGGGACCAGCCCCGCCTACCAGCATGCCCACAGTAATCAGCCCCACTTCAACAGAAGGGTGCCTGTAGCCCACATAGGGGGCACCCCTAGAGCATACAGCTATGGTGACCAGAGGGGAGTCTGCTGCTTTGTGTAGAAATAGCACATTTCTACACAAATCAACTTGGCCAAGATCAGGAAATGTAACCAACCTACCTAACAAATAGAAATAAACACAGAGAACTGGGCAAAATGAGGAGACAGAAGAATATGTTCCATACAAAGGAATAAGACAAACCTTAGAAAAAGCACTAAACAAAGTGGAATAAGGAATCTACCCAATAAGCAGTTCAAGGTAATGATCATAAAGATGCTCAATGATTTGGGAGAAGAATGAATGAGCACAATGAGAATGTCAAAAAGAGTCAGAAAATATAAAGTAGAACCAAACACAGATGAAGAATACAATAAATGAAATAAAAAATAACTAGAAGGAATCAACAATAGATTACATGCTAGAGAGGAATGGAGAAGAAATCTCAAAGATAGAGTAGTAGAAATCACCGAAGATGAACAGAGAAAAGAAAAAATAATTTTAAAACATGAGGCTAGTTTAAGAGACATCAGATACAACATCAAGTATACTAACACTTATGATGTTGGGATCCCAGAAAAAGAATAGAGAGAGAGAAAGACAGAGAACTTATTTGAAGAAATAATAGCTGAAAACTTTTCTAAATTGGAAAAAGAAACAGATATCCAGGTCCAGGAAACACAGGGAGTTACAAACAAGGTTAACCCAAAGAGGTCCACACCAAGATATCCTATAGTTAAAATGGAAAAAATAAATAAATAAAGATTAAAAAGAATCTTAAAAGCAGAATGAAAAAGGCAACTAGTTATATGCAAGGGAAATCCCATAAGACTTTCAGCTGACTTTTCAGCAGAAACTTTGCAGGCCAGATGAAAGTGGCACACAATATTCAAAGTGATTAAATGGAAAAACCTACAATCAAGAATACTCTACATGGCAAAGTTATCATTCAAAATTGAAGAAGAAACAAATAATTTTACAGACAAGCAAAAGCTAAAAGACTTCAGCACCACTAAACCTGCCTTACAAGAGATGTTAAAGGGACTTCTCTAAGCAGAAAAGAAATGACCACAAATAGAAATATAAAATTATGAAAGGAAAACTCTCACTGGTTAATGTAAATATATAGTAAAGGTAGTATGTCATCCACTTATAAAGTTAGTAGGAAGGTTAAAAGACAAAAGTAGTAAAATCATCTATATTCACACTAAGTAGTTAAGGAATACATAAAGCAGAAAGATGTAAATTATGATGTCAAGAAAAATTAATGTGGGAAAGAGTAAAAATGTAGGGTGATTAGAATGCATTCAACTTAAGAGAGTGTCAACTTAAAATAATTATAAATATAAATATAAATATTTATATCAAAATAAAGACAAAATAGATGTTAAAACAAAGAAAGATCATAACAGGAGACAAAGAAGGTCATTACATAATGATAAAGGGATTGATCCCACAAGAAGATGTAACAGTTGTAAATACATATGCACCCAACACTGAAGCACCTAAATACATAAAGCAAATAAACATACATAAAGGGAGAAATAGTAATACAATAACAGTAGAGTACTTTAGCATTCCACTTACATCAAAAGACAGATCATCAGATAGAAAATCAATAAGGAAACAATAGCCTTAAATGACACATTAGACTAGATGAACTTAGTAGATACTTACAGAACATTTCATCCAAAAACAGCAGAATACACATTCTTTTTAAGTGCACGGGGAACATTCTCCAGGATAGGTTACACGCTAGGTCACAAAACAAACCTCAATAAGTATAAGAAAAGTGAAATCCTATCAAGACTCTTTTCTGAACACAATGCTATGAGACTAGAAATCAACTACGAGAAAAAAACTTCATAAAACACAAAGGCATGGAGTCTAAACAACATACTACCAAACAACCAATGGGCCACTGAAGAAATCAAAGAGAAAATTAAAAAAATAAATGAAGACAAATGAAAATGGAAACACAATGATCCAAAATCTATGGGATATGGCAAAGCAGTTCTAAGAGGAAAGTTTATAGCAATACAAGCCTACCTCAGGCACAAGAAACAGCTCAAATAAACAATCCAACCTTACATGTAAAGGAACTAGAAAAAGAAGAACAAACAACACCCAAAGTTAGTAGAAGTAAAGAAATAGTAAGCATCAGAGTGGACATAAATGAAATAAAGACTAAAAAACAACAGAAAAGATGACTGAAACTAAGAGCTGGTTTTTGAAAAGATTAACAAAATTGATAAACCTTTAGGTAGATTCATCAAGGAAAAAAAGAGAGCCCCAAATAAATAAAATCAGAAATGAAAGAGGAGGAATTACAACTGACACCACAGAAATACAAAGGATCATAAGCGATTACTATGAACAATTATATGTCAATAAAATTAATAACCTAGAAGAAATGGACAAATTCCTAGAAGTGTACAAGATTTTAAGTTGAATCAGAAAGAAATAGAAAATATGAACAGATCCATTATCAGTAATGAAATTGAATCAGTAATTTAAAAACTCCCTAAAAATGAAAAGTCCAGGACCAGACGGTTACACAGGTGAATTCTACCAAACATTTAAAGAAGAGTTAACACGTCTCCTACTAAAACTATTCCAAAAGTTGAAGAGGAAGGAACTCTTCTAAATATTCTATGAGGCCAGCATCACCTTGATAGCAAAACCAGACAAAAACACCACAAAAAGAGAAAATTACAGGCCAATATCCCTGATGAACATAGATGCAAAAATCCTCAATAAAATATTACAAACTGAACTCAACAATACATTAAAGGATCATACACCAGGATCAAGTGGAATTTATCCCAGGGATACAAGGATTGATCAATATCCAGAACTCAATCAATTAACAAACTGAAGAATAAAAATCATATGATTACCTGAATAGATGCAAAAAAAGCTTTTGACAAAAATAACATCAATTCAAGATAAAAACTCTCAACAAAGTGGGTATAGAGGGAACATACCACAAGGTAATAAAGGCCATATATGACAAACTTGTAGCCAACATCATACTCAACAGTAAAAAGCTGAAAGCATTTCCCCTAAGATTAGAAACAAGATAAGGATGCCCACTCCTGCTACTTTTACTCAACATAGCATTGGAAGTCCTCACCACAGCAATCAGACAAGAAAAAGAAATAAAAGAATCCAAATTGGAAAGGAAGAAGTAATCTGTCACTTTTTACAGATGACACAATACTATATATAGAAAAACCTAGACACTACTAAAAACTGTTAGAATGAAAAAATGAATTCAGTAAAGATGCAGGATACAAAATCAATACACAGAAATCTGTTGCATTTCTATACACTAACAAGCTATCAGAAAGAGCTGTTAAGAAAACAATTGCATCAAAAAGAAAAACACTAGCAGTAAATAACTAAGGAGGTGAAAGACCCATGCTCTGAAAACTATAGGACACTGAGGAAAGAAATGGAAGACAACACAAATAAATGGAAAGATATATTGTGCTTGGGGATCAGAAGAATATTGTTAAAATGACCATACTACCCAAGGTTATCTACAGATTCAATGCAATCCCTATCAAAATTCCAAAGGCATATTTCACAGAACTAGAATAAATAATTCTAAAATTTGTAATGAAAACACAAAAGACCCCAAATAGGCAAAGCAATCTTGGGAAGGAAGAACAAAGCTGGAGGTATTGTGCTTTCTGATTTCAAACTACACTACAAAGCTACAGTCACCAAAACAGTATAGTACTGTCACAAAAACAGACACATAGATCAATGAAGCAGAATAGAGAGTGCAGCAAAAAAAAACCCACATTTATATGGTCAATTACTCTATGACAAAGGAGGCAAAAATATATAATGTGGAAAAAACAGGCTCTTCAATAAATGGTGCTGGGAAAACTGGACAGCTATATGCAAAAGAATTAAACTGGATTATTTTTCACATCATATAAACAATAAACTCAAAATGAATTGAAGACAGATTTAACACCTGAAACTATAAAAAACTCCTTGAAGAAAACATAGGCAGTATGCTCTTTGACATCAGTCATAGCAATATTTTTGGATCTGTCTCCTCAGGCAAGGGAAGGAAAAGCAAATTATACAAATTGAACTACATCAAACTAAAAACTTTTGCACAGTGAAGGAAACGATCAATAAAATGAAAAGGCAGCTTACTGAATGTGAGAAGATATTTACAAACAATATATCTGATAAGGGGTTAATATCCGAAATATATGAAGAACTCATACAACTCAACATCAAAAAAACAACCCCATTAAAATTGGGCAGGGGATATGAATAGGTATATTTTCTAAAGACGACATACAGATGTCCAACAGGCACATGATGTTCAACATCACTAATCATCAGGGAAACGCAAATCAAAACTACATGCAATGCCACCTCACATCTAGCAAAATAGCTATTATCAAAAAGACACAAATAACAAGTGTTGGTGAGAATGAGGAGAAAAGGAAGCCCTTGTGCATGGTCTGTGGGATTGTAAATTGGTGCAACCACTATGGACAACAGTATGGAGGTTCCTAAAAAAATTAAATAGAACTTCGATGTGATCTAGCTATTTGATTTCTGGATCTTTATCCTAAGAAACGAAAACACCAATTTAAAAAGATACATGCACACTAATGTCTATTACAGCATTATTTACAATAGCCAAGATATGGATGCAACATAAGTGTCCATCGAGAGAAAAATGGATAAAGAAGATGTGGTGTGTATATATATATACACAATGGAATATAACTGAGCCATAAAAAAGAATGAAATCTTGACATTTACAACAACATGGATAGATCTAGAGGGTATTATATTAAATGAAATAAGTCAGAGAAAGACAAATACCATATGATCTCACAAACAAAGCAAAGCAAAAAAAAAAAAGACTTACAGTTACAGAAAACAGACAAGTGGCTGCCAGAGGGGAAGGGCTTGGGATGGGGGTAGGTGAAATAAGTGAATGGCACTAAGAGGTACAAACCTCCAGTTGTAAAATAAATAAGCCAAAGAATGTAATATACAGCTTAAGAAATATGGTTAATAATAATATAACTTTGTATGGGAACAGGTGGTTCCCAGACTTACTGCAATGATCATTTCATAATGTATGCACATGTCAAATCATTATGTTATACACCTGAAACTAACATAATATTTTACACATCAACTATAATTCAATTAAAAATATTTAAAGTTTTTCCAAAATATTTTTCAAGTAAATTTCACAATTTTCTTTTCATACATAGAGCATATTCACATTTACTCCCATATATGCTCAGGGTAAGCAACAAAGAAATATTAGTCTAACGGTCTATATCAGAAAATATAATGTCTACATTTTTGGTAGAGTACTGGACCCTGAACACTGTCATCCAACTGTCATTAGACTCTTGCTTATTATCATGCTCAAGCTTTGTAAATAGGGACCTGACCATTTAAGGCACTGCCACTCTGAATAAGATAAACATGTATTATTCTGAGCTGCTACAGAGAGCAATGTAAGTTGATAGAAGTAGATATCCTCGTTGGTAAAATGGAATGAAAATGCCTTCCTTGCATAGCTGAGATGAGTATTACTGAAAAATCTATCCTCATTCCTAATACAATGTTTGGAATATTACAGACATTCAATAAGTATCGGCACCCATCCTACCTTAGCTAACCTTTGAAATAAATTATTCATCTCACAAAAGCAAGTAAAACATAGCTTGTATCAGCTCCTAAAACTCCTCTAAAAATAATTCCCTTCACCACTAAAATCCATGCTGCTGTTTACCATGCTGTAACTTTACTCTTGAAGATGATACTCACTGCCAGCATAATCCTTTGGGGGCTTCTTTTTGGCAAATGCATGGACATAATCTGTTTCCTTCTGTTTTGCAAATCTGTGTCTTCCCTTCCTATCCCTTTGTTACAAGTAAAGGCTGAGAAGGCCATTTCTATGCCAGGGAATGCCCTGTACATGGAGGCCAGGTGGACCACTCTGTGGGACAGTGGCAGCTCTGATGGTGACCAGCAGAACTGTATTGCAGTGGGAAAAGCTGACCTGGGGGTGTTTTATTGGAAGACCATCATGAAAGTAGATGCTGATAAATTAAAAGGCGTGCCTACACAGGGAACAGTCCAGAAAATTGTGCTACACAGCAGCATTATAGGTCCTGTTAAAACTCAGTTTCCCAATTAATAATTTTTATGATCCTACATTTTACCTAGTAAGCATGTCAGTAGGCTACACCTCTCCTATATAATCGTAGTGACTCTACTCCATATCGCATTATCTGTCGTTAGGGATCTCACAAATAACAACATAAAAGCTTTGTTATTTTAATAACATACAATAAATTTTGAAAACAATAAGCCTATGAAAATCACACTTTAGTCTGTGGTTTCATTGAAGCTTACAGTACATAATGCTACAGTAATTCTCTAAGGTACTTTTCGAAGACTGCCAAGAATAAATGCATAGTCTCTATTGTTAACCATTCTACAGGCAGCAAGATCCTGGAGTGTGATATTGGCTTTTCATTGCTGCTCAAACCAACAGTATCCCACTTGCATATGATAAAACATCAGGAAAACAATAAAGAGTCTTTCAACAAATTATAACTAAACATAAATGCCACTGAGCCAGCTTTCTGTATGAGGTGATTTGTTATTTTAACATAATAGAGCCAAATGAGGAATCCTGACTAGATGAATACCAAATAATATTTGTTTTAAATTTTTTGGATTACAAAAAAAATGGAATTTCCAACTGCAATTATCATTTCAGTCTCATTTATCACTGGTAATTCTATGGATCCTAGCAAAAGCATATGTACATAATCTTGCCTCAAATATTGGCAAAATATTTTTGAGAGGGGAAAAAAATACCATTTATTTTAAATTAATTAAATTCTTACTGCTGTGTTTAAATTTAAACAATTACAATAGAGGAGTTATAGTGCAATTTTGTAAAGTAATTTTCTACTGCACTTTATTACAGTTTTGGCAGTGCTGACACCTAAAACATTTAAAGTGATAAAACTTAAAGTTTTTGTCTACTTTATTTTCTCTGAAAAGTAGGTAAATATCTGGTTCAAAAGGTAGCATCCGGCTTCACTGATTGTATGTACATTTTTTAGAGGCAAAACCACTATCTAATAGCGTCTATCAGAACTTACAGTGTGACTAATTGTGGCTATGTACAAAGAATCCTGTGAGAAGTGACTAATAATTTTAGGTCTGTGGAAATCATGTTAACGTGGAGTCCAAATGGTTGTATCCATTCCCACAGCTAGCACAAAGATTATCAACACATTTCATATGAGCTCTGTTGAATAACTGGCCAAATTCATAGATGAGCCATATTTACAGATTGGATGGGAGTGAAAATCTGAAGTAAAATGAGACAATGGCATACGTCATTTAATCATTTAAAACGCTCCTTGTTCAGAGTAAAAAAACTATCTAATGAAACCAAAGGGTAAGATGCCATCTGGCTCTAGAGAAGGCAGATCTTCTGAAAAAAAAAAAATCTGAAAATTGAAATAAAGTGAGAAACCAAAAAAAAAAAAAAAAAGGTACAGAAGAATAAAACATAAATGATGCATGTGACTAAATTATTACAAATAAGATATATGTAGTCATGCTTCTTTTTAAATCACTTGCCTCTTAAATTAGAATTCTATTTAAATAATCAATTGAATGATTTTGAAAAAACCCACACTAAACAAATGTCCTATTAACAAATCTCAAGGAATTGCAAAATGTTTTGTATAGGATAATTCTGTTTCAAGGGATATTGTGCCACATTCTGGAGCATGGTACTTTTTTAATTGGGCAGAGTTTTCATCACAACAGCCTTTGTGGTCACAGTTTGAACCATAGTACTATAAAACTTCTCATCACTTTTTATTATTTTAAGGAGGATATAAACAACTGGAAATAAAATATAACCAAGTATATTATCTGAATTAGAGTTGCACTATCATGTAGATGACAGTATTTTTGCTGCAAAATAGTGCAGGTATTAAACTAAAATACATTTTGCTTTTAAAAATATCTGCCTTGTTCTGCTCTAATGAAACTCAGCCAGTTTGTATTACATTTTGTGTTTACCCTGAAGTGTGCAGATACTTCATCTGGCCCACAGGAGAAATGTTAAAGCAGTACTGGGAAATCACAAAACGTAATTGCTAATCTTCACTTCTTTTAAAAGAATCTTTGGCTTAATAGTGATTGAAAGGAACTCACAGAGGATATTGAATTTCATCAAATATTGCAAAAGGTAACCATTTATATTCATACTGAATATAGTTGAAATTTCCAATGAGTGGTGGCGTCACTTTGTGAAAGCTTACTTTAGATGCCTGTTTATTGCATAGTCAATTAAATTTCTGCCCTTTACTCTCTAAATCTCATTACCTCATTTACAGAAAGAAATAGAATCCAAACAATTAGAGTTGGAAAGCAGACTGGCAGATATTGTTGTATCAGAGGAATACACTCCCTCGAACAAAAATCATTCATACTTCTGAGATTTCCTTGAGTACATATTCAAGACTGGCCTCTTCCATTTTAATGGCACATTCGGGAAAATTTAGGTTTTATGATAGCTTTGCTTTCTTTGGGGGAAATTATAGATAGAAATATAAGTGTGTGTGTATTCCTATATGGAAGGAATGGAGAGAAAGAAAGAGAACATACATAATGTGAGCCCCATTGGGCCTCTTTAAGCAGAAATAGATACTGTAATACTTTAGACTCAGGATATGATATATAATATCAAAACACTCACTGGTAATTGAGAGCTCTAACACTTACGGTATATTAAAAAGCACTAGTATGTACTTACTAAACAAGAAAATGATGAGAAGTTATTATCTAGGGATAAACTAAATACATTATAACTGTGATGATCAGAAAGAAGAAAAAAAGTGTTGCAGAGAGGAGTCTGGGAAAAAACACCCAATCTAAACATGGTTTGAAAACTTTGGCACTTTGAATAAACTAAACATATGTGGTTTTGTGCTTTCCTGTACCAAAAAGAGGGAGGATTCTCCAGGGACAGAAAAATCTGATTAGACAAATCTGAACTATGTTAAAACTATATGCTGTGAAAGCAGTAACTAAACTGAAGTGTTAAGTTTAGAAATAAAACAAAGATAAAGTAACTCTAGCAAAGTTGTTTTCAAAGTTGTTTTCATATATATTGCATTTACATTACATTGCATGGCCTATGGACACTTCATATTTCTACTTCCAATAAAAGCTGTTACCTCATGATTGTCATTTGTAAATATGGTCTCTGTGGAGATATTTACTAAAATTGATCTCACAATTCAGAAACTCCACTATCTCATTTATTAGCCAGAGGCTAAAACCATATTGATTCATTTATTCACTGTTCAATAAATATATTCGGGGTATGTGTATATACTCTAATGACAGGGATTAAAAAGATAAATTCATGCCTGATGCAAGCACTGCTCTCAAAAACTTTAATGTTTTGGGAATATAGGTAAACCCATAAAATGCATCAGTGAAGTTCTATGACAATTAGTTTTTGGAACAAATACAAAGGTAGGAAGGACAATATACTTAGGGGTCAAGGAAAGGTTATGCTGGATGAAAGGACTAAGTTTAAGATTTGAATGATGAAAAAAAAAGAAATGCATTATATCCATGAGAAAGAACTGTTGCAAATGTAGTAAGAGAGGTTATTCATGAATTTCATCTTCTCTAACATTAATACATGATAGAATTTTGAGAGGTCATATAACCAGAACTGATTTTGAAATTCAAGGTCACAAAACTTTTTGAAGTGTTAGATAAGGAATTTTTCTGGCATTTACATACATAATACATAAAAATGAAATTCAATAATACATACCACATTAAACAACACCATAAACTCCTTGGGTATATCTTTACATATTCATTTCCACTTTTGTAGTGATTTACCACAATTTTATCCTTATCAAAGACATTTAAAGGAATTCAAATTTGCAACCTCAGTCTTAACTTTGTAATAGTGTGTGTTGCAATAAATCTGTAAATCACAGTTTTACTCTATTTCCTGGTGTGAACATTAAGCTTACCAGTAAAAATAACTGATTATTTCTACCAAACTTCTTTAGAAGAATGCATACCATAAGTATACAGATTAATGCATTTTCATTAACAACCCATGTAACTACTCCCCAGATCAGTAAATAGAATATTACCAGCATATTGGAGGGCTTTCATCATTAATTCCAGGCACTGTTCCTTTCCTCTTCTCCAAAGTAATCAATTATCTTGAGATGAGTTCCAGTTGTTCCACATTCTCACTAACACTTGATACTGGCAAACTTTTCAATTCTAGCAATCTGATACTTAATGATATCTGATACTCATGTGTGTTTATATTGCTCTTATGACTAAGTAGATAATGAAAATCATTTCATATGCTTACTGATCATTTGAAATTCCTGGGTTTTTTAAAACATCTTTATTGCAGTATAATTGCTTTACAATAATGTGTTAGTTTATGCTTTATAACAAAGTGAATCAGTTATACATATACATAGGTCTCCATATCTCTTCCTTCTTGTGACTCGCTCCCTCTCAATCTCCCTATCCCACCCCTCTAGGTGGTCACAAAGCACGAAGCTGATCTCCCTGTGCTATGTGGCTGGTAGTGTATATATGTCCCTGCCACTCTCTCACTTCGTCACAGCTTACCCTTCCCCCTCCCCATGTCCTCAAGTCCATGCTCTAGTAGGTCTGTGTTTTATTCCCGTCCTACCACTAATCTCTTCATGACATTTTTTTTTCTTAGATTCCATATATATGTGTTAGCATACGGTATTTGTTTTTCTCCTTCTGACTTACTTCACTCTGTATGACAGACTCCAGGTCTATCCACCTCATTACAAATAACTCAGTTTCATTTCTTTTTATGGCTGAGTAATATTCCATTCTATATATGTGCCACATCTTCTTTATCCATTCATCTGTCGATGGACACTTAGGTTGCTTCCATGTCCTGGCTATTGTAAATAGAGCTGCAATGAATATTTTGGTACATGACTCTTTGAAATATGGTTTTCTCAGGGTATATGCTCAGTGGTGGGATTACTGGGTCGTATGGTAGTTCTATTTTTAGTTTTTTAAGGAACCTCCATACTGTTCTCCATAGTGGCTGTATCAATGTACACTCCCACCAACAGGGAAAGAGGGTTCCCTTTTCTCCAAACCCTCTCCAGCATTTATTGTTTGTAGATTTTTCGATGATGGCCATTCTGACCGGTGTGAAATGATATCTCATTGTAGTTTTGATCTGCATTTCTCTAATGATTAATGATGTTGAGCATTCTTTCATGCGCTTGTTGGCATTCTCTATATCTTCTTTGGAGAAATGTCTATTTAGGTCTTCTGCCCATTTTTGGATTGGGTTGTGTTTTGTTTGATACTGAGCTTCATGAGCTGCTTGTAAAGTTTGGAGATTAATCCTTTGTCATTTGCTTCACTTGTAAATATTTTCTCCCATTCTGAGAGTTGTCTTTTCATCTTGTTTATGGTTTCCTTTGCTGTGTAAAAGCTTTCAAGTATCATTAGGTCCCATTTGTTTATTTTTGTTTTTTTGTCCTAGTTCTGTGAAAAGTGACAGTGGTAGTTTGATAGGGATTGCATTGAATCTGTAGATTGCTTTAGCTAGTAGAGTCATTTCCACAATGTTGATTGTTCCAATCCAAGAACGTGGTATATCTCTCCATCTGTTTGTATCATCTTTAATTTCATTCATCAGTGTCATATAATTTTCTGCATACAGGTCTTTTGTCTCTTTAGGTAGGTTTATTCCTAGATATTGTATTCCTTTTCTTGCAATGGTAAATGGGAGTGTTTTCTTAATTTCACTTTCAGATTTTTCATCATTGGTGTATAGGAATGCTAGAGATTTCTGTGCATTAATTTTGTATCCTGCTACTTTACCAAATTCATTGATTAGCTCTAGTAGTTTTCTGGTAGAGTCTTTAGGATTCTCTATATATAGTATCATGTCATCTGCAGTGACAGCTTTACTGCTTCTTCTCTGACTTGGATTCATTTTATTTCATTTTCTTCTCTGACTGCTATGGCTAAAACTTCCAAAACTATGTCAAATAAGAGTGGTGAGAGTGGGCAACCTTGTCTTGTTCCTGATCTTAGTGAAAATGGTTTGTTTTTCACCACTGAGGACAATGTTGGCTGTTGGTCTGTCATATATGGCCTTTATTATGTTCAGAAAAGTTCCCTCTATGCCTACTTTCTGTAGGGTTTTTATCATAAATGGGTGTTGAATTGTATCGAAAGCTTTCTCTGCATCTATTGAGATGATCATGGTTTTTCTCCTTCAATTTGTTAATATGGTGTATCATATTGATTGATTTTCGTATATTGAAAAATCCTTGCATTCCTGGGATAAACCCCACTTGATCATGGTATATGATCCTTTTAATGTGCTGTTGGATTCTGTTTGCTAGTATTTTGTTGAGGATATTTGCATCTACATTCATCAGTGATATTGGCCTGTAGTTTTCTTTCTTTGTGACATTCTTGTCTGGTTTTGGTATCAGGGTGATGGTGGCCTTGTAGAATGAGTTTGGGAGTGTTCCTCCCTCTACTATATTTGGAAGAGTTTGAGAAGGATAGGTGTTAGCTCTTCTCTAAATGTTTGGTAGAATTCGCCTGTGGAGCCATCTGGTCCTGGGCTTTTGTTTGCTGGGAGATTTTTAATAACAGTTTCAATTTCAGTGCTTTTGATTGGTCT
>NC_041218.1:65477768-65479315 GCF_002837175.3 Physeter macrocephalus
TTGATTTGAGTCTTTTCCCTTTTTTTCTTGATGAGTCTGGCTAATGGTTTATCAATTTTCTTTATCTTCTCAAAGAACCAGCTTTTAGTTTTATTGATCTTTGCTATCATTTCCTTCATTTCTTTTTCATTTATTTCTGATCTGAACTTTATCATTTCTTTCCTTCTGCTAACATCAGGGGTTTTTTGTTCTTCTTTCTCTAACTACCTTAGGTGTAAGGTTAGGTTGTTTATTTGAGATGTTTCTTCTTTCTTAAGGTAGGATTCTAATGCTATAAACTTCCCCCTTAGAACTGCTTTGGCTGCATCCCATGGGTTTTGGGTCGTCGTGGTTTCATTGTCATTTGTTTCTAGGTATTTTTTGATTTCCTCTTTGATTTCTTCAGTGATATCTTGGTTATTAAGTAGTGTATTATTTAGCGTCCATGTGTTTCTATTTTTTACTGATTTTTTTCCTCTAATTGATATCTAGTCTCATAGCATTGTGGTCAGAAAAGATACTTGATATGATTTCAATTTCCTTAAATTTAACAAGGCTTGATTTGTAACCCAAGATATGATCTATCCTGGAGAATGTTCCCTGAACACTTGAGAAGAAGTTGTATTCTGTTGTTTTTGGATGGAGTGTCCTACAAATATCAATTAACTCCATATTGTTTAACGTATCATTTAAAGCTTGTGTTTCCTTATTCAATTTCATTTTGGATGATCTCTCCATTGGTTAAAGTGGGGTATTAAATTAAATTAAAGTCCCCTACTATGATTGTGTTACTGTCGATTTCCCCTTTTATGGCTGTTAGTATTTGCCTTATGTATTGAGGGGCTCCTATGTTGGGTGCATAAAAATTTACAATTGTTATATCTTCTTCTTGGATCCATCCCTTGATCATTATGCAGTGTCCTTCTTTGTCTCCTGTAATAGTCTTTGTTTTAAAGTCTACTTTATCTGATATGAGAATTGCTACTCCTGCTTTCTTTTGAAAAAGCATGGAATATCTTTTTCCATCCCCTCACTTTCAGTCTGTATGTGTCCCTAGGTATGAAGTGGGTCTCTTGCAGACATTATATATGTGGGTCTTGTTTCTGTTTCCATTCAGCCAGTCTGCGTCTTTCGGTTGGAGCATTTAATCCATTTACATTTAAGGTAATTATCGATATGTATGTTCCTAGAACCATTTTCTTAATTGTTTTGGGTTTGTTATTTTAGGTCTTTTCCTTCTCTTGTGTTTCCTGCCTAGAGAAGTTCCTTTAGCATTTGTTGTAAAGCTGCTTTGGTGGTGCTGAACTCTATCAGCTTTTGTTTGTCTGTAAAGGTTTTAATTTCTCCATCAAATCTGAATGAGATCCTTGCTGGGTAGAGTAATCTTGGTGGTACGTTTTTCTCCTTCATCACTTTAAATATGTCCTGCCACTCCTTTCTGGTTTGCAGAGCTTCTGATGAAAGATCAGCTGTTAACCTTATGGAGATTCACTTGTGTGTTATTTGTTTTTTTTTTCCCTTGCTGTTTTTAATATGTTTTCTTTGTATTTAATTTTTGATAGTTTGAT
>NC_041218.1:65479513-65503221 GCF_002837175.3 Physeter macrocephalus
TTCTTTTTTCTTTATTCTGCTCTGCAGTAGTTATTTCCACTATTTTATCTTCCAGGTCACTTATCCGTTCTTCTGCCTCAGTTATTCTGCTATTGATCCGTTCTAGAGAATTTAAAATTTCATTTATTGTGTTGTTTCTCACTGTGTGTTTGCTCTTTATTTCTTCTAGGTTCTTGTTAAACGTTTCTTGTATTTTCTCCATTCTGTTTCCAAGATTTTGGATCATCTTTAGTATCATTATTCTGAATTCTTTTTCAGGTAGACTGCCTATTTCCTCTTCATTTGTTAGGTCTGGTGGGTTTTTACCTTGCTCCTTCATCTGCTGTGTGTTTCTCTGTCTTCTCATTTTGCTTAACTTATTGTGTTTGGGGTCTCGTTTTCACAGGTGCAGTTTCGTAGTTCCCACTGTTTTTGGTGTCTGTCCGCAGTGGCTAATGTTGGTTCAGTGGGTTGTGTAGGCTTCCTGGAGGAGGGGAGTACTGCCTATGTTCTGGTGGATGAGGCTGGATCTTGTCTTCCTGGTGGGCATGTCCGTGTCTGGTGGTGTGTTTTGGGGTGTCTCTTACCTTATTATGATTTCAGGAAGCCTCTGCTAATGGATGGGGTTGTATTCCTGTCCTGCTAATTGTTTGGCCTAGAGTGTCCAGTAGTGTATCTTGCTGGTCGTTGAGTGGAGCTGGGTCTTGGCGTTGAGACGGAGATCTCTGGGAGATTTTCATCATTTGATGTTACATGGAGCTGGGAGGTCTCTGGTGGACCAATGTCCTGAACTCGGCTCTCCCACCTCAGAGGCACAGCCCTGACACCCGGCTGGAGCACCAAGAGCCTTTCATCCACACGGCTCAGAATAAAAGGGAGAAAAAAAGAAAGAAAGGAAGAAGATAAAATAAAGTAAAGTTATTAAATTAAAAAATAATTATTAAAAAAAATTTTTTTAAGTAAAAAATAAAACAGAAACGGATGGATAGAACCCTAGGACAAATGGTAAAAGCAAAGCTATACAGACAAATTCACACACAGAAGCATACACATACACACTCACAAAAATAATATATATATTGTTGCTCCCAAAGTCCACCTCCTCAATTTGGGATGATTCGTTGTCTATTCAGGTATTCCACAGATGCAGGGTATATCAAGTTGACTGTGCAGATTTAATCCGCTGCTTCTAGGCTGCTGGGAGAGATTTCCCTTTCTCTTCTTTGTTCGCACAGCTCCCAGGGTTCAGCTTTGGATTTGGCCCTGCTTCTGTGTGTAAGTCGCCTGAGGGCATCTCTCCTTTGCTCAGACAGGACGGGGTTAAAGGAGCAGCTGATTCAGGGGCTCTGGCTCACTCAGGCTGCGGGGAGGGAGGGGTACGGATGCGGGGCTAGCCTGCGGCGGCAGAGGCTGGTGCAAAATTGCACCAGCCTGAGGTGCGCCGTGCGTTCTCCCGGGGAATTTGTCCCTGGATCAGGGGACCCTGGCGTGGTGGGCTGCACAGGCTCCCGGGAGTGGAGGTGTGGATAGTGACCTGTGTTTGCACACAGGCTTCTTGGTGTCTGCAGCAGCAGCCTTAGCGTCTCACGCCCGTCTCTGGGATCCGCGCTGATAGCCACAGCTCGCGCCCGTCTCTGGAGCTCCTTTAAGCAGCGCTCTTAATCCCCTCTCCTCGCGCACCAGGAAACAAAGAGGGAAGAAAAGGTCTCTTGCCTCTTCGGCAGCTCCAGACTTTTTCCCGGATTCCCTCCCGGCTAGCCATGGTGCACTAGCCCCCTTCACGCTGTGTTCACGCCGCCAACCCCAGTCCTCTCCCGGCTTCTGACCAAAGCCCGAGCCTCAGCTCCCAGCCCCCGCCCACCCCGGCGGTTGAGCAGACAAGTCTCTCAGGCTGGTGAGTGCTGGTCGGCACCAATCCTCTGCGGGAATCTCTCCGCTTTGCCCTCCGCACCCTGTTACTGTGCTCTCCTCCGTGGCTCCGAAGCTCCCCGCTCCGCCACCCGCAGTCTCCGCCCGTGAAGGGGCTTCTAGTGTGTGGAAACCTTTCCTCCTTCACAGCTCCCTCCCACTGGCGCAGGTCCCGTCCCTATTCTTTTGTCTCTGTTTTTTCTTTTTTCTTTTACCCTACCCAGGTACGTGGGGAGTTTCTTGCCTTTTGGGAGTTCTGAGGTCTTCTGCCAGCGTTCAGTAGGTTTTCTGTAGGAGCTGTTCCACATGTAGATGTATTTCTGATGTATTTGTGGGGAGGAAGGAGATCTCCACGTCTTACTCTTCCTCCACCTTGAAGCTCCTCCAGGCCATAGTTTTCTAAAATTCCTGTTTAAATCTTTTGCCCTCTTACCTATTGCCTGTTTTTTTTTGTTTTTTGTATTAATTAATTTTTATTCAAGGATTAATCAGTTTATATGAGGGGTAAATATTGATATATTAAGGCTTAAATTTACCATCTCATAATTTGTTTTATTATCCATACTCTATATCTTTCTTTTTTTCCTTCTTTCCTTCCTTCCTTCCTTCCCTCCTTCCTCTCTCTCACTCTTCCTCTCTCTCTCTCTCTCTCTTTTTCTCTCTCTTTTTGGTGGGGCAGGGGTGGGCGATTGGATAGACACTAGTCCTTATGCCTCAGATCTCTTAGAATCTGCTTTGTATTCTTCATATTATTTCTTTATATACTTAATTCTGAATATTTTCTAAAGACTATAGTTTAATTTATTAACTCTTGTCTTCAATCCTCTGCCTATTGAGTGCTGAATTTCACTTTTATTTTTATTTCTATAGTGTATGACCTTGGATAAGTTAAAGTATCTTAAAGAGTGCATAACAAGGTAAGTATTTGATGAACTGGATATGAAAAAACAACCTCAAAGCCTATTTGTTTTCACTTCACTGCTACCTTCAGATTATAAAAAGCTAGAATTTCTCTGCCTTATACTCAGATGTTTCAGAAACATACTAATTTTATTATATAGTTAAAAATTATGAATACTACTTATAGTGGACATTAAAAATGTCTACCCAACATTCATAGCAGGCATGAGGAGCAGAGAGTTCAAGTTAACTCACCTACAGACAACTAGGAATTTACAAGTCATGGTTTGAACCCAAATTTCTTTGACTACTAAACTCAGAGTCCCAATGCTTGTGCTAGATTGATAGGAATACAGATATAAAACTGATCAACTGGAAACCAATTAGGATACATACACCCTCACTTAATAAAGGGCAAAGCCATGACATATGGTTGTCTGGCACTGCATTTATCAGAGGTTAATTAAAACACTGGATTGATTTCTCTCCATTTTATTTTTTTTTCCAGTAGTACAGAGTAATAGAATTATTCAATGAAGTGTCCTCATCAACTGTTTGGAAGCATTTAAACAATATCTAGTGACAGGTGAGATAGGACACTGGCACAGTTTAAAGAACTCCAGTTTATCTGGTAATATGGGAAGCAGAATTGAACATATTTGTGCTAATTTTTTTTCATATAAAAAACTTTGATAATCTCTGAAGCAAGTGATACAGGAATAATTTTATAATTCAGGTTGCAAAATGATTTACATTTTGGGGTTTTGCCTCTGGCCAAAGTTCTCCTTACAGTAGTGATGACTTGCTCAGTCTATGTGGAAGATGTACATTCTCTCTTTGAAATCAGAAGCTCTGCTTGTCAGCTTTTCTTCACCAGGTCCTAAACAATAATGCTTTAAAGTAAAGGTCTAAGACGTATTTGTTTTCTGGCATTTCTGAAATAAGTACCTTCAATAATAGTTTTCTCATACTCAGAAGAAACCAAAATATAGAAAATCAGTTTCCCCAAGAGGTAGCAGCATTTAAAAGGCCTTTTTAGGATTGAGTAACCTGTGGTTGATGAGGTAGAAATATACTTTCAATGCCACCATTTATTTCTAAAAAGGATTCCGTTAAGCGTCAACAAAAGTGCAACTGAATAACTTCATTTGAAATTATAACCACTGTTCCTTCACCAAAAAAAAAAAAAAAAAAGAAGAAGAAAAAGAAACTGCCTAAAGGGGAATGAGAAAATTTAGCTGTTATAAGAAAGAAAAGGAAATGCAACAATTGGTACCCATAACCGGTTTGGTCAAGTTAAAGGAGTAGTTTAAAGAAAATGAGTACTTGTGGCATGTGGAGTTCAACTCCTTTCACCAGGCTCCGGACTGCGAGCTGTCACTGCCAGAGGAGAAACAAAATGATGCACTGGCTGTTTCTGTGCAGGTTATACTAATTTAAAACCTGAGAACTTGAGGCACTTGAGGAACTATGACTTTTCTATGTGAACAAGTGTCAGTGCCTACCATGTCCTCTGTCTCTGTCTGTCTGTCTGTCTGTCTCTCTCTCTGTTTCTCTGTCTCTCTTTCTCTCACTTGCTCTCAGCAGTGCCCGGCCTTCTGCCACTCAGGTTCCACACTGGAGTTCAGCATTTCCCTGGAAAAAGCATGGCAGTCAGACTCGTGTAAGGTACCAACAGTCGGAACCTCACCACCTGCAGGGTTTTTAATTATCTGATAAAGCGGATAACGGCTTGTGATCTGACCATACTAGCTGCAGAGCAAAATTGGCCAACATATCCTTCATACACAGTTGAGCTCATGTCATTTTCGTGTCTGTTCATGGAAACTGCATTTGTCTTTCTTCTTGTGTTCAGGAGAGTGGCTGCAAAGCCAGTCCAATTACCAATATTTTGACCACTTCTTCCTTTATTTCTAAAGGCTACAAATTGCATCCCAGCCACCTCAGATGCGCTCCACCTCACGAGAGGCAAACACAAATGTATTTGGGGGTCAGAAATCTACTCTAAATGAATAAAGCAGATGATGTAAGCATTAGTGAGTGGGAAGCTCTAGTCACTTGGACACAGCATGCTCCATGAACAGTCAAATATGATTTTTAAAAACAGAAAAATACACATGCTCTGCACCAGTTTGCAAACCCTGCTTTATATAATGATCTCTAAGTTTCAGCTGTAAATATTTGCCCAATAATTCTTAATTCAAATTCCTTAGAGAATGAAACTAATTGGCCAATACTGGATTATGACAGGGAACCCCTTGAGTCACATTCCTATTCTTATCCAGTCAGTTAGCACAGAAGGATTATGGTCACATGATGTTTAAAATTCCAATTTATTCATTGCGCATTCAATTGGTCAAGGGCTATTCCTTCAGACGTAGCCGTGGGAGAGCCAGGCTTTCTAACAGCTGAACTCTACAACGGTACAATGGTCTTTCCTGTAGACTGAGAAAGAGTCATCTAAAAATAAAAGAGACCTTAAAAATGTTGAATTTCCTAAATATATAATCTATAAAATATTGTCCTGTAGGATATTTAATTTTAAAAAGTGTTCTGGACTTGGGAACTTTATGAAATACTGAACAGATTTAATCCGAATTTCTTAGAGCCTTTAATATATTCACATACACTGTGAATCTCTTAAAAAAGAATTGCTATTTATATTTCTCAAAGTTTTATTTTGTTGTTGTCATTATGTTTTGCTTGTTCTTTTAATTAAAACCCCCTTCCATTATAAGCATTCTTAGTATGCCTAAAACCTGTGTTTGAGATATACTAATCTAAAATCATTTTATAGATCAGACAATGGGGCTACTATTGATGTATTTCTTTGGTGAGTACTCTTTAAATATCTACTATATGCCAAAAATTTTACTAAACAACAGACAAAGCCCCAACTTGTTATCTCTCTAGGCAGGATGATAGCAAGGATTGTGTGGTATTAGATATTCTACACTCAATCCCTACTAGCCTTATAATTTCAGTGAAACTTTGTCAAATAAATTTTAAGTGAATGAAGAAGTAGTTTTGAACCCTGGCTTGTGAATCAGTATCTCTCATAGGTGTATTTAAAAACAAACAAATAAAAAGCAAAACAAAACGCTCATAAGCTTGGGCACACTTCAGTTATTAATCAGAATTTCTGGGTTAATGACCCCCAAATTTTTAATATTTAGCAAACTCCATAGGCAAATCTAATATCTAGCCAAGACTGAGAATCATTCATTTAAAAACATGCAATTTACTAGTGGCATAGTCAGTGTTAAAACTGAAGATACTTGCCATGCAGTCCAATAAGTTACCTCCTATACTATGTCAGTTAGGGACAATATTGAGGGTAGAATATATGTACAGAGAATGTCAGAGAAACCAACAAACTAGACATACCCACAGGCCCACAGCAAGGGATTGAGACTGAATAAAATATTAGGGAATCAAAGGAAGGGCAGACAGTCTAGGAAGACTCACTAGCAGAATATTAGTGGGCAGGATGCTCAACCAATCAAAACATACAGCCAGGGAACCAAAGCAGAAAAAGACAGTACCGAGAATTATGTTTGGCCCTATGAAAAGGTAGCAAAAGAACCTAGTTTTTTTGGGGAAAAAAAAAACCAACAAAAGAATATTATTACTAACTTTGATTGACAATGTAGAATATGCTAGTTCTATGTACTTTACATGTAGTATCTCATTTAATTCTCAGAGCATTACTCTGAAGTGGGACTCATTATAATCCCCATTTTGGAAAGCAGGAAAATATAGCTTGGAAAGGTTAAGAAATTCCATAAGATTACCGATCTAGTAAATATAGAGCCAGAATCCATCCAGAGCCGCCTGAAATTAAGGTACAAAGTCAAAAGAAGACCAGCAGCAAAAAGGCCCACGCATCTCATGGCCTTAGTGGTAGGACGGGAATAAAACACAGACCTACTAGAGCATGGACTTGAGGACATGGGGAGGGGGAAGGGTAAGCTGTGACGAAGTGAGAGAGTGGCAGGGACATATATGCACTACCAAATATAAATTAGATAGCTAGTGGGAAGCTGCCGCATAGCACAGGGAGATCACCTCTGTGCTTTGTGACCATGAGAGGGGTGGGATAGGGAGGGTGGGAGGGAGGGAGACGCAAGAGGGAAGAGATATGGGAACATATGTATATGTATAACTGATTCACTTTGTTGTAAAGGAGAAACTAACACACTATTGTAAAACAGTTATACTCCAATAAAGATGTTAAAAAAAAAAAAAAAGGCCCACGCATCTCATGGCCTTAAAGTATTGCTTGAGTCCTTCTTACATTTCCCAGGAGTCATGGACTGAACCTGTAGGTGAACTTTAAGGAGCCTCAGTTACAAAGCTTGGAAGTTGAAAAGAAAAGAAATTCAATTGGGTGATTAAAGAAGAATTTTTAAAATCTATATTTGTTAAAACCTGAAACAAAAAGAGGCTGTTGACAGAAAACCCAGACTCCTGGAAAGAGCTGAATCGTTCCAGGGTCTGGATTATCTTCAGAGCTCAAGGGAGATTCAACACAGTCTTCAATTCTAACACTTACTAACTGTATATTTTCTTTGCTCAACTCTGGTTCAAGATTTTTAAAAAATTCTAAACACATTACTAAAATAATCCCTTCTAAAATCAAGGGATAAATAAGCTTACATATAAAACTGGTTATTTTCTTATCTGTCTAGATTATTCCCATGAATATTTATCACAAGTTTTAGAGCAATCCGATTCCTCTTTTATGGCAGTTGTGCATACAAAATTGTTTTCACTTAAGAATAAAATTTATAGCATCTCAATTCCTAATCAAAGTTACTCATTTCCAAAGGGAAATATATTCCCTTGAAATAAAGTCCATAATCGACAAGAATTACATTTTTTTTTTGCTTAATGAGAACAATATACATACTGAATATGTACTTGTGTTCCCAGTCATACAGGTCAGGTTCATCCAGTACAAATCTTATGTACAAATTTTATATATTTTATGCTGGCTTAATCTCATCAGCCAAAGTTCATTCCTTATTTTGATTCTCTCTCCTCTCTCTCTGTTTAAATGTGATCTCAACCCCCTATAGAAGCACATTGCATTGGGAGATACAAAAATTCCTTGTAGCAGAATATAGGAATTTGATATGATAACAAAGTGCTTTAGTGAAGCATGATGTGTTAAAATCCAGTACAGCCTCACTGTCTATTCATGAGGAAAGGGCAGTCATTTGGCAACAAGTTCTTAAACGATGTGCAGAGCATTATTTTTTTTTACAATAAGAACTTGATGGGTGCATTTAAATAAAATATCATAAAGGATTATAACCAAATTTTCATCCAGAAATATTTCTTAAATCAAGATGGGGATGTATATTAGTAATCTAGTGTTAAGTTACAAACTACCACAAACTTAAAGGATTAAAACAACACATATTTATGATATCAAAGTTTCTCTGGGCCAGGAGTACAGGAATAGGTTAGTGGGTCCTCAGTTTAGGGTCTCACAAGGCTGCAATCAAGTTATCTGCTGGGTTCTGTTCTTATCTGGAGTCCTGACTACAGAAGCATAAGCTTCCAAGATAACTTAGGTGGTTTGCAGAATGTATTTTCTTGTGGGCTAAGAGACTAGGCTTCTTGCTAGCCATCACCTAGACATCGCCCTCTAGTCCTTGCCCTGTGGTGCTCCCGAAATGGTTGCTTACTACTTCCAGGACAGCAAGAGCGCATAGAGTCAGTCAGCTAGCAAAATGGAGTCTTATATAATGTGCCATAATCACGGAAGTGAAATACAAACACATTTTCTGTATTCTATTGGTTAGAAGCAAATATCAGGTTTCATCCACACTCAAGGGAAGGAATTTACATAAAGGCATGAATGTCAGAGGGTGACCACCCTAGAGACTGTCTGTCACAGAATGGTAGAAGTCAGGGTGAATATAGCTTGAAAGCCCCTCAAAATGTTGCAGATATATTCTTCTCTCCTTCAGAGAATCGCTGCTCTCTATCTGCTATTGTTTTCTCTTAAAGTGAACTTGTGGGCACATCTGTGTCAAATTCTCTTCTAAATACATATCTGGAATCCAGTCTAGTCCCACTTAATGAGAATGACTAAGAGAGGTCCCTAGAATCTACCTCAATATGGTATTTAGAACAGCTGAAACTTGAGAGCAATTACTTAACATCCTCTTATTGAAAAGATTAAAATTTCCAACTATATGTAATATCTTTTCCCAGAATTTTAAATAAAGTTTTAATCTCAATGATTTCCTTATATTTTGGATTTTTCTTAGAATAGTAATCATAGTAGTAACGTAATAAAATGAGTTTTCAGAAAACATTAACAAATTAAGGCTCTTTTTAGCATCTAAAACTTTCAAAATTTGGGAGGCCCCTTCTTTAGTCATTAAATTTATTGTAATAAAAACTACAGGTTATATTCATAATTTGGATGCTTAAAATAAGTGCTTTAGAATATTACAGGATCATTTTTAACATGTAAAGAACGTTTCAAAGTATAAGGTGAGGAAACAGAAGTTTAAGAATTTTGCCAGGCAATATCCTTTTGAAAAGAAAAACCATCACCAGGGGGAATCAAAGATTTTTTCCACATCAAAAGAGGCCAAACAAGGTGTCTTCCTTTTCATTAAACCATGTGATAATATGCAACACTAGGTTCATAATTTTGTCAACCACTGACCTTTTCTCTTCTAACACCAACCTTACAAATACCTTAAAGAATACTTTTCCCCTTAAAGGTGAATCCAGTTGATTATTACTATTTGAAAGCAACTGCTTCAAGCAATCTTTTAGGTCCACAACTTAAAAGAATTGTGTGATCTTTGACTGCTTTCCTGATTTGGGTATCATTTTCACTGTACAATTTTATCCACCCTTTAGAATTTTTTCTCATCTTATGATAACTAAGTAGAAAAAAACTCAACAGATATTTTTCCCAGAAATTTATCATTTCCTATCTTTTCATCAGATTCATGTGATCTCTTCTAGGGTCATCTTTTAAAATCTTTCCCATTTCCTTTCTAGTTTCCAGAATGCTTTGCTGGTAGACTAAAGATAAAAAACCTGAACCTCTCTGAAATAATATTTTTAAATTAAACTTTCTTTGATTTGAATATATAAACAGAGTTTGAATGTGTTGGTTTCATTACACAGAATTGCATTGTGTTGAAAAGAGGAATAATATTACATATTCCAAAGCATCCAACACAGATCTGTAGAGCAGGAAGTGGGCAAGGCTTGGAGGGGACAGGTAGAGAATAAGGATGAGATGAGCCAACTCAGCCTTTATCACGTATCTTGGACTGCAGTGAAACCTTCATTTACTAAATCACTCAATTTTGTCTAGGCCAGCAAAGCAAGGGAAATGCTCTGGACTATCAGTACATATGTACTGATTTAAGAATGATTGGGATAGTCTCTTCACGATTATAACAAAAGTAGGAATTATCATTTGTCCCTTTCAATTTAGATTCCATTGAGCAGATTTACTAGTCACCAAGAGAATTATTTTAGCTACTGGCTAGATTTCTCTATACCTAACATGTACCTTGTCCATGATATTTTTACCATACACTATCTATTCAAACACTTGAGCATCTGTGCAGTACTAAGTGATATCTTGGCCATATTGTTAAGGTAATATTTTTTTTTGGCTACAAAAACAACAAAATTGTATAGTTTAGGAGCTCCACTGTCTTATTTAGCTGAGGTGTTCTCAAGCTTTTTGGTCTTAAAAACTATTATTATATAAAGAAAACACATATATTTTTATTATTTATTTAAAAATTTATGTTTGTTTTTTATTGAAATATAGTTGACATATGTTAGTTTCAGGTGTACTAAATAATGATTCGATATTTGCTTATATTATGAAATAATCACCACTATAAGTCTAGTAACTATTTGTTCCCATACAAAGTTATTACTATATTATAAACATTATTATAAACCATATTCCTTATACTGTATATTAAATCTCCATGACTTATTTATCATATATCTGCAACTTTATATTAACTCAGTCTCCTTCACCTATTTTGCCCATCCTCAAGGCCCCCTCCTTCTGGCAACCACCTATTTGTTCTCTGTGTTTACGAGTCTATTTTTGTTTTGTTTGTTTTGTTTTTTAGATTGCACATATAAGTGAGATCATGCAGTATTTCTCTCCCTCTGTCTGCCTATTTGACTTAGCATAATACCCTTGAGATCCATTCATGCTATTGCAAATGTCAAATTTTCCTTTTTTATGGCTGGGTAATATTCCACTGTATGTATATACACATCTTCTTTATCCATTCATCTACCCATGAACACTTAGGTGGCTTCCATATCTTGGATATTGTAAATATTGCTGCAGTCAACACTGATGTGTATATATCTTTTCAAATTAGTGTCTTTGTTTTCTTCAGCGAAATACCCAGAAGTGAAATTGCTGGATCTATGGAAGTTCCATTTTTAACTTTTGAGGAAGCTCCATACTCTTTTCCACAGTGGCAGCACCAATTACAAGCCCACAAACAGTGCACAAGGGTTCCCTTTTCTCCACATTCTTGTCAACACTTTTTATTTGTTGTATCTTTAATGATAGCCATTTATTATAAGTATTTTATACTGGGAGTTCTTACTACTTAAAATGTGTACTATTCAATACACAAAAGGATAGGTATTAATAAAGTGGGAAAATCACTTATAAAAAAGGTAGTCATGTGGCCTGGCAGTGATTCCTTTTAAAAGCAATGCTTTGGGTTGTAAGAGAAAGACATCAGTCATGCTTCCACCAAACACATAAAATTTCAAAATCCATGGAATTTCCATTGCTTCAGGGACTTTTTTCCTGGAATTTTTATTGATTTATTTCAAGAAAGTGTCTTTTAAAAACAACATAGTATAGTGGTTGAGAACTTGTGCTGTGGAACCAGACAGCCTGAGTCCAAGTGTCAGCTCTGCCATTACTATCCTGTCTTTGGGCTAGTTACTTAATTTATCCTCCCTTTAGTTTCTCTGTATTTAAAATGGGGTTAATAGTAGTATCTACTTCATAGTCCTATTGTAAGAATTAATATTAAGACTTTTAATAGATCTAGGCATACAATTAGCACCCTTTGAGTGCTTAATTAATAAATAAATCTGATTATAATGTCTTTCTATGTATAACTGGGTATACAACAAAAAATTTTTCAATCTGTAACAGAAACTAAAGAGATTGTGTAAAATAAACAGAAGGTATGATGGCCAAGTGGTTAAACCAGTGGGGGATGATGAAAGCTACACAGACAAAAAACAGTAAGGCAGAAGAAGGAAGATGGAGACAACAAACCAAACCTATATCCCATATGCAGTTAATTTCCAAAATGTGTAAGCAAAATCATCTAACTTTCTTTAATATCCATGAGTTGCAATGGATGTTTGCAACTTATTTTAAAGCATAAAATTTTTAACTGCTCTAGGATCTATAGGATTCTTTTTGAAAAGGAAAATAAATGAGCTGTTGTTCCCTGTTCCAAATGAAATATCAAATAAAATGTTGAAAAGGCTTCCTATCAAAGAAATGGTTTGTGCTATATTTTATACCTGGGTAAAAAAATAAAGACACATTTTCATGTTTGGAACACTAAGAAATTTAGAGTTGCACTGAAGTAGGATAATTTTATAACAAAGTACAAAATGGCAAGTTTGGACAGTTTGCCACCTACTATAATTACTTTTAAAACAACACACTAGGGCTTCCCTGGTGGCGCAGTGGTTGCGCGTTCGCCTGCCGATGCAGGGGAACCGGGTTCGCGCCCCGGTCTGGGAGGATCCCACATGCCGCGGAGCGGCTGGGCCCGTGAGCCTGCGCGTCCGGAGCCTGTGCCCCGCAACAGGAGAGGCCACAACAGTGAGAGGCCCGCGTACCACAAAAAAAAAAAAAAAAAAAAAAAAAAATACTTTAAAACAACACACTAAAAGAATATTTTTATAAACACAATTCCATTCAAAAGACCATAAACGTAGACAAACTATTTTAAAAGAAAATGAGGGGGGGAATCATACAGAACAGAGGGGCATAATCATGGGTTCTACAAGCAAGTTTGGTAGAAAATAGACCAAGGAGGGTAAAGATAAATCCTGGGAAATCTGAAGAAAAGGGAGGTTTCAGATTACAGAAGAAAAAGAGAAAGAAGAAGGGTTAAAAAGGACATTAAGATATAAAAGCTTACTATTTATAGTAGGGAGAAGTTAAGAGAAGGGATATATATACATATCACAGATATGAGATATTCATGTGTAATTAGAAAGGCATAATTAATAAATGGCAAGAATAAGTGCCCAGGATAGAAATTCACACTAATTTTTAGATATAGGTTTTAATTATTTTAAAAAGATAACACATATACCAGCAAAGAAGATTAAATATAGGAGCTAAAAACCAAAAGAAACTCAAGTATTGTCCAAGTCAATCTTATCATTTTGGAGATTAGGGAAAGGAAGATCAGAAAAATGTGATGACTTGCTTAAAGCCACAGAACTGGCTAGTAGTGGAATTAGAGCTTGGATCCAATCACTTGATCCACTGGGTCAGTGCTCTTTACAATATACTTGCCCAACCTATCATGGCAGAGGGCTGATTTTTTCCTCACCCAATTTATCTGAATAATGTTATTCCCAACAATCCGGAGAAACTAATAGATTCAAAATCACTGTGGATGTATATCAAACAAACAAACAAATCCTCTGTAGCACACAGTATTAAAAATACTTATAAAAGTAAGGAAAATATTTTTATAAGTATAAATACTGTGTTGTTTAGCTTCCTGTTTATTAGTAAATAAAAATTAACAGAGACACTGAACTTGCTAAATGAGATCCCTAGAATCTAAGAAAACATGTTGCAGCTGAAAATAACTGTAACCCCTCAATTTGTTGTGCATTCATTCAACTATATTTATTGAGCATTGCTACATGCCAGCCACTGCGCCAGGACCCAAGAGTCAGTAATCAATACAGACCTTTTCCTTACCAGTCATGTGCTGGTTAATGCTCAACAATTAAGTCTTTAGGATAAAGAAATCCTTGCTGTGTAGCACCTGCCAATTTCCACAGTATAAATACTCCACCATGCCTTGTTAATTTTTTGTTAATTATCTAGTTCTCCCAACAGAAGATATCCCATAAAGGTCTATTGGTATGCTGGAGCCAGCTCATGTCGGCTTGTATAAATTGGCTGATCATAAGCTACCAAAGTGACATCACTGAACATGTAATTAAGAAGAAACATGCAGTAACAAACTATTATGTGGTGTTTACAGGATAACTATTGTCCTTTACAAGCAAGTCTGAGCTGGCTTCACCATATCACTGGAACTTCATGGAGTATCTCCTGTTGGAAAAGCCAGATAATTAACAAGAAAACTAAAAACTGCACAAGATATTACATTTTGTAGTATAAGTGTTGTGAAGGAAAGACACAGGGCAATGGCTCACTGGGAGAGGGCTGCTTATGGTGGAGGGGACATGGCTTTCTAAAGTCATGACATAGGCATTAACAGATAAGATGAGTTTTCCATGCAGAAGAAAAGCAATACTGGAGAAGGCAATCAGGAGAAGCACATTCTGGGAAGCAACCAAACTTCCTGTAAGTTAATCACTAATACAGGCAGAGTCCAGTAGATGGTACCAAACATTTATTTACTCTTCTTGCTTATTCACCTTTTAATTCAAAGTTCACTGAGCTGGAATTCTTCTCTTTTCTCTTTTTCCCCCAACATCACTGGCCTCTTTCTACTTTTCTGCCCTCCTTCTGGGATTCTGAAGAAGTGGCAGAATGTTCTTGAAATGCTGAGTAGCCTCCAGATTCCTTTCAATTAGGCAGGGCAAAGCCCCACAGTGTATTATAGGAGGAAGCTTAAAGTCTTTTGGACTAATCAGAACAGAACATCTACATATCAAACCATCCTTTGTAATATGACCATTTCAAAACACAATGACTATAGATTAACCACACATACAATTTATATTTTACTCTTTCTTACCAAAGGCCTTTTTTTCCCTCCAGGCAGTAGTCAATAGATAGGGAGGGAAAATGAGAAATATAAGAAATAAAATTCTTTCCCTCCACATAGACTTTTAAAAATTATTTCAATTTCATCATCTTAAATAATTAAATAAGAAGTTTATATTCCCTTGGCAATTGTTCACTTTCCTGTCCATGGTTTGACATCAGGAGAAACTATGACTGTATTAGTAAAAAAGCAATAGAAATTATAGTACTGAATATTTCAAAATCCTTTAAAGATGCCTTATTTAATATTTTCATTGAAGTGCACATGTTGGTAATGTTAGCTCATGTCCTCAACCTCTTAGCCATTTCATCTACACCCAAAGATTTAACATACTTCCTTTTGACTTTAGAAAATATCCTACAAGTTATAATTGAGTGAGATGCCAGGAACACCAGAGATTTCCTTGCAGCTAATAGAAATTATACAGCACAGATCTGATTGCTGTAAGTCTATGAGAATTTCTATAGCAAATAAATCCAAGGTAGCAGTGAAACTATATTACAAGCAAATTAGAAGAATTGGAGACTTTCTATGTTATAGATTTAAATGCTTTGTTTAAAAAGGACCTTAGGAGTTCTGACCAAATGATCCAAATTTTTATTGAAATTATTTCTATGGCTCTGGCCAGAGCTTCCATGTTCAAGTCCCATCTATTTCCACATGTGAATGAATTAAAATGAGGAATTATTTCATCAATTTGGTACTAAAAATACATTTTGAGCAGGTTTTTGGTTTTCAAGGATAAGGTTCTTAAAGATATACTTTGTGGGAGGGAAAAAAATTACTTCAGTGTAGTGTGCATTGAGAATTAAAAAAAAAAAGTGTCTCCATGCTTCTAGAAAAAGACTATCAGTCATTAAAGCAGATCTGGCAGATCAGCTTTTAATCCCATTTAATCAATTAATGTCAGTTCTATAATTTAGGACTGATTTTTAAGCTCTGTAGTCAATCAAGGACACTGAGCTGTAAGACCAAGATGATTATCAGCCTCAGGCTTTGAAGTTCAGCCAATAGGTAGCAAATAGGTGGCAGATTCACTCCAATGAACACCTAAGGCTGTCTTAACATACTCTCTACTCTATACAACACAACTTCAAAAGAATGCCTCCCCAAAAAAACCCACATAAAATCAGTTATTTTGTTTGCAGACTAGGTCTAACAAATAAAGCTTTTATTACTTAAGTAAGTAACAAATTCAGCCATTCGGTTTCAGATATTGCGTGATTGTTTCATCTTTCTACAGGATTGGCTAAAAGTCTCTTTCTGTTATATGACTGAAATTCAAATATATTAACCTTTTATGAGAATATAACACAAGGACACAATCCACACTCCAAAACTGTTAGGGCCCTATGCATTTCAAAATTCAGAACTGTTCAAATTCAGAGAGGTAATATGATGCATATACCATATATTCTAATATGCTCAGTGAAGCCTAGGTTTGATAGTCAAGCCAACATTTCTACAGCAAAACAGTGGTATAAATATTAAAAACTATTAATAGCTTCCCATCAGTTCAGGTATTCAGGTAGGATTTTGCTGCTAGAAAAAGTTCATATCAGGTCAAGTTCTGCCACCGAATGAGTAAGAAAAAGCTTGGATTTTAAGAGCTCTTGTGGAATTTTCAACTTTGGAATCACAGGTGAAGGATTATGGAGCTTATATACCTACTAACATAGAGATGGAGGAATTATTAAGAATACCTATTCTCCAGATATTTTCACAGTTGATAAAAGACAATATAGGAAAGCAATAATTAAAAATATATTTAATAAGTGTTAAAAGGAAATCCACAATGGACTTCCCTGGTGGTCCAGTGGTTAAGACTCTGCCTGCTCTTCCACTGCAGGGGGCAGGGGTTTGATCCTTGGTCAGGAAACTAAGATCACTCATGCCATGAGGTGCAGCCAAAAATTTAAAAAAAAAAAAAAAAAAAAGAAATCCACAAGAGTGATAAAAGTGTTCTATGGGGAACAATAGACGTGGAAGGTATCAGGGATGGCTTCCCTATAATGCTGTTAAGTCCAGAAGAATATGTAGAAGGTAAACAACTACATGCAAAGGGAAGAACATTCTAGGCAAAGCAAAGAGAATGTACTAAGGCACAGGGGAAAGATTATACGGCTGCCTTGGAGAATTTCATATAATTCAGTTGAGTCTGTGAGTAAATGTGTGGCAGAAAAGGAGGCTGGAGGAATAAACAGAGACTAGTGAAGGAAAATTCATACCCCATGCATTTAGAAAAGCAAGGTATGACCTGGGAAAATATGGTAAAAATAGCAATGTTGTATTATTGTATTGTAACCCAAAATATAAGAAAAAAATCCATGAGTTCATACTGTTATAAATAAATACTTTGTAAATGTTTTATCTTTTGGCCACGCCGCACAGGCATGTGGGATCTTAGTTCCCCGACCAGGGATCGAACCTGCGTCCCCTGCACTGGAAGCACAGAGTCTTAACCACTGGACCGCCAGGGAAGTCCTGATAAATAATTGTTTTTTAATGGGAGAGAAGAGACAATCTTCTGGGCAGAAAAATTCCAAATTCTGCATAATTTATGTGATGCTGCGCCTTGAAGGAGGTAGAGCATTAACTCCCATCCCTTAAGTGTGGGCTGCACATAGTGACTTTTTTCAAAGAATTCAGTATAGAGAGATGGGGGTAAAAGAGTAACTTTACAGTAGAGAAACCTGAAAAACACTACCTCCTCTAGGTGATCAGGGTTAACACCAACAGTGATGTCATGTTGATAGCAGGTATCCTTGATATGATATGATGATACTGGCTCTTTACTTCTGTGGTCTTCCTCCCAAAACCCATAACCCTAGTCTAGTTATGAGTAAAATATCAGCAAATCCCAATTGAGGTGCATCTACAAAAGTTCTGACCAATACTCCTCAAAATTCTCAAAAGCATTAAGATAAGGAAACTCTGAGAAACTGTCACAGCCAAGAGGAGCCTAAGGAGACACAATAACTAAATATAATGTAGTATTCTGGGTGGGATCCTGTGACAAGTAAAAAAAGAAAAAAAAAACTAAGGAAATCTGAATAAAATATGGAGTTTTGTTGATAATGATGCATCAATATTGGTTCATTAGTTGCAACAAATGTACCATTCAAATGTAAGATGTTACCAATAGGTGAAATTTAGTATGGGGTATATGGGAATTCTCTGTATCATCTTTGGAACTTGTCTTCGCAACTTGTTATAGCATGAAATTTTCTCAATCCCATTCATTATTTTGTATAAAGGGAGCTGCCTTAAACCAGACTGCCCAAAAGTTGGAAATATTCTGTCTTTGAACTTCCCCTTCAGAGAAGCTACTAGGATTCGGTCAATGTAGAATCCTCCCTTTCTACAATAAGCAATAAATTTGTCTTTGCTCGGGCAATGGGTTACATGGTGATTTCTTCCAGGAAGTCTGTGGTCAACATTAAGAAACACTCACGTAAGCAACAACTTTGACCCATAACTCCTGCGGTGTAGGAGGATATCATGTATTTTGGTAAATGGTCTTATACATCCCCCACACTTGATACTCTCCCCCATTCGCATTAGTACTCTGAGCATCATTAGAGTTTCTAATCACACAAACCAGGATGAGCTCTTTCCTGAAATGTAATAGAAAACTTCACTCCTTACTGCTCCCAGACCTCCTATACCTCTAAAATTATGCACATAAGAAGAAAAAAAATCAAGAGTTTCATGTATTATATTCTAATTAAGAAAGACAATCCTGTCTAAATTAGAGTGGCCATTAACCACTCTATTATTTTATTCTTTAAATGATATAGTGTATTTCTGAGAGAATACACAAATACCAAAGAGTGAGGAAAAAGAAGGCAGAAAGAGGATACTTTAAATTGCTATTCATCTAGAAGTAGAAATGGGAAAATCATAACTAATTATTAAATCAAATCATGTTAAAACAGCACTAGATTGTGGTAACTGCTTGTAATTTGCTAGCCTAGCAAAGCAGCCATTACCTAATGATGACAGCTATTTACCCAGATTGAAAGTCACAGGAAATTGGAACTACTGCCACACCATACAGCATTAATCAGAATAGCCATCAGTAATGGCCCCTTCAGAGTACCAAATCAGTCATGTTTAGTAGGGGTGGTTCAAGTCCAAAGAGTTGAGAAGTTAGCCAGCATGCCTCTTGGTCCCAGGACCAGGACTCTGCTGTTCACCAATCTGTTTGCCTCGGAGTTTTATGAGCTGGTTAGAATACGGTTCAAGGGATGTATAGCCCTATATGGGCTAGGTAGGCTTGTCTTTCTCAGCCTTCTTAAGCCACAGTAGAAAATTTCGAAATGGCTATTTTTTTTTTTTTTTTTTTTGGTACGCGGGCCTCTCACTGTTGTGGCCTCTCCCGTTGCAGAGCGCAGGCTCCGGACGCGCAGGCTCAGCGGCCATGGCTCACGGGCCTAGCTGCTCCGCAGCATGTGGGATCTTCCCAGACCGGGGCACGAACCCGTGTCCCCTGCATCGGCAGGCAGACTCTCAACCACTGCGCCACCAGGGAAGCCCGAAACGGCTAATTTTAACTCAGCTAATCCAAAATGCCTGTTTGAAAATATAAAACACATCAGCCTTCACTGTAAACTCACCCTTTTCCCCAGCCCTGACCTTCAACTCATCTCCGAAGAGCAAACCTTTTCTGATTCTTACTCCATCCCTGAACAGTATACCAACTATGAATATAATGCATTTCTTATCTCAACTCTCATCTTCTTGAGTAAATCTCAGAGACTGAGAAATAAACTGTTACATATATTAATATTTCACAGAAATAAAAATTTTTAAGTCTAATAATTTATTTCAAGGTTATGTCAAAGTGTTCCTGAATGCAAATATTCTAGGCATCAAAATGTTTAAGCAAAGTAACTCATCAAAAAGTGATGTTCCCATTACTATAGTGAACCATTGTTTATAAAGGATCAAATGAAATACAGAGTAATGTAAACAGATTATAGCCTCTACTCTTGATGCTTTAGAACAATTTTAGTCTATGAAAGATGGCACTTTTTTAAAATTAGAAATGACATGAACAGGTCTCTAAATGAGTTGCTATGACAACAGAAATCATCCAGTGGTCTGTGGCATAGGCAAACAGAATGAACTAATATTCATAATCTCTTACTCAGAAGGCTGGGAGTCCCCATAGAAAGAAATGGGAAAAGGTATAAAACAGGACAGTTAGAAATGCCTCACTGATTCTTTTCAATGAGAGAAAATCTCAGCAGACGGAGTAACTCTTGGAGATACAGATAAGAGGAAACATCTACATTCAAAGATTTTAGAAGAGTCGGTTCAAGTAACACTATAATAGGGATAAAGAATCTTAAGCTAGTATCAAAGAGTTGTTGTTGCTTTAACTGTAACTCTTAATTTAAGCCAGGACCTTCAAGGTTGGCTGAGGTTGTCCTAAATCAGAGGTAAATCCTAGATCTCAGCAGAAGTAGACCAAAATAACCTCCACAGTACTTGAAGAAAATCAAGTACTGATCTCACAACCAAAGATAATCTAACACATTAGTAGGCAAGTCAGCATGACTAAAAGTCAGGAGAAAAAAAAAAGGTAAACAATTGATTTAGATCCTAAGTATACCTGTCTGACACTGAATATAATTATTTGTATCTCTGCTATTTAAATTAAAATAGGTTAAAATTAAATACAATTGAAATTTGGTTCTTCAGTCACAACAGTTATATCTCAAGTGTTCAACAGCCACATGAAGCTAGTGGCCATCATATTGGACAGTACAGATATAAAGTATTTTTGTTATGGCAGAAAACTCTATTGGACAGTGCTGGCTTGGTATGTTTATAGCTATAATACATAGAATAAAAATGATAAGTAAACAATAATAGATTATCAGAAGTTATTAAATTTTGGTACACTAACACTTAAGTACATTTCAATGTGATTTAACAAATATATGTTATGTCATCAAAATAAAAACCAATTTAGGGACTTCCCTGGTGGTCCAGTGGGTAAGACTCCATGCTCCCAGTGCAGGGGGCCTGGGTTCGATCCCTCATGCATGCCACAACTAAGAAGCCCACATGCTGCAACTGAGAGCCCACATGCCTCAACTAAGACCTGGTGCAGCCAAAATAAGTAAATACATAATAAAATTTTTAAAAAATGTTTCTATGCCCCCTACAAATGCATTTGTGCTCATTTGAAGTTTATCCCTTAACCTACAACCCCAAGGTAACCATTGATCTGCTTTCTATCACAGTAATTTGTGGGGTTTTTTCTTCCCCCAGAAATTCACATTAATGGAATCACATGGTACAGAGTCTTTTGTATCTGGCTGCTTTCATCTGTCATAATGTTTTTGAAATGCTTCTTTGTTGTTTTACGCATCAGTACTTCATTCTCTTCTACTGCTGAATGCTATTCCATTGTATGAAAATACCATGATTTGTTTATTGATTCACTAATTGATGGAAATTTGAGTCGTTTCCAGTTTGGGGCAATTATTAGTAAATCTACAATGAACATTCACATATACATGTTTGTATGGACATACATCTTCACTGTTAATACACTGGAGTGAAATTCCTGAAAAGGTAAGTGTATATACATAACTTGACTAGAAACTGCCAAACTGTTTTCCAAAGTGGTTGCACCATCTTGAACTCCCACAAGCAACAGCAGTATACAACATTTTGAGTCACTCCACACTATGGTCAGCACTTGGTATTGTCAATCTTTTTCATTTCAGCCATTCCAGGGATTTATGGTAGTAACTTGATGTGTTATTAGTTTGCATTCCTCTAATGTGTACTGATATTGAACACATTTTCTTGTGCTTATTTGCCACTCATTTATCCTCTTTAGAAAAGTTTCTGTTCAAAACTTTTGCCTTTTTTTTTTCAAAAAACTGAGCTGTTAATTTTCATGTTATTTAGGTGTAGAAGTTATTTATATGTTCTAGTCCTTGATTAGATCTACATTTTGAAAGTATTTTCTCCCAGTCTATGGCTTGCCTTTTCAGTTTCTTAACTGCTTCAAAAAACAGAAGCTTTCAAAAAACAGAGGATTTTAACCACAATTACAATTTATAAACTTTTTCTTTCTCTGATTCATGCATTTTGTGTCCTCTTCACTAAGAAATCTCAAATAATCAAAAGTGGTGGAGATATTTTTCCTATATTTTCTGCAAGAAGTTTTAGGGTTTTAGCTCATTTGTTTTTGTATGTGATATACTTTGAGTTAATTTTTATACATGGTGTGGGATGAGGATCAAGGATGATTTTCCCACAGACATGAATTGTTTCAGCAATACTGAAAACATTTCCTTCCCCATTCAATTATAATAGTAATTTTTTCAAAAATCAATTGACCATGTATTTGTAAGCTGATTTTTGGACTACCTTGCCTGATGCACTGAACTATATTGATATTTACTCCAATACCACATTGTTTTGATTACTGTAGCTTTATTAAGTTTTAATATCTGGTAATACAAGTATTTCAACTTCTTTTTCAAAATTTTTTGTTTCTCTAGGTCATTTACATTTCCATAGAATTTTAGAATCAACCTGTAAGTTTTACAACAACATCAACAAAAATAGCCTGCTAGGAATTTTAAAGAAGTTGTACTGGATTTATAGACCAGTCTGGGGAGAATTACCAGTTTAACAATATTGAGTCTTTCACTAAATGAACATGAATTGTCAGTATATTTGTTAGAAATTTTTACATTTATTTCAGCAGCATTCAGTGCACAGCTTTTGTTAAATGTATCCTAATTACAACCTCAGGTACCATGGGGCTGTGCAAAACAAGAATATGCTTCCTATTTGTATGAGTTTCAGTGAAGATGACACCACGCAAAATGAGGACAGTCTGTATATCATATGTTTTTATGTTGTTGTAAAGGTTATTTTTATTTCAATTTCCAAATTTTTGTTGCTGTTATATAAAAATTCAGTTGCTTTCTTATATTGACCTTATATTCTGCAGTCATTGTAAACTGACTCACTAGCTTAATTGCTTTTTGTATCTTTTCCTTTGAGTTTCTGCAAACATTTTCTAGTAATAAAAATAGTTTCACTTCTTTATATTCAGTTTTATACCTTTTATTTCTTTTCCTTGCCTTATTCCACTAGCTGGAATATCCAGTACAATTTTGGGTATAGGTGATGAAAAGAGATGTCCTTGTCTAAGGCCTAATATTAGAGAAAAAAAACATTGTTTTATCATTAAGTATAATATTAGCTGTAAATTTTTCATAGTGGCTCTTTGCTAGATTGAGTAAATTTCCTTCTATTCTTACTTTGCTAAGGTTGTATTGAGACCTACTTTTTTTTTTTTAAACATCTTTATTGGCGTATAATTGCTTCACAATCATGTGCTAGTTTCTGCATTACAACAAGGTGAATCAGCTATACATACACATATATCCCCATATCTCTTCCCTCTTGCATCTCCCTCCCTCCCACCTTCCCTATCCCACCCCTCTAGGTGGTCACAAAGCACCGAGCTGATCTCCCTGTGCTCTGCGGCTGCTCCCAATAGCTACTGATTTTATATTTGATAGTATAAATATGACCATGCCACTCTCTCACTTTGTCCCAGCTTACCCCTACCCCTCCCCATGTCCTCAAGCCCATTCTCTAGTAGGTCTGCATCTTTATTCATGTCTTGCCCCTAGATTCTTCATAACCTTTTTTTTTTGTTTAGATTGCATATATATGTGTTAGCATACGGTATTTGTCTTTCTCTTTCTGACTTACTTCACTCTGTATGACAGACTCTAGGTCCATCTACCTCACTACAAATAACTCAATTTCATTTCATTTTATGGCTGAGTAATATTCCATTGTATATATGTGCCACAT
>NC_041218.1:65503425-65514112 GCF_002837175.3 Physeter macrocephalus
GAAATGTCTATTTAGGTCTTCTGCCCATTTTTGGATTGGGTTGTTTGTTTTTTTGATATTGAGCTGCATGAGCTGCTTGTAAATTTTGGAGAGTAATCCTTTGTCAGTTGCTTCATTGGCAAATATTTTCTCCCATTCTGCGGGTTGTCTTTTCATCTTGTTTATGGTTTCCTTTGCTATGCAAAAGCTTTTAAGCTTCATTAGTTCCCATTTGTTTATTTTTGTTTTTATTTCCATTTATCTAGGAGGTGGGTCAAAAAGGATCTTGCTCTGATTGATGTCATAGAGTGTCCTGCCTATGTTTTATAGTATCTGGTCTTACATTTAGGTCCTTAATCCATTTTGAGTTTATTTTTGTGTATGGTGTTAGGAAGTGTTCTAATTTCATTCTTTTACATGTAGCTGTCCAGTTTTCCCAGCACTACTTATTGAAGAGGCTGTCTTTTCTCCATTGTATATTCTTGCCTCCATTTTCAAAAATAAGCTGACCATATGTGCATGGGTTTATCTCTGGGCTTTGTATCCTGTTCCGAGATCTACTATTTTTTGTTTCCCTTTCTTGCCTTCTTTTGGATTATTTGAATATTCTTTGTAATTCCATTACAATTTTATCTATTTTTTAGCTATACATTTTTGTTACTTCAATTATCTTTTAAAGAAACTAAAATTAGAAAAAATATATTTTATATTATTCACATAATTACCATTCTTGGAACTTCTTATTCTTGCTTTCTCTTCTGCTCTCACTCTCTCTCTCCCTCTCCTTGTCTTTCCTCAGCTCCCTCTTTTCTGTCACTCTTATTCAAAGTTTCAAATTCTAGTCCCCTCAGCCTCTCTGATCAAAATCAGGGAATTTTGATCTCTGTCTTTTCAATTCAACTAGGCTTTTTGTTGTTTCCTCATCTTGTATTGTAATCAGTAAATCACCTACAGTCAGAAACCAGGTCAACCTTATGGCCCATTTCATTTGTTTCTTTTCTCTCAGAGACCACATTCTTTTCCTTCCTCCTACTGTCCACTGCCTGAAAACAATCATTTCACTTAATTTTCCAGTTTTCTAAATATTTCCAGTAGATAGGAATTGCTATGGCAATTAATCCTTCATGGGCAGAAGCTGAAATTCATTTTTTGCTTTTAGACCTGACTTCTATTTTGTCTGATATTAAGATTATTAACCCAGCTTTCACTTTTGTCTTAGATAGTTCTCTGGTATACAGCCCACAGTTGCCTTTTTCATTGTGATCGATCCTGAAATTGTTTGCCTTTTAATATATGAATTGAGACAATTTACATTTATTAAAATGACAAATACATTTGATTTTAGCAAACTGGTTTTATTTAGTTTTGTTTGCATAGTTTTTTTAAATAATTTTTTTTATGTTGATCTGCTTCTTTGCATCTTGATGTGTGTGTGTGTGTGTGTGTGTGTGTGTGATTCTTATATTTATAAAGTATTGTTGCTGTTGTTCTAGGTTGGCTAGCTTTATAGTTTTACATTATGCTGTTATTCCTCTATTTATAGAATATTAATTTTGTATTGTAAGCAATATTAAAATTACCTTACTTCTTCTCTCTTTCTTCCTCCACACTCTCTTCTTCAGTAATGTGTATTAGTAAGATTTTCTTTTTAATATAGAACCTTTGAAATGTCAAAGATGCTTATACTTACATTTGATCTGTTAGACTAAAATAATATACTTTGAATTCTAGCCATTAGAAAAGAAGCAATCTGAGAAACTACTTAATCCCTAAGTTGTTTACCCTGTTAAGTTAATTAAACAAGGGGGCTATTACACTGCAGTGGCTCCAATGCCATGGAGGTCTGAATAAGTAAACCAAAATCTAAGCCTATAAATGCCTCATGGTTACAAAACTGAAACCTAAGGAGAACCAATTACAAACAGCCAACAAGGTTTGAAGCTATAGCCAATCAAATAATTTCCTGTCTTTACTGCCACATCTTCCCTATATAAGTCTTTCCCATAGCTTCTGTCAGTAGAGTACTTTTAACCAGTTCTGGTTTGGCACTGCCCCATTTGAATCTATTTTTGCTCAAATAAATTAAAATATTTAATATGCCTCGGTTTATCTTTTAACACCCTTCTTCTCACCATGTGTGATTAGATATGTCCTCTCTACTTTTTCTACATACATTTACATCCTATTCTATTCCCCTAATCTGCCCATTATATATAGCTATAATTCTATAGTTAAATATTTTCAATTCTCATTGCCAATCCCTTAGCCTTGGTTTCCCCACTCATCTCTTAGCCATGGAAAGTCTATCTTCTAGCACTTTCTTAAGGTAGGCTCATGTAAAAAATTTCCCTAAATCTTCCATGTTCAAAGTAGCATGACTGTGATCTGTATAGTTGAAGAGCAATTTCACTTATTTATACTCTCACAACATATGTTTATGTTCTTCACTGTCTGCTGATGTTGAATCCCGGTGAAAAGAAATGTGAAGTCAATTTGACTTTTTGCCCTTATATGAGATTTGGTATTTCTCCCTGGAAGCTCAGAGTTTTCTCTTATCCTAGTGTCCCATAATATTACTAGGATATGTCATGCTGCTAACCTGGGTCAATTTTTCCTAGCCTTATCCTTTCTCAATGTGTAAATTTAGCTCTTTTATTTCAGGACAGTCTTTTCTTGAACAATGTGTCTAACATTGTATTTAATATTTGTTCTATTTCATTATTTTGTAATTCTTCTTTGAAGTATTATCCAAGATCTGTTTGGTTTCTGGAGGGGCAAGACTATTGAATGGAGCTATATAGGGATGACCACCCACTTATCCTTTAAGTCTTTGAGCGTGGCACTGATTTTCATGCCTAATGCCAGATGCAATCTCCTTTTGACTTACTGCCTTGGCCAGAGGTGGCCCAGTTCCAGAGGCGGCTCAGTTCCAGAGGCAGCTCAGTTCCAGAGGCGGCTCAGTTCCCCCAGAGGCTTTTACTTGGCCTTCCACACTGTGATAGCTCTTACCATACAAGCCAAAGGCCCACTGTGGGGTTTGCACCAACTATCTAGTATGTCTGTCCCAATTATATATTTGGGTACTAGGGAAATAATCACAGAATAAGTTTACAATAGTCCCACTGTGAACTGGACCATGGCCAAGACCCTATCAATTACCTAGCCTCCACATGCTCCAATTTTAACAAAAAGACCATGACAACTATTATTTGAGTCCTCAACATAGTCTTTTTTCCCCAATATACAGTTAATCAAGTGAATCATTGTAGGTCCCTTGGTGGAAGAACATGAAGATTTATTACCATGTAAGCTTGTCATGTATTGTAGAGTCCTTTTCCTGGGGATCTAGCCTTTTCTTCAATTAATAGACTACAGGTCTGGAAATTGGCTGAAGTCTGGAAACTGGACAGAGATGACAGCTTTTTACCTAGTTAGGTAATGGACTCTCCTACCATCATACCTGAGCAACAGAGGAGAATAACCAGTGAACTTCTTAGTGATTTTGATGCCTTTCTTATCAGAGATAGCCTTATGACATTGATAAATGGTGTATCCCCTGGGAATTTCCATAAAACACAGCAATCTGGTAGGTCTTCCAACATCATACAGCATATTCACTCCACCACGCACACTTCTCTGAGTTTTTTCATCCTTCTTCTGTTGTCCGACATAACAAATTTAGCACTTTAACCTCACTTAACATGGCTACAGCATGCTTGCTAACATCTCTTGTGATCTTTGGCAGGATATTAAATCCTGAATTTCAGGAGAGTGCCCCCCAAATCAATAAGCTCTCCCTTATTTGATTTGTGTCCTGACCCCTTTCATAAAGCATCCTCAGGATCCAGTCCCTCATGTAATCCTTGTAGTTTCTTTGTGGTAGAGGCCCTTTACTCACTTGTTCTTTTATATCCCTGATTCTGACTCAGTTATGCTATGAATTAATCTTAATTATAATACTGTGGGAAGTAGCGACATATCCCAAGAAGCAGCACAGTTGTCTTGTTGAGGAGAGAAATTTGCATGAATTTTTGAAAAATTGCTGCTACACCCCTGAGAATTCTCTTAGCAAGTTGTTCACTAATGTACTGTTTATGTTGTATGTATGCTGCTTCTGATAACCCTTACAGATAAGGAATTTGGTCTGTTTACTTGTTTGATTTTTTTATTCTTCTTTGTGCTCCTGCATATTTTCCATAGAGAGAAACTGAAGATTCTGGTTTATGCAAACATATTCAATTTAAACTTCAACATACTTTTAATATAATAACTTGGCTTTAGGCAATTCAGTAGAATTTGAAAAACATGCATTTTTACGGATATATGAATATGTCCATGTAATGCTCACAATTATTGATGTTAGGAAATTTTTTTTAGATTTGTAAATTATAGCTGAATCATCTGGAATTTATAATAAAACAGCAGGAAGCCCAGGGGTATCTCAACAATCTTTGTGAATTTAAAGCAAGATAAATATTTTATTTTACAATCTTTTGGAAAATAATCCCTCATTATCTTTTAAAATTAGAAGTACACAAAGCTTTTCATCTTGTAATCCTCCCTTTGGGAATCTCCTAAACACAAAATATGTATTTACACAATGTATTTACTGAAGCATTTTTATGATGGCAAAAATCTGGAATCAACTATAATACCCATCAATAAAAGAATGGTTTAATAAATGACAGTATGTCCATGAGAAATAACATGTAGCTTTTAATAAGAGGAAGTTTTATATCCCTGGATTTGAAGAGTGACCATGCTATCTCATTAACTGAAAAAAGCAAATTATACAGTAGTATGCAGTATAATTCTGGTTTTTATAAATATATGTGGAGGTAATTGTTTAAGGATATGGAGAATAAAGAGAAGTACACTGGGTTACCTTATAGAATGATATAGGGATATAAATGGATAAAAGTATTCATTTTTTCTTTATACATCTTAAAATTAATTTACTCATTGCAATAAGTATGCATTATTTCTCCAACTAAAAACAATAAAGAAAATGTAAAGGATATAAAAAAGAAGTTTGAGAAATATTATAGGACCATTCATGAAACATTCAAGTATGTAGTTCTGGGAGTTTGACAAGATACCAATAAAATTAAAGGGGAAATACAGTTAAGTTGGCTTTAAATCTCAACTTGCTTTCTCCACATGTTTTATTTTTCTGTTATTGTATGCATCTATTAATACCCATCAATTAACTTCTTCAATCAGTCATGATTATTTGGAATCACTCAAAACCGAAGACTGAGACTTGTACACTTGATTTTATGACTAGATTAGTATATATGAATTGTGTCTTGTTCTTATAAGACATTAAGCAAGAAACTTGTTAATTTAGTCATTGTTCATGAATGAAGTTTTCCCTCTCCCTTACGAACCTTAAGAAACATTCCAATTCTAATATTCTGTCTTTGATGTCTATTAACTTACACAATTTATACAATCAATCCTACCCCAAACCTCAAGTTTTATATGCTATAAACAGAGTGGCAACAAAAAAAGTCCCTCGTCTTACGGAGTGTATATTATAGTGGGGAGGCATCCAGATAAACATATAGCGTATAAGATCAAGAAAAGATGAGAGCAGTGACAAAAAACAAACCAAAGTAAGGGGATATAGAATGAACTAAGTGTGTTCTTTGATAGGGTGGTCAGAGAAGATCTCCCTCCCAAAAATGAGATTTGAGAAGAGCCCTAAAGGAAAAATTATAGCAATTCGTGGGAATATCTGTGGGAAAAGTTTTTGGAGAAAAGGTAACATGAAGTGCAAAGGCCATAACTAGAATGGATGAACCACTCTAATCATGGAAAACTCAGCCTTTATAGGCATGGAGAGATGGCAGGAATTAGCATGCCAAAAGTCCCACTGCCGAGCTGAGTAAAGTGGCCAGAGGAGGGCATGAGGCAAGGAGAGGGCTGGGTCAGAAGTACTGACACAAAGAAGCTCCACTCAAATTTAGCTCCAGCCTGGGGTCAACCAAGGTTTGGGCTCTAATTCAAACAGTAATACCATTGTAGGAAACGTATTTAAACTTTCCCACCTATAAAATAGAAATGATAATAGCAGTACTCTGACTGCTTCATAGACATATTTAAACAGCAAGAACAAAAAACTTAGAAGTTAATGAACTTAGAAGTCAACATCGGAATACTTAAATATATAAAGCAAATGCTAATGGAACTAAAAGGAGAAATAATAATACAATAATAGTTGGAGACTTTAATATCCCACTCTCAAAAATAGATAGATCATTCAGACAGACAATTAATAAGAAAAGAGTGGATTTAAAAAACACCATAAGCCAAATGGATCTAACAAACATATACAAAACATTCCATCCAACAGCAGCCAAATACACATTTTCTCAAGCACACATGGAACATTTTCTGGGATAGAACATATACTAGGGCATAAAACAAGTCTCAACAAATTCAAGAAGACAGAAATTATATTAAGAATCTTTTCCAACTACAGTCATATTAAACTAGAAACCAATAACGAGAAGAAAGCTGGAAAATTTACAAATATGTGAAAATTAAGAAATACACTCCACAACAACTATGGGTCAAAGAAGAAATCAAAAGGGAAATTAAAAAGTATCTTAAGACAAATTAAAGTGAAACACAATATGCCAAAACTTATTGGATGCAGCAAAAGCAGTTCTAAAAGGGAAATTTATAGCAAAAATCACCTACATAAAGAAAAGCAATTTATACACTGAAAATTATAAGATATTGATGAAGAAACAAATAAATCACCCCTTATAGACACAAATTCCTTTATAACTTCCCAAGCTCTGTGACTATAAATATTTCCTCTCCATCTCAGAGGAAAAAAATATGGCTCAGGTACTTGCTTAAAAAGTTGGAGATAGGGGGAGACCTTCAAGATGGCAGAGGAGTGAGACATGGAGATCACCTTCCTCCCCACAAATACAATCTTTTCCAACTACAGTCATATTAAACTAGAAACCAATAACGAGAAGAAAGCTGGAAAATTTACAAATATGTGAAAATTAAGAAATACACTCCACAACAACTATGGGTCAAAGAAGAAATCAAAAGGGAAATTAAAAAGTATCTTAAGACAAATTAAAGTGAAACACAATATGCCAAAACTTATTGGATGCAGCAAAAGCAGTTCTAAAAGGGAAATTTATAGCAAAAATCACCTACATAAAGAAAAGCAATTTATACACTGAAAATTATAAGATATTGATGAAGAAACAAATAAATCACCCCTTATAGACACAAATTCCTTTATAACTTCCCAAGCTCTGTGACTATAAATATTTCCTCTCCATCTCAGAGGAAAAAAATATGGCTCAGGTACTTGCTTAAAAAGTTGGAGATAGGGGGAGACCTTCAAGATGGCAGAGGAGTGAGACATGGAGATCACCTTCCTCCCCACAAATACATCAAAAATACATCTACATGTAGAACAACTCCTACAGAACACCTACTGACCTCTGGCAGAGGACTTCAGACTTCCCCAAAGGCAAGAAAATCCCCACATATTGGGAAGGGCAAAAGAGAAAAAAACAAACAGAAACAAAAGAATAAGGATGGGACCTGCACCTCTGGGAGGGAGCTGTGAAAGAGGGTAAGTTTCCACACACTAGGAAGTCCCTTCACTGGCGGGGACAGGGGGTGGGTGGGGGGTAATATTTGGAGCCACGAAGGAGAGCATAGCAACAGGGATACACAGGGCAAAGCAGAGAGATTCCCACACAGAGAATCGGTGCCAACCAGCACTCACCAGCCCGAGAGGATTGTCTGCTCACCTGCCGGGGTGGGTAGGGGCTGGGAGCTAAGGCTCAGGGTTTGGAGGTCAAACCCCAGGGAGAGGACTGGGGTTGGCTGTGTGAAGACAGCCTGAGGGGGCTAGTCCACGACAGATAGCCAGCAGGGAGTCTGGGAAAAAGTCTGGACCTGCCTAAGAGGCAAGCGACCATTGTTTCTGGGTGCACAAGGAGAGGGGGTTCAGAGCACTGCCTAAACGAGCTCCAGAGACCGGCGCGAGCTGAGGCTATCAGTGCGGACACCAGAGACAGGCATGAGATGCTAAGGCTGCTGCTGCATCCACCAGGAAGCCTGTGTGCAAGCACAGGTCACTATCCACACCTTCCCTCCTGGGAGCCTGTGCAGCCTGCCACTGCCAGGGTCCCGTGATCCAGGGACAACTTCCCCGGGAGAACACACGGCACGCCTCAGGCTGTTGCAATGTTATGCCGGCCTCTGTCTCCGAGGCTCACCCTGCATTCCAATTGTAACTAATGTACCCCCTCCTTCCCCCTAGCCTGAGTGAGCCAGAGCCCCCTAATCAGCCACTGCTTTAACCCTGCCCTGTCTGGGAGGGAAGAGATGCCTGAGGGCGACCTACATGCAGAGGTGGGGACAAAACCAAAACTGAAACCCAGGAGCAGTGTGAACAAAGAAGAGAAAGGGAAATTTCTCTGTGCAGCCTCAGGAATAGCAGATTCAATACCCAGAGTCAACTTGATGTACCTTGCATCTGAGGAATACCTGAATAGAAAATGAATCATCCCAAAATTGAGGCAGTGGATGTTGGAAGCACTGTAGACTTAGGATTTGCTGTCTGTCACTGATTTGTTTCTTATTTTTATGTTTATCTTAGTTTAGTTTTTAGCTTAGTTATCATTGGAGGAATTGTTTATTGGTTTGGTTGTTCTCTTATTTTTTTCTTTCTTTCTTTTAATAGTTTTAAAAAATATATTATTTATTTACTTATTTCTCCCTTTTCTACTGAGCCGTGTGGCTGACAGGGTCTTGGTGATCCGGCCCAGTGCCAGGCCTGAGCCTCTGAGGTGGGAGAGCCGAGTTCAGGACACTGGACCATCAGAGACTTCCCGGCCCCATGTAATATCAATCAGCGAGAGCTCTCCCAGAGATCTCCATCTCAATGCTAAGACCCAGCTCCACCCAACGGCCAGCAAGATCCAGTGCCAGATGCCTCATGCCAAACAACGAGTGAGACAGGAACACTACCTCACCCATTAGAAAAGAGGCTGCCTAAAAGCATATTAAGTTCACAAACACCCCAAAAAACACCACTGGAAGTGGCCCTACCTACCAGAAAGACATGACTGAGCCCCACCAACCAGAACAGAGGCACCAGTCCCCTTCACCAGGAAGCCTACACAATCCACTGAACCAAACTCACCCACTGGGGGGAGGATACCAAAATAGCAAATATGAACCTGCAATCTCTGAAAAGACGACCCCAAACACAGTAAGTTAAACAAAATGAGAATACAGAGAAATATGCAGCAGATGAAGGAGCAAGGTAAAAACCCACCAGACCATACAAATGAAGAGGAAGAGGCAGTATAACTGAAAAACAATTCAGAGTAATGACAGTAAATATGATATAAAATCTTGGAAACAGAATGGAGAAAATACAAGAAACGTTTAACAAGGACCTAGAAGAATGAAAGAGCAAACAAACAAAGATGAACAACACAATAAATGAAATTAAAAATTCTCTAGAAGGAATCAATTGAAAAATAACTAAGGCAGAATAGTAGATAAGTGACCTGGAAGATAAAATAGTGGAAATAACTACTGCAGAGCAGAATAAAGAAAAAAGAATGAAAATAATTGAGGACAGTCTTAGAGACTTCTGGGACAACATTAAATGCACCAACATGCGAATTATAGGGGTCCCAGAAGAAGAAGAGAAAAAGAAAGGGACTGAGAAAATACTGGAAGAGATTATAGTTGAAAACTTCCTTAACATGGAAAAGGAAATAGTCAATCAAGTCCAGGAAGTGCAGAGAGTCCCATACAGGATAAATCTAAGGAGAAACATGCCAAGGCACGTATTAATCAAACTATCAAAAATTAAAAACAAAGAAAAAATATTGAAAGCAGTAAGGGAAAAGCAACAAATAACATATAAGGGAATGCCCATAAGGTTAACAGCTGATCTTTCATCAGAAACTCTGCAAGCCAGAAGGGAGGGGCAGGACATATTTAATGTGATGAAAGGGAAAAACCTACAACAAAGATTACTCTACCCAGCAAAGATCTCATTCAGATTCGACGGAGAAATTAAAACCTTTACAGACAAGCAAAAGTTAAGAGAATTCAGCACCACCAAATCAGCTTTACAACAAATGCTAAAGAACTTCTCTAGGCAGGAAACACAAAAGAAGGAAAAGACCCTCAATAACAAACCCAAAACAATTAAGAAAATGGTAATAGGAACATACATATCAATAATTACCTTAAATTTAAATGAATTAAATGCTCCAACCAAAAGACATAAAATGGCTGAATGGATACAAAAAGGAACCCATATATATGCTGTCTACAAGAGACCCACTTCACACCTAGGGACACACACAGACTGAAAGTGAGGATAGAAAAAGATATTCCATGCAAATTGAAATGCAAAGAAAGCTGGAGTGGCAGTTCTCATATCAGAGAAAATAGACTTTAAAATACAGACTATTACAAGAGACAAAGAAGGACACTACATAATGGTAAAGGGATCAATCCAAGAAAAAGCTATAACAATTGTAAATATTTATGCACCCAACATAGGAGCATCTCAATACATAAAGCAAATGCTAACAGCCATAAAAGAGGAAATCGACAGTAACACAATCATACTAGGGGACTTTAACACCCCACTTTCACCAATGAACAGATCATCCAAAATGAAAATAAA
>NC_041218.1:65522205-65526689 GCF_002837175.3 Physeter macrocephalus
CATATCTTGGGTCACAAATCAAGCCTTGGTAAATTTAAGAATATTGAAATCATAGCAAGTGTCTTTTCTGACCACAATGCTATGAGACTAGATATCAATTACAGGAAAAATATCTGTAATAAATGCAAACACATGGAGGCTAAACAATATGCTACTAAATAACCAAGAGATCATTGAAGAAATCAAAGAGGAAATCAAAAATATAACTAGAAACAAATGACAATGAAACCATGATGACCCCAAAAGTATGGGATGCAGCAAAAGCAGTTCTAAGACAGAAGTATACAGCAATACAATCCAACCTCAAGAAAGAAGAAAAACCTCAAATAAACAACCTAACCTTACACCTAAAGCAATTAGAGAAAGAAGAACACAAAACCCCCAAATTTAGGAGAAGGAAAGAAATCACAAAGATCAGATCAGAAAAAATGAAAAAGAAATGAAGGAAACAATAGCAAAGATCAATAAAACTAAAAGCTGTGGTTGTTTGAGAAAATAAACAAAATTAATAAACCATTAGCCAGACTCATCAAGAAAAAAAAGGGAGAAGACTCAATTCAAGAGAATTAAAAATGAAAAAGGAGAAGTAACAACTGACAAAGCAGAAATATAAAGGATCATGAGAGATTACTACAAGCAACTATATGCCAATGAAATGCACAACCTGGAAGAAATAGACAAACTCGTAGAAAAGCACAACCTTCCGAGACTGAACTAGGAAGAAATGGAAAATATAAAGAGAACAATCACAAGCATTGAAATTGAAACTGTGATTAAAAACCTTCCAACAAACAAAAGCCCAGGACCAGACAGCTTCACAGGCGAATTTTATCAAACATTTAGAGAAGACCTAACACCTATCCTTCTCAAATTCTTCCAAAAATATAGCAGAGGAAGGAACATTCCCAATCTCTTTCTATGAGGCCATCATCACCCCGATACGAAAACCAGACAAACATGTCACCAAAAAAGAAAACCACAGGCCAATATCACTGATGAACATAGATGCAAAACATCCTCAACAAAATACTAGCAAACAGAATCCAACAGCACATTAAAAGGATCATATACTGGGATCAAGTGGGGTTTACCCCAGGAATGCAAGGATTCTTCAATATATGCAAATCAATCAATGTGATATACCATATTAACAAATTGAAGAATAAAAACCATATAATCATCTCAATAGATGCAGAAAAAGCTTTTCACAAAGTTCAGCACGAATTTATGATAAAAACTCTCCAGAAAGTAGGCATAGAGGGAACCTACCTGAACATAGTAAAGCCATATATGACAAACCCACAGCCAACATCATTCTCAATGGTGAAAAACTGAAACCATTTCCACTAAGATCAGGAACAAGACAAGGTGGCCCACTCACCGCTATTATTCAACATATTTTTGGAAGTTTTAGCCACAGCAATCAGACAAGAAAAGAAATAAAAGGAATCCAAATCAGAAAAGAATAAGTAAAACTTGTCAATGTTTGTAGGTGACATGACACTGCCACGGAGCGGCTAGGCCCGTGAGCCATGGCTGCTGAGCCTGCGCATCCAGAGCGTGTGCTCCGCAATGGGAGAGGACACAACAGTGAGAGGCCTGCGCACCGCAAAAAAAAAAAAAAAAAAAAAAAGCCCAGGAATAAATCTACATAAGGAGACAAAAGACCTGTATGCAGAAAACTATAACACACTGATGAAAGAAATTAGAGATGATACAAACAGATGGAGAGATATACCACCTTCTTGGATTGGAAGAATCAACATTGTGAAAATGACCATACTGCGCAAAGCAATCTACAGATTCAGTGCAATCCCTATCAAACTACCAATGGCATTTTTCACAGAGCTAGAACAAAAAATTTCACAATTTGTGTGGAAACACAAAAGACCCCGAATAGCCAAAACAATCTTGAGCAAGAAAAACAGAGCTGGAGGAATCAGGCTCCCTGATTTCAGACTACACTACAAAGCTACAGTAATCAAGACAGTATGGTAGTGGCATAAAAATAGAAATACAGATCAGTGGAACAGGATAGAAACCCAGAGATAAACCCACATACATATAGTCACCTTATCTTTGATAAAGGAGGCAAGAATATACAATGGAGAAAAGACAGCCTCTTCAATAAGTGGTGCTGGGAAAACTGGACAGCTACCTGTAAAAGAATGAAATTAGAACACTCCCTAACACCATACACAAAATTAAAATCCAAATGGATTAAATACCTAAATGTAAGGCCAGACACTATAAAACTCTTAGAGAAAAACATAGGCAGAACACTCTATGAAATAAATCACAGCAAGATCCTTTTTGACCCACTTCCTAGAGAAATTGAAATAAAAACAAAAATAAACAAATGGGACCTAATGAAACTTAAAGTTTTTGCACAACAAAGGAAACCATAAACAAGACAAAAAGACTACTCTCAGAATGGGAGAAAATATTTGCAAACGAAGCAACTGACAAAAATCTCTAAAATGTACATGCAGCTCATGCATCTCAATATCAAAAAAACAAACAACCCAATCCAAAAATGGGCAGAAGACCCAAATAGACATTTCTCCAAAGAAGATATACAGATTGCCAACAAACACATGAAAGGATGCTCAACATCACTAAACATTAGAGAAATGCAAATCAAAACTACAACAGGTCTCACATCACAACAGTCCGAACGGCCACCATCAAAAAATCTACAAATAATAAATGCTGGAGAGGGTCTGTAGAAAAGGGAACCCTCTTGCACTGTTAGTGGGAATGTAAACTGATAGAGCTACTATGGAGAACAGTATGGAGGTTCCTTAAAAAACTCAAAATGGAGCTACCATATGACCCATCAGTCTCACTACTGGGTGTATACCCTGAGAAAACCATAATTCAAAAAGATACATGTACCACAATGTTCAATGCAGCTCTATTTACAATAGCCAGGACATGGAAGCAATCTAAGTGTCCAGTGACAGGTGAATGGATAAAGAAGATGTGGCACATATACACAATGGAATATTACTCAGCCATAAAATGAAATGAAATTGATTTAACTGTAGTGAGGTGGATGGACCTAGGGTCTGCCATACAGAGTGAAGTCAGAAAGAGAAAACAAATATCGTATGCTAATACATATATATGGCATCTAAAAAAAAAAAGTGGATCTGAGAACCTAGGGGCAGGACAGGAATAAAGAAGCAGATGTAGAGAATGGACCTGAGGACACGAGGAGCGGGAAGGGTAAGCTGGGATGAAGGAAGAGAGTGGCATTGACATATATACACTACGAAATGTAAAATAAATAGCTAGTGGGAAGCAGCCACATAGCACAGGGAGATCAGCTCGGTGGTTTGTGACCACCTAGATTGGTGGGATAGGGAGGGTGGGAGGGGGATGCGAGAGGGAGGGGATATGGGGATATATGTACGTATATAGCTGATTCACTTTGTTATACAGCAGAAACTAACACAACATTGTAAAGCAGTTATACTCCAATAAAGATTTAAAAAAAAATTCTTCATATGTACTCTTAAGATGTGTAAAAAAAAAAAAAAAAAAGTTGGAGATAGTTCTCTCAATTTACAACAATTCCCATTATTCTCTCCCTTTTATCTAAATGATACTGGTAGAGTCTTCAATCACCATGCCCTACCTCTAAAGAGATGGGGCTGTGATCCATGATGGAGTAAATCATAGTATCACTATGGCATTTTTCCAAACTGAAAGAAAAATAAAGGGTTCTTAAGTTTCAGTTTCCAAGCCTCTGATCACATGACCTGCAAATATTCCCTGTCATGGTTTTAGCATAATAGCTGGTTTGAGAGCCCAAAGCTGACGTATAGACAAAGGAGCAGGAAACAGGAGAAAGAGAATAGAACCTTGATGAAATTGGAGTCTCTGTTTTTATCTTCATCCAAACTCTTCCCATTTCGTTAGTTTGGTTATGAGTTAATAAATACCCTTTCAGGTCTAAGCTAATTCATATGTAACTTGCTTCTAAGCAACAGAATATGGAAAATATGTTGTAATATCACAGCTATGATTACATTATGAGACAAAGTTCAAAGGATTTTGCAGATGCAATTAAAGTCCCTAATCAATTGATTTTAAGTAAATCTATGAGGAGATTCTCTTAAGTGGGTTTGACCTAATCAATGAATTATTTTAAGAGGGTCTAGATGTCAGAACTGAATGAAATCAATAAAAAGTCATTCCTGCTAGCCTTGAAGAAGCAAGATACCATGAAATCTACAGCTACAAGGAACTGAATTCTGCCAACATGAACTTGCAAGAGGATTCTGAGCTTCAGCAAGGAACTCAGACTGGCTGACATCTTTTTTTTTTTTTTTTTTTTTTTTTTTTTTTTTTTTTTGTGGTATGCGGGCCTCTCACTGTTGTGGCCTCTCCCATTGCGGAGCACAGGCTCCGGACGCGCAGGCCCAGCGGCCATGGCTCACGGGCCCAGCCGCTCCGCGGCATGTGGGATCCTCCCG
>NC_041218.1:65526759-65542665 GCF_002837175.3 Physeter macrocephalus
GGCGCAAACCCGGTTCCCCCGCATCGGCAGGCGGACGCGCAACCACTGCGCCACCAGGGAAGCCCTGGCTGACATCTTGAACGCAGCTTTGTGAACTCTAAGCAGGAGACTCAGGTAAGCTGTGCCTTACTCCTGACCCATGGGAAAAAGCAAGATAAGAAAGATAGGTTTGGTCTTTTGAGCTGCTAAGGTTGTGGTAATTTGTTTTTACTCGGCAATGGAAAAGTAACACAATATTTTATTATACATTGAGTATGAAAGTAAATACTAAGTGAAGGTATTTTGCAAAAGAAATTTGGGGATTGGGTTTCAAAAGAAGGCACAGGATTTCGGGATTCTAAGGCAGGGAGATGCCACATTCTCCTCTTTGCCTTCTGTGGACAAGGAAGGAATCATAATCACCAAGAAAAATGGTTAACAGAACACACAGTGTAAATCTGCTAGGAGGGATTGAGAATCATTAGCAGTAGTGGCATTTTTACTTCATCAAGATTTTTTCAAAAACCAAATTTGTCCTCCAGACCTTAAATCCCTGAGTTTAAATCCTTTAAAAAAATAAAACAGAAAGTTCTTGACGTTGAGACTGCATTTTTCATGTCACAGTAATAAAAGATTCTACTTCTAATTCATTGCTATCCATAATATAAGCTATCAATTCATACTAACCAACACCAGCTGTATCATGGGAACTATTACTTTACAAACAGGGGGAGCGTCCTGAGAAACTTAAAGTTGATAATTCATCATCACAAACCCAAGAAAACAGCACATTAGACAACTTGTCCTTGGGTGGCCTTAGTTATTCACAGGTCATTAGAGTCCTAGGGCTATAGCATAGAATAATTAGCTTAATTAGTTATAAGGAAAACAAGTACTAACTTAATGCTCAATATGTACTAGTCTCTATGCTGTGCTCCTTATAAACTCTTTTCTTCCTTAAAACTGTGGGAGAAAAATATTACCAGCTCTATTTTAGGCACACAGGAAACTAATTCTCTTCAAGTCACACAACTGTGACATGACAAAATGATGACTGAAAGCCAGACTTGTTTAATATTTGCTTTTAGCCTCTACAATACTGCTTCATACAGGATGCAAGAACGTTATAAGTGGTAGTCTTAAACCATGCTGAGAAAACTATGAAACTCAAGCCAGGTTGCCTTATGTGAGTGCTGAGTTAAACTTCCTTTTCCAAAGACCCTTTTCCAAAGTTGGAGTCACATTACATTTCTTTGCATTTTGGTAATCACCCAGGTAATGACTTGCTAATCACCCAGGTATAAGTTGTAAACACATGATACAGTGACTTAGAGAAATTTCTACTCATCCTTTAAAGAGGGACAGAATTGAAACTTTTAGAGAAAAACTAATAACATTAAAAATCACTGCCCAACTGTATGCTAACACATATATATGGAATCTAAAAAAAAAAAAAAATGGTCATGAAGAAGCTAGGGGCAAGATGGGGATAAAGACGCAGACCTACTAGAGAATGGACGAGGATCTGGGGAGGGAGGAGGGTGGGAGGGAGGGAGATGCAAGAGGGAAGAGATATGGGGATATATGTATATGTATAACTTATTCACTTTGTCATAAAGCAGAAACTAACACACCATTGTAAAGCAAATATACTCCAATAAAGATGTTAAAAAAAAAATCACTGCCCAAGACATTCATATCAACGAAAGCAGCTATCAAAAATTGTTGTCCATTCACTATCCTTTCCTTTAAGCACTCCCCGAATATCCATGTCTCTACCCAGAGAATTTAGATAAAGAGCCTCCAGAATTATTTGCCTTCAATCTAGGAGATTTTTTAAAGACCTTCTTCCCACTCTCAGTCTCAAACCTATTGTCAATCTTGGCTCATCAATTGCTAAGTAATTTGTTTATGAATGTAAAAACTTTCAATTTAGGTAGACTCTCTAGACTGAAGGCATCATCTATAGGTAGATAACTCTTCAAGTGTACCTTCAGTTCCAATCTATCCCCAAGATCTACCACAACGTATTTAGTTTTCTGGGCAATGTCTTGTACATGTGCCATCTGCTTCATTACATTACCTAGCTAACTGAGGCCCCTCACATCTCCCTAATGTACTTTCTTCAGAATGTTTTCCATTGGATTATAATTCAAGCTTGAAAACTCAGAAATGTTTACTCTCATATCAATCGTCTACAATTTTATTATTTATAACCTCCCACACATTAATCTCTCCCAATTTCCACGGTCACTTTTTTTGTATAAACCCTTATTAGTGGATCACCTTTAATAGCTTCCAAGTAGGTATACTGGCTCCAGGCATTCTTTCATATATAATCATCCTGTAAATCACTGCTAGATTAATTTCCTGAGCAACATTTTGATCATAACACTTACACTCTCTAGGGCTTAAAACTTTTTACTATCTTCTGAATGTCATTTCAAAACTAGAAAGTTTCCTTACCATTCACAATCCATCCTGAAACTACTGCTTAGTTTTCTAACACTTTCTTGCTCATGTGCTAAGTTTCATGCAAATTAAACTATCCTATAAATTATCACTATTCTATGAACATACCTTATATAACCAGTGCCTCAGGATCTCTCTCTCTAGTTTGCTTAGTAATGGACTGACAGAAATTGAAGTTTTCTCTTCTTCCAGTAAGAGAGACAGCACCCAAGCATCAGCTTCCTATGATGCAGTCACTTCCTCCCACCAGTAGGAAGAACTGCAATATCCTAAGACCCCCAAATCTCAAACTTTGCACAGACGGCTTTCTCATTACTGACAAAAATTGCTGGCATCGAATCTCTGACTCTGAAGGCTGAGTTCTAAATATTTATTTTTCTGCTCATAAGGTTATTCTCATACTTGTGCTAAAAGAAAGTAGAACAGGAGAGGGGACAGGAACTCTTCCCTGAAGCACAGTGACGGTGCATTCACCAGTGTTTGAAACACATCCCTTTCAAAATGATGCCAAGAGATTAGGGGGCCACATGCATCCCCCTGGGACATTTGCCCTCACCAATTAGTAGTTTCTCAGCTTATATGCCACAATACTGTGAGCTTTGCCCTCACCCATCTCTCCACACACACCTACTTTTGCTTTATAATGTCCACAAGCTTACGTGTGGCTCTTCTAATCAAAGTTCTGCCTTGTTTTACTCCATTCCCCAAACTTACTTACTCCATGTCCTTTGTTCTCTAATCAGAAGGAGTTTTGCTGTGTTGAATTCCAAAGCATTAAGCACTTTTCCCACATTGCTTCTTATTATTATTATGGTAATGGTATTGTGTTGTTGTTCTTTTTTTAACCAGATTCAGAAACGCTGGTATGAATTTACTGTCTTTCCTAAATTTGTACGTATCACCACACCATCTATCACAAAAGCTTAAGTACAGTTTATTCTCAATATTACAAATAATAACTAAAGAAAATTACAGGAATAATTTCTTCCCTGAAAGAATGAAATTGACATCTATTGGTCCAAAATATCTGGAGTAGTATTGGTTGGTCCACAAAAAAAAAAAAAAATTGACTGATCATTTCTCACAACCTGACTTAATCCAGATGTTTCTGCTCTGCCTGGGCTGGTCAAGAAGATAAAACTATAATTTAACATAAGTGCTGTTTTTATGCATGTGAGAACAAAAGTCTATTTTATCAAATGCTCAATTCATTATAATATTCTTCTTATTGTTCTTAAACCCTTAGGTTGTTTAGGATGGACTTTTACAACTCAGAAATCTAAATATATAAGGAAATATTGACTGAGTTTCAAAAATATGATTAAACAAATATATCCACATTATTTTTATGATTCTGTTCATTTAAATAAATACATGAACAGGCTTCCAAAGCTTTTGATTATTTTAATAGAATATGGTGAATTTTATCCCATCTGGTTCTACACATGAAAGAATCAGCACAAAATTCAAGAGCTGGCCAATTTTACAGAGAGAAGAGCATAAAAGGCAGTTTTTATAATCTTTCAGGAGAAAATGCACTTGAAATACTGTGAGAAAGGCAGTCGTGATATTTCTCATTATAAAAGGTCACTGCTCTATTCATTTATCACTATTTTATGGAAGAAGCAGAGTGGATTGTGTCTAGGTGGGAGCAATGTTGCTCAGAAGAGTTTAAAAAATTACCTGGTGTTAAGAGGGACAGAGAAATTACTTGGTATGTTGCAAAGCAGAGTTTGGAAATATATTGCTAGTGCTAAACATCAGAAATATTGTAACATGTGAGAGGAGAAAGAGAAATCTACACTGAAGGCACTATTCTCTTCTTTTATATAAATAATTCCTCTTACCATAAAGAGAGACTATTCACAAGTTTAAAAAAAAAGGATACTCTCTGTGCATTTAGATTTCAGTTCTCTATTAGAGATCACTGGGGAATAATCATGTGTCATAATGGACACTAATATAGGAAAAAACACACATAGAAATATTACAACATTTCAGATAAAGTAAAATAGAGGTTTTTTGCTTTTAACTCTATATAAATGCTAACATATCTAATGTTACCTAACGTCATGTTGTTGCATCATTGTAAAAGTCCATAATACACAGAATCAGTGTATAATTCTATGGCATGCATGCTATGTAGTATTTCCTCTGAGACCTCTACAGGGAATAACTCACTTAATCCCTTAATCCTCTTTACAAATCCCATGTGGCAAGTACGGATATTTGCTCCATTTAAGAGACAAGAAAGCTGAGGTTATGGATGCATAATTAATAAATGATAGAACTGGAATGCAAACCTAGACAGTGCATATCATTAAACCACACTCTGTTTCCTTATTTACAAAGTCTTCTTTAAATAAATAAACAACAAAAAATCACCAGAAAAGTAACTTTAAGCAGGATTTAACTTGAAAAGTTGGAGTCCTTAAAGAAAAATTAGGAAATTTTGACTTAAAAAACCATGAGTTACTAAACCTGTTATTTTATTACTTTCTATAATGTTCATTACTATAGAATTGGTAACTGCACAGACTAAGAACTCATAAACAGCAGTTTTAAAAGCAAAATATAGAAACTGTTCTCGCAAACGCCTCAAAAAATGTTAAGTGGGGCTTCCCTGGTGGCACAGTGGTTGCGCGTCCGTCTGCCGATGCAGGGGAACCGGGTTCGCGCCGCTCCCCAACGGGAGAGGCCACAACAGGGAGAGGCCCGCGTACCAAAAAAAAAAAAAAAAAAAAAAAAAAAAAAAAAAATGTTAAGTGTACAAGCTACTCAGCCTATCACACGCTTTCAATCACATGAAAAAGGGAAAACACTATAATGTAAACCTAACGCGTGTGATTCATTCATTAAATAGAGCCACAAATATCATCTGAGTGACTGCAATTAAATGTGAAAAATATAAAGCACTATACAAATGGTAAGTGTCAGTATTATTTCAAGAAAAGTTATATACAATGATAACGAGCAGACAAAAAAACGCATCTTGCAAAATAAAGGAAACAATTTCCCACTATTATTGATATTGATAGTAACAGGAAAAGAAAGTAAATATACAATCTAATCAATTATTTCATGTTAATATATAAGAAACAATATTGGCCAAATTCAGAGTTAACAAAACTGAATTTCATTTTAAAAGCTATATTATTGTCAATCATATAAAATTAACTTGGTAAAATTTTAGCCTGATTTTTTTGTGAAGAGCGAGCTGATCTTTCCTTCACTTAGACAAAGTTTCTAAATTTAAATAAATATTTTAGAAGAATGCACTTTCATTAATAAAAGCTGGATTCTATTATAAAAAGAAAAAACAGTCTTGACAATGTCTACTTGAATGCATCTGGCAAGGGAGCCACAAACTTAACTTCTGAGCATTTCTAAGGCAATGCTGCTCATGAATAGGACTTTTGTTGGCAACATAAATAGGCATAATGAACAGCTAATCATGAATTTCTTTTCTTTCATAGCTAGGAAATAAAACAGAGGAAATAGGCAATAAAATTATATTGTATTAATTGGATATATTTACATTTACATAAGTCTATAGTTACATATAGTCCTAACTATTATAATTTGAAATTTCTACCATAGTGTATATGTGTATTCTATTTACATATTAGTGATTTTCATTATTAGGGAGTTTATAGAACAAAAGTAGGCATAGTAATTATTTGAAGTCTTAAATTTTCTTATTTAAGTATAGAATTTTTTATACTAGGATGCTTCTCTCTTTTCACCAGTCAACTCTGCTTGGTTTATTTCATTTTCTGTTAACTCTAAGTGTAAATCAGTAAATATGATACCTTGTATGGGAAATGAAATTGGTAATTTCTCAAGATATTCCAAAACCAACTATATTTTTCTCCAAAATTTTGTCATCTTAATGTTTCTGCTTCAAATATGATCCTATTGGACCAAGAGACCCATAAAATAACTATGAATTCTAATCAGAAAAGAAACAACTATCTGAAAACATTAGCGAGTGACTAAAAACAGGCAGATTCTGGAGGTGATTTTAACTAAAAAGAAGGAAATAGCAGTGGGTAAAACTTTTTTAAAATTTACTTTAAAGAATTTTAGCCTGAATTTTACCCTGTCAGCCCTGTGTGAAGCAGCTAAAATGTTGATTAGAAAACCTATAGCCTACTGTTTTGAAGAACCAGAGTCAAATCTAACAAAGGAGAGAGTCATTGAGGTACAGTCCCAATTCTACATGTAAACTTGGCCCAAATGGCTGCTCCCTGAACCACATATGCATAAGGCAGTCCACAAGCAGCACAGACAAAGTTCAAAAGTAATTGAGATTTAAGGTGTTACCCAATGCAGGAAACACAAAGCTTTCTTCATTTATTTGTACATTTAAGAAACTTTCCTTATATCAAAGTAAACATTTTTTGTTCATTTGAAAATTCCTGTTTTGAAAAAACTTTGTTCAGATAGCAAAAGTACCAAAAACTTTCTTTTTACAAAAAACAGTATTGATACCTGGGGCAGTGTATGTTATGCAAAATATTCGCTTTAGCAGCTGAAATGAGAATCCTCATTTTAATATAGTTTCCAGAGGCTTAGACCATGGTTTGAACCGTAATTACCTGCAGGGGAAAATTTAAAGATCAAAAATGTCCATTTGCTTCCTTAACCCAAATCTAGTATTTTCTCTGTTGGAAACTGACTTTGATTTCTCCCGAAAAAAAATTTAAGTTTCAGTGTACTGCTTAGAATTGCTGAGGAACGTTAAGATAGTATAAAATGTTTTTAAAAATGCAATTTTATCTAAACAATAATTCATATAAAGGAAAAAGTAGTGTTCTTATGAATTAATGAATAACAGTAACTCATTTTCTCTGGAATTCTTATTAAAATGTCTCATTGGAAAGCATGTTTTCAAGTGATTTTATTATTTATATAATATGTGAAGCTGAGAAATTCTGGCTTTTGTTAGCTTTGGTGTACCTCAACAGCATTTTACACTTACTTGTTTAAGGAGTGTCCCTGTGAACCCAAAATATTAAGACTCTACAAAGTTGACCTAATATATAGCTGAATAGATTAAAATATTCACGTTTGAGTATATGATGTTTTGCATGTATAATCCGGGCAGCTATAAGCCATTTGACAGAAAAATAATTTTCTCTAAATCCGATTCTTATTCCACTACTGAATAAACCATCTCTAACCAAAACTGTGATAGAGGTAATAGGATGATGGAAATTAAATAAACCCTTCTTGAAAAACATTACTCTCCTTGATTAAACATGTCTTGCTCCTCCATTTATCTTGGTCTCCTTGGTATTTGCTGGGTTAATCTTTTTCTTTTTGTAAACCCTTCAGTTAGCTTTCTAACATAAGATAAAAAGAGGTCTAGATGTAAGATACTAAGAGCAATATACCATGCATATTTACATCTTCCATTTACACCTTTTTCATGCTATGCCCTTGCAAAATCTATTGATTCTGAAATAATTTTTGTACTGTTAACAAAATTGTATTATTAAAGTGTGGTTGCAAATCTCTAAGTTGTTTAATTAAAAATCCCTTTGGTATGTATACCTCTTTACTATGTGGAATGTCAATTATACAGCCATTTATAGGTAATATAATCAATAAATTATTGGAAAGTATAAAATAATAATGAATTAAACTGGTAATTAAATAAATAACCATGTTCTAGTTAAAACTGTATTTTATTAAGAGGCACACAAAAATCTGAGACAGAAAAAAAAACAAAAATAAGAATGAAATTACAAGACTGGTGAAAAAAAAGTACTAGGTTGATTTTACAGTTACTAATATCTATAAGCTGTAATAAAAAGTAGAAGATTCTTTACATGGATGCATACAATTTTGGGCACATATTAGATTATGGTCAGGAAGGACTCTGCAGGTGCTAAAGTGATATTACAAGACACCAAAATATTCACTATATTATGATAACCAAAATATCATCCTTAAAGCTTATCATTTTCTACCTATGGGCAGAAAAAGTTTGAGTGTGAGCAAATTAGAAAACTACCTCTAACATTAGGAAATCAAACACCCAAAAGCTTTTATTTTCTAGTAATGATCATTTCCAAGCTCAAGATCATTTAGAAATAGTCTGTAACGAGAGAAGTATTTTAAATGCAGTATCTGTGAGTCAAAACTCATTATCTTACAGAAAGAGACAAAAATATGGGTAAAGCGAGGCATAGAACTATGATAAGTGATAGTAGATTTGATAAATCTAACTACAAGCTGATCATCCTTGTGCATTAGCTTTACTAACATTAGTAATCTCTAGCATACCATGGAAAACGAATGGAGAGGGAAGAGACTGGAATCAGGAAAAAATCTATTAGAAGTCTAGATCAGAGAAGTGGTATAGGAAACGGAGAGCAAAAAATGTGATGGGACTGGGCTTCCCTGGTGGCGCAGTGGTTGAGAGTCCGCCTGCCGATGCAGGGGACATGGGTTCATGCCCTGGTCCGGGAAGATCCCACATGCTGCGGAGCGGCCCGTGAGCCGTGGCCGCTGAGCCTGCGTGTCCGGAGCCTGTGCTCCGCAACGGAAGAGGCCACAACACTGACAGGCCCGCATACCAAAAAAAAAAAAAAAAAAAAAAATTGTGATGGGACATATATACACTACCAAATGTAAAATAGATAGATAGCTAGTGTGAAGCAGCTGCATCGCACAGGGAGATCAGCTCAGTGCTTTGTGACCACCTAGAGAGGTGGGATAGGGAGGGTGGGAGGGAGGGAGGCACAAGAGGGAGGGGATATGGGGATATATGTATATGCATAGCTGATTCACTTTGTTATAAAACAGAAACTAACACACCATTGTAAAGCAATTAAACTCTGATAAAGATGTTAAAAAAAAAAAGGAGACCTTTTCTTGAAAACAAGAAATGTGACCAGATAGAAGAAAAAGGAAAGTAAAGACTGGGTGAATATAGAAATAAGTTTTAAGATGGTGCCTTAGTTTAGGTTCCTCCCAAAGCAGGCCTGGAGGAAGAATTTAGCTGCAGAGAACACAGTGAGTGATGGGGAGGTAAAACAGGAATGGGGGATGTATTTAGGATCATGTTACAGAATTCAACCCTGTAAAGTCATGAAAATCTCCCTTTAGAACTGCTTCACTACAGGCAGAAGATGGAGCCTTTAGCCATCAAATTCTGTCTTGTATTGGCTGAGCGTTGATCTCAAGAGGATTAAATAATTCCTTCCCCCATTTCTGTCTGAATTTGGGTTGGAGAAGCCTCTCTGGCCCCTGAGAAGCCTCCAGGTAGAGGGTGCTTCAAGTGAAAGCTGTCAGCTCCTTTCAGAATGGTCTGTTGAAGCAGCAGGGGAACTCAGAGTTGGGTGGAGAGGATTTGGGGCAGGACATCAAGCCCTACTACAGATGGAAAAGGTGATGCTCTCCTTACTGGCAGCCGAAGTACATTACTCTGTGGACCCTAGATTTCAGTTGAATGAGAGTGCTCTTCAACAAACATGTTCCATGTGCTACAAATCCCTTTCCACCAAGAATCCCTTCCCTTCTACTCTGCCAAGTGAACCTCTACCATTGCTCATTCATTCAGGGAGACTGAGAAGCTTTCTTCCCCTCACCCTTACCCTCCATGCCACACACACTCCCCAAGGCCTTTTGTTTTTCCTTCCACCCCAGTGGGGAGATCTCACTAATGTAAAATAATAATAAAGACTATTTCCATAATAGCACATCTGAGTTATGCTTTGAAAGGTGGTCAGTAATAGGCAGGAGAAATTTTTATTTACCTTTTAGGATGTTTCATTCAGGAGAAGTGGAAAGTTTTAAAGCCTCCTTAGGGTAAAGGCCAGGCCACAAACATGTGATGCTCTTGTCCTTCCAATATAGAAGAGGGTACTGGAGAGAGGGCAGAAAAGACCCAGGTGAGTTTAGGGAAGAAGAAGAAGAGATCGCAAAGTGTGAAGGGAACTCGTGGATGCTTATCCAAGATGGACTCTACATAATTACTGGGGACTTGATAGGGGAGGGAAAGATACATTTTGCAGCTGACCCTGGACTCTATGTGCATGAATTATTGCCTAGGAAATTGTCTCTCCTCACTTTCCTAAGCATCATGGGCACACAGAGTGTGTTACCCATGCACATAACTAATTTTTTATAATGCATGTCCTATGTGCCAGGTGTTGTGCTATATGCTGATGACACTGTAGTGAATAAACAAACATGGTCCCTGCCTTCATGGCATTTATAGTCAAAAGAGATTAGTGAATACCCCGTCTACGATTCCTTTTTCTGCTTCTCACATCACATATCAGTCTTGTTTGCCTCTTGAGTCATCTTTTACATCCTGCCTTATAACTCCTTCTGGACATGCTTGGCTTCACCTAACAGAGTAAGAACTCCCTGAGGGCACAGACCATTTCTTTTCCCACACAAGTACTGGCTGACTGACTCTGACTGATGGACTGAGGCAGCAGAGATGATTGAGTGAGGGTCTCATTTAAAGTGTCCAGTGGAAGTCTAGATTTGAGCATTTCAAGTCTACAGTATGTTTGACCTAATCTGCTCAGCTATATGCAGAACTGTGGGAGAAGGTTCTTTGCCTGAAGGAGTCATCCCTCCTCTTTATATCTTCAAAGCAGCATACTTAATGATCAAAGCCATATGTGTTACACTTATTCGGGGAACAGCATTGAAGTTTGAGCTTTAAAAATGATGGGGGAAAAGTTCATCTTTAGGCCACTGCTTCTAAGTTTATGGGAATGAATATTCAAAGGGATATTCTTCAACAGAGCATTCTGAACTTTCCAAAACTGTGTGATTCTTTAAGCAATTATAATATTAGGGAGTAGCCCAAGGACTGAAGCTGAATAAGATGGTGAAAAGGACAAGGGCTTTAGACTCAGAATCAATAGTCATTTATTAACTGTAAGAATTTGAACAAGTAAGTTAATCTCTCAGGACCTCAGTTTCATCTTTAAAATGGGGATGTTAATACCTTTTTAAAAGATTTATAAGGATTAATGGAGATAATTCATGTGGAGTACCTCATATACTATAACACATAGTTGTCACAAACGATGCACATTTATTTCGAAGGAATATATGACAAATATTTGTCAAGTGTCCCTGTTCAAATTCATGACCAACTAGGTAATGGAACATCTTTGAAAAACTAATGTTTTACAGCATTTGCAAAACTAAATAATAATAGACATAGCAAGGAACGATACATGATAACGGGAAAAAGGAAAAAATATAGTTAAAACATTCTTTTACCTGAAGAATAAAGAGGACAATATGCTTATGAGAAAATGCCAAAAGCATATTATTATAGACACTTTGCCAAATTTTAAATTTAAATCAATGGAAAAGGCTTAAAAATAAAAACTTTCGACTTTCAAAATTTCTTTGAGGAAGGAAAAGAGTTAACCAAAATAGTACTGCCTCTATGAGGGAAATTAATCCATGGAGAATTCCCAGAAAGCACTAATCATATAACGTCTTCCAAGCTCCTCTTGAAAGAAACCAGGAAAAGTGGCATACTAATTTCTCCTCTCTCTGACTCGCCATAAAATCAATCAAAACTTCTTCCTTGCTAGATTTGTGGTTTTCAGATCAAGCAGAGACAAATCAGTTCCAGTGTAGTATGTGGGAAGTATTAAGTACACCTAAGAAAAGACACAGAATTGGTACCTGTAAGTCCAGATATGCATGCATCTATTCAAATATTACAAAATGAATATGCTAGGATGCTACAAAATAGAAACACAAAGACACACATGCCCACACACACATTTTTAAGCTCTCATAGCACTCTGTAACCTTTTAATGAGGACACTCATTAAAGAATACTTTATATTTAAACCAAGCATGCAGTTTTTCATTTCCATTTTAGACTACAAACTACTTGAAAATAAAGACTAGGCCTCACTTATTTTTCACTGTTCTATTTCCTGCAATGCCAACATCAGGAACCAGCCCCTTACACAGGTCAAGAAAATAAAGAAAATCAATTTTGTGAGTGTTTAATATGTGCCAGACACTAAGCTCGGAGTTTTTAAAAAAACACCTCTTTGAGTATATTATTGAATTCAATTTTTTGGTATGATGCGAGTCTCGGCGGCCTCTTACAAAAGCCAAGATATTCCCTCTCTGCTTTACCCAAAACAACAGCCTTCTTCAAAGGCAACAAGTTATCACATAGTAGTAGTTTAAATGCAGAGCCGTCAGCCACATAATTCCATCTTCTCCCAAGTAAAGTCTGAACTGCAGACCAACTCATTAGTGAAAGTACTCATTCTAATTAAAGAAGTTTCTCTTTCAAGTTACAAATCTGAACATTTAGCATAAAGGAAATGTGTAAGAAATAAATCTCGTTAAAATAATGAGTCAATAAGAATCATCATGTGTCAGCTTCCAAATATTATTTTCCTTCCTAACTCACAGGTTATATGTGATTGTGGAAGAGGAAACTGGTACAATTGTTTGAAATAATCAGGAAATAAAATTGAAATTAGAGGCTTACAAATGTGCAAAAGTGCAATATAATCCACATATAAAATGCAGACCTCTCTCTATTCTTCCTCCTCCAAAGATAATAATTAATCAAAAGAATATTCCCTAATAAGCAGTGATGGTGAACAAGTTATTATGTGCCTGTTGACCATGTGTATGTCTTCTTTATACATAAGTCTAAATATAATATTATACATGTAAAAGTTATATAATGTTATAAAAAAATAAAAAATTAAAGTTTTTAAAAAGGATATTCCCATTGAATAAGGAGCACTGAAGCAATTGCCTCATGTATTTGCAAATGTATGAGAAACAATTTTTAAAGGAGTCAAAGTGTCTCCTTTGTAATCTTACTCATGGTCTCAGAAGGTGAAAAATTAGTTTCATTTTTACTCAGTAGCTGACTCACGTGATAAACTGAGACTGGAAGGAGAAAACTGACACTGGAAAAGGAAAAGTTAAATGCAGGATTCTGAGTTCTGTTCAAACTGGAGAACACCAATGGGGAGACTAAAGCGCTCTCTTTACTGAAGCAGCAGTTTGAAGTACTCTTGTATAGTATAATAGAATAATTGACCCAATTAGGGTCCTATTCATCAGAAATTAGATTTCTGCAGGTGCCAAGCACAAAGGCTTTTAACGGCCTTCTCGGCTTCTCACTAGCAACATTGGGAAATTGCAGGCACAACAAAACTGCAAAATCTGCAATTTAATATCTTTCCTCAAGGTATCTGCTGAACCTCACTTTAATTTTAAAGATGGATGAAAGGGACACAGCTTAGGGTCTGTCCCCTTGACAAGACAGCCCTTTTCCCGTAAGTCTATGGCTGGCCATCCTCTTTAACCCAGCATCAAAGAAACACATTTAAAAGCAGCAACTATAGCCTGTGATTGAATATTCACGTTTCACAGAGTATCTCATTCCACAGTCTGTCCAATTCAGGTCATTTTTGGGAGATTAATATTGTAGTCACCATTTAAGGTTGTAGGACCCAGAATGGCCTCAACGAAGTCCTTTAGATACTATTTCTTCAGATGCAATTCACATTACATAGTTGAAAAGTCTGTTTAAAGTGGGCCTGAGATTCTCAAAAAGAAACGGATGGTACTTCAAGGTTTCCTGGATGTACGGGATAGGAAAGAGGTAAGGAAAAGCACCTTGTCTGAAGATCAAGGAAGCGTTGAATCAATTTCTACTGTAGTTTTTTGAATAAAATATTCTCTTTCACTGACAGGATATGAAGAAATTCACTGCTCTAACTTCCCTACCTTTGCCACTTGGAATACATACACAATCACTCCAATTTTCTATTCTTCTCAATTTTCTTTCTAGCACTGATTATTATTTGAATTATGTTTAGATGTGTGTGTTCACTTACACTGACTTCTGTATCTTCCATTAAAATGCATGTTCCAGGGGAATAAAGACATTGTCTCACTTATTTACTGCTTTGTCTCCCATCCCTAGTGCCTAGCAAAGTACAGTTGGCCCTCCAAACCAGTAGATGCAGAACTTGTGGATACAGAGGGCCAACTGTACCAGGTCATTTTATATAAGGAACTTTAGCATCCATGGATTTTGGTATCTGTGAGGTCCTGGAACAAATTCCCCAGAGATACTGACAGATGACTGTACAAGGCACATGGCAGAGTCTCAGTACATGTTTCTTGAATGAATGAATAAAAGAAATTTATTTTCCTTAGAGAAATTTAAAATCAGCACATTAAAGGTGTACTGACACTAATGGAAATAATACCCCTGGCCTGCTTCACGGGTTCAAACAGAATATATAAGATCCTATAACTATACAGTATAGGGTTGAGTTTAGCTTTAAGCCAGCTTGCGGCCAGACCCATCTCCAGTGCTAAGTATCAAACTGTCTACTAGACCTCACCACAACTGAAAGGAAATACATCCTAAAATAAGTATTATATCCCCTTCCTTCCTCCAGCTCTACTCCAATTACAACCCAATCTTTCCCACTATGTTGGTTACACTTAATTGGTTATACTTCATTGGTAGCCAAAAACCTACCTCAACTTTAAATTCTCGGACCAACATACACCAAATCCTGCCAATTCCACTTCTTAAATATCTCTCCAGTATCTCTACCATTTTATCTTCATCCACCTCACTACTGCCACTGTCTTAGATCATATCTTTTTTTTTTTTTTGGCTGACTAATGGGAGAGTCTCATAACTGGTCTCCTTATTTCAGTCTTTCTGTTTCCTTCCCAACCATCTTCCATATTTTTATTCAGTATGTTTTTTAAAGTATAGATCTGATCACATGCCTTCAATATATCCCATTACCTACTCAATACAGTATAAAATTCTTAGTAGGACATAAAAGACTGTTCCATGGCCTTGCCTGTTTTCCGGCCTCATCTCTTTCTGCTTCCTATAGGCACTCTATTACTTTCACATTTACCTCTGCTCTTTGGCTATTCATTTCTCTCTAATGGCACTATGCCCTCCCTTCCCCCATTCCTCTTCCACTAGGAAAGTCCTTCTAATTCTCAGGATTCAGCACAAGTGCCAGAATACTTCTCTTGGGACAGATTTTGGTACCGGGAGAAAAATGAGTCGTCGATCTGCTCTGGTGCAATATCAGCTTCTTGAATGCCATTTATTCTATTATTGCAAATGTTTGTGCATTTTTCTCTCTCACACTAATATGGGACCTCTTTAAAAGCAGGTGCTTTCTGCCACCACAGGCTCGCCCCACACTCCGTGCCCCTCCCTCCCCCAGGCCTGAGTGAGCCAAAGCCCCTGAATCAGGTGTTCCTTTAACCCCGTCCTGTCTGAGCGAAGAGCAGACGACCTCAGGCGACCTGCACGCAGAGGCGGGGCCAAATCCAAAGCTGAACCCCAGGAGCTGTGCAAACAAAGAAGAGAAAGGGAAATCTCTCCCAGCAGCCTCAGAAGCAGCGGATTAAAGCTCCACAATCAAC
>NC_041218.1:65542799-65544307 GCF_002837175.3 Physeter macrocephalus
TTTTGTTTTTTTTTTTACTTTTTAAAATTTTTCTTCTTAATAATTATTTTTTATTTTTTACTTTAATAACTTTGTTTTATTTTATCCTACTTTATTTTATCCTTTCTTTCTACCTTCCTTCCTTCCTCCCTCTATCTTCCTTCCTCCCTCCCTCCCTCCCCCTCTCTTTCTTTCTTTCTTTCTTTCTTTCTATTTTTTCTCCCTTTAATTCTGAGCCGTGTGGATTAAAGGCTCTTGGTGCTCCAGGCAGACGTCACGGCTGTGCCTCTGAGGTGGGAGAACCAACTGCAGGACACTGATCCACAAGAGACCGCCCAGCTCCATGTAATATAAAATGGCGAAAATCTCCCAGAGATCTCCATCTCAACACCAAGACCCAGCTTCACTCAACGACCAGCAAGCTACAGTGCTGGACACCCTATGCCCAACAACTAGCAAGACAGAACCACAGCCCCATCCATTAGCAGAGAGGCTGCCTAAAATCATAATAAGGCTACAGACACCCCAAAACACACCACCAGACGTGGACCTGCCCACCAGAAAGACAAGATCCAGACTTATCCACCAGAGCACAGGCACTAGTCCCCTCAACCAGGAAACCTACTCAGCCCACTGAACCAACCTTAGCCACTGGGGACAGACACCAAAAACAATGGGAACTATGAACCTGCAGCCTGCCCAGAGCACAGGCACTAGTCCCCTCAACCAGGAAACCTACTCAGCCCACTGAACCAACCTTAGCAACTGGGGACAGACACCAAAAACAACGGGAACTATGAACCTACAGCCTGTGAAAAGGAGAACCCAAACACAGTAAGATAAGCAAAATGAGAAGACAGAAAAACACACAGCAGATGAAGGAGCAAGATAAAAACCCACCAGACCTAACATAGGAAGAGGAAATAGGCAATCTACCTGAAAAAGAATTCAGAATAATTATAGTAAAGATGATCCAAAATCTTGTAAATATAATAGACAAAATGCAAGAAACATTTAACAAGGACCAAGAAGAACTAAAGACGAAGCAAGCAATGATGAACAACACAATAAATGAAATTTAAAATACTCCAGATGGGATCAATAGCAGAATAACTGAGGCAGAAGAACAGATAACTGACCTGGAAGATAAAACAGTGGAAATAACTACTGCAGAGCAGAATAAAGAAAAAATGAAAAGAACTGAGACAGTCTCAGAGACCTCTGGGACAACATAAAACACACCATCATTCGAATTACAGGGGTCCCAGAAGAAGAAGAGAAAAAGAAAGGGACTGAGAAAATACTGGAAGAGATTATAGTTAAAAACTTCCCTAATATGGGAAAGGAAATAGTTAATCAAGTCCAGGAAGCACAGAGAGTCCCATACAGGATAAATCCAAGGAGAAACACGCCAAGACACATATTAATCAAACTATCAAAAATTAAATACAAAGAACAAATATTGAAAGCAGCAAAGGGAAAAACAACAAATAACACACAGGGGAATCCCCATAAGGTTAACAGCTGAT
>NC_041218.1:65544424-65547131 GCF_002837175.3 Physeter macrocephalus
CTGCAAGCCAGAAGGGAGTGGCAGGACATATTTAAAGTGATGAAGGACAAAAAACTACAACCAAGATTACTCTACCCAGCAAGGATTTCATTCAGATTTGATGGAGAAATTAAAACCTTTAGAGACAAGCAAAGGCTGAGAGAGTTCAGCACCACAAACGAGCTTTACAAGAAATGCTAAAGGAACTTCTGTAGGCAAGAAACACAAGAGAAGGAAAAGACCTACAAGAACAAACCCAAAACAATTAAGTAAATGGTAATAGGATCACACATATTGATAATTACCTTAAATGTAAATGGATTAAATGCTCCCATCAAAAGACACAGACCACTTCAGACCCAGGGACACATACAGACTGAGAGGGGATGGAAAGAGATATTCCATGCAAATGGAAATCAGAAGAAAGCTGGAGCAGCAATTCTCATAGCAGACAAAATAGACTTTAAAATAAGGAATATTACAAGAGACAAAGAAGGACACTACAAAATGATCAAGGGATCGATCCATGAAGAAGATATAACAATTGTACATTACAGAAGATGGACTTAATTGATATTTATAGGACATTCCATCCAAAAACAAGAGGATACACATTTTTCTCAAGTGCTCATGGAACATTCTCCAGGATAGATCATATCTTGGGTCACAAATCTAGCCTTGGTAAATTTAAGAAAATTGAAATTGTATCAAGTATCTTTTCCGACCACAACGCTATGAGACTAGATATCAATTAGAGGAAACAATCTGTAAAAAATACAAGCACATGGAGGCTAAACAATACACTACTTAATAACCAAGCAATCACTGAAGAAATCAAAGAGGAAATAAAAAAGTACCTAGTAACAGAAGATAAACAAATTTGATAAACCATTAGCCAGACTCATCAAGAAAAAAAAGGGAGAGGACTCATATCAATAGAATTAGAAATGAAAAAAGAGAAGTAACAATGGACACTGCAGGAATACAAAAGATTATGAGAGATTACTACAAGCAACTCTATGCCAATAAAATTGACAACTTGGAATAAATGGACAAATTCTTAGAAAAGCAAAACCTGCCGAGACTGAACCAGGAAGAAATACAAAATATGAACAGACCAATCACAAGCACTGAAATTGAAACTGTGTTTAAAAATCTTGCAACAAACAAAAGCCCAGAACCACATGGCTTCACAGGTGAATTCTATCAAACTTTTAGCGAATCGCTAACACCCATGCTTCTCAAACTATTCCAAAATATAGCAGAGAGAGGAACACTCCCAAACTCATTCTACGAGGCCACCATCACCCTGATACCAAAACCAGACAAAGATGTCACAAAGAAAGAAAACTACAGGCCAATATCACTGATGAACAGAGATGCAAAAATCCTCAACAAAATACAAGCAAACAGAACCCAACAGCACATTAAAAGTATCATACACCATGATAAAGTGGGATTTATCACAGGAATGCAAGGATTCTTCAATATATGCAAATCAATGTGATACACCATATTAACAAACTGAAGGAGAAAAACCATATGATCATGTAAATTGATGCAGAGAAAGCTTTCGACAAAACCAACACCCATTTATGATAAAAACCCTGCAGAAAGTAGGCATAGAGGGAACTTACCTCAACATAATAAAGGCCAAATATGACAAACCCACAGTCAACATCATCCTCAATGGTGAAAAACTAAAACCATTTCCACTAAGATCAGGAACAAGACAAGGTTGCCCACACTCACCACTATTATTCAACATAGTTTTGGAAGTTTTAGCCACAGCAATCAGAGAAGAAAAAGAAATAAAAGGAATCCAAACAGAAATCTCTTGCATTCCTATACAATAATGATGAAAAATCTGAAAGTGAAATTAAGAAAACACTCCCATTTACCATTGCAACAAAAAAATAAAATAGGAATAAACCTACCTGAGGAGATAAAACACCTGTATGCAGAAAGTTATAAGACACTGATGAAAGAAATTAAAGATGATACAAATAGATGGAGAGATATACCATGTTCTTGGATTGGAAGAATCAACATTGTGAAAATGACTATACTACCCAAAGCAATCTACAGGTTCAATGCAATCCCTATCAAACTACCACTGGCATATGTCATAGAACTAGAACAAAAAATTTAACAATTTGAATGGAAACGCAAAAGACCCCGATAGCCAAAGCAATCTTGAGAAAGAAAAACGGAGCTGGAGGAATCAGGCTCCCTGACTTCAGACTATACTGCAAAGCTACAGTAATGAAGACAGTATGGTACTGGCACAAAAAGAGAAATATAGATCAATGAAACAGGATAGAAAGCCCAGAGATAAACCCACACACATATGGTCACCTTATCTTTGATAAAGGAGGCAAGAATATACAGTGGAGAAAAGACAGCCTCTTCAATAAGTGGTGCTGGGAAAACTGGACAGCTACATGTAAAAGAATGAAATTAGAACACTCCCTAACACCACACACAAGAATAAACACAAAATGGGTTAAAGACCTAAATGTAAGGCCAGACACATATGGTCACCTTATCTTTGATAAAGGAGGGAAGGATATACAGTGGAGAAAAGACAGCCTCTTCAATAAGTGGTGCTGGGAAAACTGGACAGCTACATGTAAAAGTATGAAATTAGAACACTCCCTAACACCACACACAAAAATAAACTCAAAATGGATTAAAGACCTAAATGTAAGGCCACACACTATCAAAC
>NC_041218.1:65547967-65568119 GCF_002837175.3 Physeter macrocephalus
AAAAAAAAAAAAGAAGACAAGATAGAATAAACTGATCCTGTGGTCTTTTGCTTTCTTATTTACATTTTAATTAAGTGGATATAAGATTTTTTTAATACTCTTTTGATATGCAGCTACATACTTTTTACCATGTATAAATATCTGCATTTTCACATTTAGTATATTTTCATGTATAACCGATAGCATGTTATACTTAAGTATTAGTGTATGTACATGTGTATCTATACGTTTGTGTGTATATATATATATATATATATATACATACACACACACATCCAAAAATTTTTTTAGTAGGTAAAAAACCCAGGGATATATTTTTTAGCTGCTTTCAACCTCATTTAAAGACATCACCAGTTTTCAAGTAGTAACATAAAGTAAATATGCAAATAATACTTCTAAAAATGGGAATAGCAGAATATTTTGACTATGATTCACTTCTGGAATATAAAGGGACTGTAATATGGGTATCAAATATCTCAAGATACAATTTAGTAGGGAAGAGTTAGGTTCATGACCAAGGATGAAATCTTCAGCTAGCGTATTTAAAGGTATCTGTTTGAAGAAAAGATTTTCTAGTTTTTATTCTTGGGTGGGAATAAAACTTTAAAACTTAACTTGAAACCCAGTAAAAGAAAAATTAAACCAAAACAGTCACTAATATAGGTAGAAATAATAAGATGCAGATGAAAATAAGCAATAACAAGAAACAATAGGTACTGATGAAAACAAGTAATTATAGGACACTCATCATTTTCCATGATAAAATTGATATTTCTTAAATGTTATCATCACAATGTAGTTAGCATTAGTCAAGACTTTATTAAAATACTCAATATTGTTTAGAGTGCACAAATTATCTATAAGACTACAAACAAAGCCCTGAAGAAAGTTACAAATATTTATCACTAACAAACTAGAATGTGTCTTAAGACATAACATTTACAGGATTTGGGCTTGTTTCCTCATTTGACCAGATGCTCACTAGCGCATTAACATCTGTTATTCCATATCATCAAATTCTTGAAAGATGGTTGCTAAGAGGAAAGCACAAATATGCAGTATCATTGACGCTAATATTGATGCATGTGCTACTTCAATGGGTAACAGTAAACACAGGCTTTTACAGTCATCAAACACTCCTCTAAAAAATGACCTCAGGCAAGAAGAAAGTAACTCCTCTTCTGTTCCTATGTCTCCTTCATTCCCTTCATTGACCAACATCTTGAAAGAGTGGTTTGCACTCTGCCTGCACTTCCTCAACTGCTTTTAGTGCCTTAGCCTTTTGTAATCTGATGTTTTCCTTCATCATTAACTAAACATTTCCTCACTTCAAATCACAATGGCCTTCCAGTGGCAAATCCAATAGGCACTTTTAAATTATATAACTTGATCGTGCTCCCATATTTGAATATAATTTGATTGGATGTAATTTCGGTGATTCTTTTCTCTTCTGGTTCAACTTTTACCCCTCTGGGTATTATTTTCACCATTTTGACTGATTTCCCTTTTGCTGTTTGCCTCTAAATGTTAGTGTGCCTCAAGTTTCCATGCAAGGACATCTCTCTCTGTACCTATTCTCACCAGGCAAACTCCTCTACTCCTGTGCTTCCAGCTTTCATCCATGTCACAAATGCCCCAGATGGTCTTGTTCCAGCATTTGCTGCCCATATACATTCCTATTACCTACCTTTTCTACTTTTCAACTATCTAAATGGTATTTATGTACTTGGATATTCCAAAGGCAGTCACAATAAAGAATGTCTAAAATGGGACTCACACATCTAACTACTCCTAGTTAATTTTATCATGCTTTTACCAGGTGCCCGAATAGGAACTTTGAATCCTTCTCAAATCTTCCACCCACCTTGCCTTGAATTCCCCAACCCGCAGTGAGTACTAAACACTACTGATCTCCCCATGCTAATGTTTCTACAATTGTTCCCTCTGCCTTACTTTCCTCAGTTGTTCTTGCCCCAAGTCTTACTTTCTCTAATTCACTCTTCCCATCATTAGCTAAAATGATCTTGAAAAAATATACAGAAAAGTTCTTTGATCTTTTAATTAAAAATACTAATTATTTCCCTATTGCACGCAGGATATAACTCAGCTTAACCATGGCATACCAGTGCACTCAAAATTCTTACTGCAGCCCCTTCCCTATCCTACCCACACGTACAGAGCACACATAACCTCTTTTGCCTCTTCAGGAATGCTCCATGTATTATTCCCATGCCTTTTTGTGTTTTCTATGTCTTTTTTTTTTTTTTTTTTTTTTTGTGGTATGTGGGCCTCCCTCTGCTGTGGCCTCTCCCGTTGCGGAGCACAGGCTCCGGACGCGCAGGCTCAGCGGCCATGGCTCACGGGCCCAGCCGCTCCGCGGCATGTGGGATCCTCCCAGACCGGGGCGCGAACCCGGTTCCCCTGCATCGGCAGGTGGACGCGCAACCACTGCGCCACCAGGGAAGCCCTCTATGTCTTTTTTATTAGCTCTTCTCATGAACATAGATATATGCTTATCATAATGTTTTAAATTAAAAATGTAGGTATTTTCTTCATCTCTATGTCCCTCTTTAGCTGGTAGTTCCTCTTCAATTAGTCTTCTATCTGCTCTGCCACCAGTTATGTTAAATAATGTTCTTCTAATGAACAAATTAGGTTGGCATTATTTAGTACTGAACTTTTATGAATACTCAGCAGGATTTGATATTTTTGGTATCTTTCTCCTTAAAAAATCCAGCACAAAGGGAAGCTTCATACATTGTTGGTAGGAATATAAATTGGTCCAAACATTATGGAAAACAATATGGAAACTGAAAAAACTGAAAATAGACCTACCATACGATCCAGGAATTCTACTTCTGGGTATATACCCAAAGGAAATGAAAACAGGATTTTGACAAAATACGTGCACTCCCATGTTTATCACACGATTATTCACAATAGCCCAGATATGGAAACAACCCAAATGTCCATCAATAGATGAGTGGATTAAAAAAATGTGGTACATATACACAATGGAATATTACTCAGTCATGGGAAAGGAAGATATGTTCCCATTTCTGACAACATGGATGGACATTATGCTAAGTCAGGTAAATCAGACAGAGAAAGACAAGTACTACATGGTATCATTCATAAACCTGTCAAAAACAGAGAGTAAAATGGTAGTTATCAGAGGTGGGGGAGAAGGAAAGAATGATGGTGTTTAAGGGTACAAACTCATAACAAGTAGTAAACAAGCCATAGAGATCAAATGTACAGAATAATTAATAGAGACAATAATATTTTACTGTTAAAAAAACTCTAACAATTTGTCTTTCATTATATGACTCTCCTTGCCCTTGACTTACTCAGTTTAATTGTGTGTGGAATTGGGGGGTGGGGGTCCTTTCTGCATCTGTCTTTTAAATGATCAAATTACTCAGGATCCTTAACAAGCATACTTCTTGTCTACTTCTGAATCTATATACTAGCTCTGAAGAGACTCATCCACACCCATGGCTTTATCAATTACCTTTTGCTCTGATTCTCAAATTGAGATCTGTAGCTTAGCTTTTCTTTCTAAGCTACCAGTTTAAATTCATATGAATTTCTTACTGGACATCTTTATCTAATAACTTCACATATACTTCAAACTCAGTATTGTCTACAAACTGACTCATTGACAGAAACCAACTCAAATCTAGGTGAAGTAGTGCCAAGGTCATTCATAATCAGGCAAAACCAAAATCTGAAAACCATCCAAAATTACTCCCACGTTTTCTCCACAATCATCACCACAGAAAATAGGTTCCAAGCCCTGTCAATGCTGCCTCTTAAGTATCATCACATTCACCATCTGAACCATCCCCTGTGCCTTTATTCAAATTTCACGATTCTCTCACCTAGATCAATGTACAGTCTAAATTCTAAATTTAATTTCTAAATGCTAAGTTCTCAGCCACAATTCTCATGAACTACATAAGACAGAAAATGAAAACAAACACAGTATAAATGAACAACAATTACATTTGTAAAATAAAAGGACACACCCTCTTATTTATGTATATCATAATTTTACAGCTGAGAAGAAATTTAGACATGACCTAAGGTTCTAAAATAACACTGAAATGGAGGAAGAACTAAAAGATTGTTCTGGAGAGAAAAAACAATAAATAAAGATTAAAGTATATTCTTGATTTCTGCTTACTTTTTTTTTTTTGGTCTTGACAAAGGAAATTTTGAGTAAGAGAATGTTATATGGAAAATACTATTACCCATGTAGCCAGACTGAACAGAGAAAAAGTAGAATGATGGATCATCATTAATCTTAGGCCTCCCATGAAGAAAGAGTAGATTAGACTTCTTTCCAAGATGGGCTGAGCTGAGAACCTCTGTTAATGCTTCGTGTATTAAAAAACAAGTGCTACAGACTGAATTCTTGTGTCCTCTCAAAGTTTATATACTGAAATCCTCATTTTCAAAGTGATGGTATTTGATGTGAGGGCTTTGGGAAGTAATTAAGTTCAAATGATGTCATGAAGGTGGAACTCTCATGATGGCATTTACTACCCTTATATTGATGAAAAGGGAAAGAGACACCAGAACTCTCTCTCTTTCTGCCATGTGAGGATACAGCAAGAACAAGGCCATCCACGAGCCAAGAAGAGAGCTCTCACCAGGAACGGAATTGGGCAACACCTTAATCTTGTACTTCCAAGTCTCCAGAAATATAAGAAATAAACCTCTGTTGTTAAGCTATCCAGTCTATGGTATTTTGTTACAGCAGCCTGAATTAAGAGAACAGATTTATTCAATTTTGGACAGCCATAATTAGCTAGTTATGTGCTATGAAGGCAATCCACTTTTTGTTAACATCTCATTCTTGTTTTATCTCTGTAGGAAAATCCTGTTGAACAAAACAATCATTTGGCAGTGAGACATATTTGCAATTCCTTTGTGGCTATCTAAATTTAACATGTAATTTATTTACTTTCCAGGTCTAAAAGGGCTTATAGGAATTGGGTCTCCTGAGCCAATCCACCCCAAATTTTTATTTATTTTTGAAATAAAAAAATTCACTACTTGTTATATCCATTGTTGAAAGGAAATGACCAATTATATTAGTTAGAAATTACTTTGGGTGAAGTGAAAGATAACATAACTACGAGTAGATAAAGAAAATAAATCTGAAAGTAGGCATGACTCGGCAACTCAGTGATATCAAAGTCAGCATCTCTATGAATATCTATGATTTCAAAATAACTGCTGAAGCTCCAGGCATTGGGTCTAAATCCAAGCAGAAAGAAGGAAAGAAGGTGTCTACTGTACCTGTCCTCATTAACAAGAAAGTGGAAGATTTCCCAGAAATATCCCCAAGAGACTTCTTTTTACATATGATTAACCAGAACTGTATCACTTGGCCATTCATCATGTAAAGAGAGACTGTGAAAGCAAGCATGCAGCTTTCCCAGTCCTTTACGGTAGAGGCAAGGAAGGGAGAAGGAGATTGGGAACAAGTTTGGGGTTAATTTACCAATAATATCTGCTACTCCAATTATCTACCAATTGATCTAGAATTTCTTTTAAACAAAGCAGCTAAGCAGATTTGTAAAATCCCTCAACTATCAGAAGCATCATATTTAAAATTTCATTTCATGGAAGGAGGTTCTCTCTATCTTTAAATACCTTTCCCAGTATTAAGCCAAGTCATGGTGCCCTGTCTCCTTAATAAATCAAGAAATAGCAAAGCAAGCAGAATCATAAGTCTTTGTAGATATCTTGGGCCTATGAATTTTTTAAAAGGTTACTGTATTTGTACATAAGCCCAGGTTCCCTGTAGGTCCTCAGAGGAATTAATTCATCGTTGGAATCCAGTGCTGGTTTCCTGAAATAAAGCCAACAAGAGACCAGGAGCACCAACTCAGAAGCAATGAGGTAGAGTGGTTAAGAGCTCGGCAGCTGTTTCAAGTAGCAATAAGTTCAATTCCTGGTTCTACCCTGCTACCTGTGTGACTGCAGGTGAGTTATTCAGCCTGTCTAAACCTCCATGTCCTCATCTATAAGATGAGAATGTTAACAATATCTACCTTGTAAGACATGAATAGGAAAATGCACGCAAATTTGGCTGTGAGATAAGTGTTCAGTGTTGTTGAGCAGGCTGCTAGCTACCTACCCAATAGCCATTCCCCCCTTACATGGGGATATGTATATAAAGACCACCCCCTCCACTGCAAATAAGGGCGACCATTTGATTATATTCTGATCACTGATATGTAAGCATTGGGGTTTCTGAGAATGCATTTTTTAAAAACGTGCTGAATGGCTGGCACATTTTACCCTTGCCCTTTCTTTTTTCCTGACCGATGCCTGGTGTCCTAGCTACCAGAAAAGGTATAATGCCAAAGGACAGTCTATAGTTTCTAGAAATTGCTTGTAAAATGTTTTCAATAGTATGTTGCTCTATTTTGGAGTACCACAGAAAATTAGGTACTCATTTCTTGGGTTGCATCTTCGATGTCACAGAGGTTGTCAGCAAAAGCATTAATTCAAACACGGGAGACCACAGCAATCTTAAAAAGGAGCTCACTATACTTATTATCCTCAGGAGAGAAAAATAAAAACATCACTTTCCTCTGAAATGTTACAAAAAAAGAAGAAAGGGTCTCATCTATTTGTTCTGTTCTAATGAGAATCTGTCTTATAAATATGTAATAAATTATAAAAGGAAGGAAGACTATCATATTTCTTCCTCATACCTGCTATATCATTTTGCTCAATGAAAATTTCATGACTGATATTCTTCGGGCATAGAACCAACTACAATGTGGAGAACATTAAAAGAATTCAGCTTTGCTCAAAGCTTTCAGACATATTAACAATTTGCCATCCCTAAAAAGAAATGGGAAGTGACTCCTAGGCCAAGAACCACATATAATAAGCAAACTTTAGCTCAAAGAAGTTGATTAAAATACCCTAAACTGAATACTTTGACTTTAGGTGAAAAGCCCCTTCAAAAATCCTCTTGTGAGTGATATTTTAAATAATATTTAGGATATTATTATAAGACCTATAAAGTATGAAGAAAAAAAAACAAGTTTTGAGTTACAAATGGAAAATACTAATGCATTTTCAACTTACACTTTTTTCATACCACTTGCTTCAATATTCTGATATTAATCTGTTTGCTATTTTTTATGGCAAACTACTTAAAAAGGCAAAAAGATTTTCTTTAAAACAAAAGTAGGGGCTTCCTTGGTGGCGCAGTGGTTGGGAGTCCGCCTGCTGATGCAGGGGACACGGGTTCGTGCCCCGGTCCGGGAAGATCCCACATGCCGCAGAGCGGCTGGGCCCGTGAGCCAAGGCCGCTGAGCGTGCGCGTCCAGAGCCTGTGCTCCGCAACGGGAGGGGCCGCAAAAGTGAGAGGCCCGCGTAGCGCATAAAAAAAAAAAAAAAAGCAAACAAACATATAAACTTGATCATCCTATACCAACCTCAACAGCAGAACAAATCAGATACTGGTTGCTTGATTTCTTTCAGTGAAAACCTTTAGATTTGTGTCCATTCATTCTCCTTCAATCACTACGCTTCCTATTTAGGGGCTATCATTAGTATGGCAATAGTTGAAGCCAGAGGAATGAGTGGATTTCCTGAAGGAGTAGGCAAAGAGGGAAAAAAATAGGGAAGAGATTGATTGATCCATGTTGTAAGCAATAGTTACAGAATAGTGGAAGAGGGCTGTGGGAGAAAAAAAAGGGAGGGATTATTGAAATCAAAGAAAGAGAAAAGTGAGGTGGGTCCGACACCAGGATTCTGAGATACTACAGAAGCCAAGTGAGCACAGGAGTGACTTTCTGTGTGAAATGCATCTGAGAGACTGAAGATAATAGAATTGAAAAAATATCACTGAATCTAGCAACAATCTAGATAATCTTGACCTCAGGAAAACAAATCTCTATGGATAGTTAAGATAGTATGTGGATAGTTAGGTGATACATCAGTAAAGATATATAAGATCCAGGCTAAAATAGCCTATAGTGTCAGGAAGAAAGGGTAATTTTTCTTTTACAGTATGGCACAGTCTTCTGATTTTTAACATGTTTGTCTTGCTTCACTTTCCTTTTTGTTATTGCTAATTTGCCTGCCTCTAAGAATATCCTCTTGCACTTTCTAAAATTTTATTAAAGACACACAGGAGTGGGTGTATTGTATATTCAAGCCAGGTATAATTGTTTAAAAACGTTAAGTAATTTGTGTTAGATGGACAAGTGGCTCTGGCCCAATGATAAAGGATATGTTGAGTTTATTTTTGACATTGTAAGATAATTGTCTGCTTATTACTTGTCTGTGCTCTTTTTTTCAAGGTTATCAGATATATAGTATCTGAATGACTGAATTGTTCCCCCACATAAGACTTCTGTTTTTTTTCCTGAAAGATCTATGATACAGGCCCTTGAGATATCACCCTGTATAAAGGCTGGAAAATGAAAGTCACTGAGAATTTCTCCTGGAAGCTTATCATTGTGAACCACTGAGAACCACTGAAATAATTCCTTAGAAACTTCCTCTTTTTATTCCTTTGACTAGAAACAAATATTTTAAGAACTTTCCCATTAGAAATTTGAGAGTAACTAATTTCTTACTTCTTAATCAAATCTATAGGTAGAATGGCATGCATTGTTTAAAACAGATCCCACATTTGTACACAGTGTATTAAATGACTTCCATTTCAAATGATGAAAGTGGTTTAAATACTGGCTCCAGATTCAAGAACATTTAGTTTTCAGAACCTGGATACCTATTGCTCAAATATAGTCATATTTTAAAATGTACACTTTAGATGCCAAAAAGGCTGGCAGTTTTCTTATAAGACATACTACTATTTCATCAATCATATTTTTTTAATGCTGCTGCTAGAACTGGTATATGCTCTATCAGTAAGTTTTAATTTTACATCTATTCATTTGAAATATGTATCCAAAGCCTTTAAAAACATCATAAAAGAATAATACTTATTATATGGATTTGGCAGTATCTGTTGCATCGTTCACTATTTTAAAAAGAAATAGTTAAACACTGATTAATTACTTAATCCAACAAAAAAGAACATATCTATGACTTTGGATTATTTTGTAGAGAGATAAATCTATTCTTATGATTGCTTTAAATTCACTTTCGTTTAACAGATAGAGTGGCACATGAAAAGAATGGCATTTCTGACATGCTTATTAACATTCTCTAAGGATTAAAAATAAAAATCTAATAATGATAGCTAGAAGTTATTTCTATGTGTATTTTACTATAAAGCACTGTTATTAGTGATGGACACCACTAAAATGTCTAGTTTCTTTGTGCAGATAAGCCTTATAGGGTTTGAAGGTTAATCTGAAGTTTCTCTAAACCAATTCTTCAAGCAAATTTTACTGAACATTTCACAAACTCAGCTCTTTTGCTTTCTCTGTAATTTGTTCCTTTCAGGTTATACTAAAATAAGGTTTTTGTCCTGAGGCATATAAATATTTATAAGAATAAAAGGAGAACCCTAAAAAAAACTTTAAATATTATGATTCTCATTCACTTTTTTTGTTGTTACATAAAAATATAAAGCAATAAAATGTTAGGTTAGAGCCATACCACAATGTGTATATAAGGCCGTTTCTTAAAAGTAAAATTTATTTGAGTGATCAAAAATTCATCATCTATATCTAACCACTACCAAAGGAAAGGGGCAGCATAATTATTTTTCTGGGACCCCAGGTACAAATGAGTCAATTCGAAGAAAACTGAGACCTAAGACAGACATATGGTCAACCAAGTTACAATTTTAAAAAATGCAAGATAAACTGTGGTCTTGGTAACAGAAAAATATGAGTGAGAATCTGAGATAATAAGAACAAAGAGATGGGAAGCAATGCTGGGGGAAGAAACACAGAGACCTATAACTTGCATTCAGAGAATGAAATTCCCAAAATAAGAATATACAAGGGAATAAATGGTAGTGATTTATTGGGAAATTCAGGACTCTCAAATAAACATTTTCCTTAGAAAATATAGCATCCTAAAATAAACTATAGTATTGGAAAGGTAAAAATAAATCCTGGAGGCAGTGAATTATAGGATTAGAGTTTTTCATAAAACACCCGGACAAAAATAGAGAACCAGGCCATGTAGGTAGGTGATGCTACCCCCAAGAGTGGAGCAGAGCCCAAATGAATATCTGCTGGACCTTAGATGAATTCTTGTCAGACACTAGGAATTGGAATGAGTGTTGTGGGTACCACACTAACCTCAATCTATGCAACAGAGAATATATTTGACAAGTATCCAGTTGAACAAAGTGTAAAAACAATGGTTTTATAGCCATTAACTTGCATTGGTCAAGAGTTTATGTGTAAGAAGGAGAAATGAGAAAGCTGAACACGAAGTTTATGAAATAAGATTGAAAATTTTAAAAATTGGACCACTTTAGTGAACATTCAGGGAAATAACTTCTCCCTAGATATAAGTTACAAAACCATAAATATTTAGAAAACTATTTGTAATCACAACAATTGACAAGACATGGCTATTTGAAGTAGCAGGAGACAGACATCCTAAAGGGGAGAACAGGTAAAATTTTTAAACATCAGGATAAATGTAAAGACAATGAGATAAATAAGGTTAAAATGACTAAAGAAAATTAAAATTAAAAAAATAACATTCTCAACTACCGTCAGTTAAAACAGAATTGACTTCCAAGAAATCAGCTTAGTAAAGTAGAGGAAAAAATTAGAAATTTTCTCAGAATTCAGAGAAAAACTCAAAGACCTTAAAATGATGCAAGAGAAGATAAAAGATATGGGAATAAACAACAAAGCTCCAATGTAAGAATTGGACATATTCCTAAGGAATAAACGAAAACAATCAAAATAGAAGCACTAGTAAAAGACAATATAAAAATCTTTTTCTGATTAAAGGTAGAATTTGGCTTCCCAATGGCAGACTAACTTGTTTCAGAATAATTATATCACAGAGAACAACTAGAAAGATACATATATTTTTGAACCTGCTTGAAAGAATGCGGGTGTTACCTAGTCAAAGAAGGCCTGCATGACAATATTCTAGAGAGACGAGCAGCTCTGAGAAATGTCTGCAGATTTAGTTAAATTAAGTTCATTGGTTGGGTTGGGTACGTCTTGTCTTCTAGAACTGGCAATGAAATCCATTTCTGGAGAAATGATCATTAGGTACAGTTGTCTGGGTATAGTGGTTACCAAAATACCTTGAGCATAATGAACGCAAGTGAAAACATAGAAAATATTGGTTGATTCTAGATTAATTATTACGTGAACCCTGGGGAAAACTGGACTGCTTCATAATAAACAGATCATTGAAGAAAATGGACATAACAATGAAGCTGTCATTTAGTCAAATAAAACAGTAATCAGTAAAAATATATAATAATAGAATTCATAAATATTAAGAGAAAAATAAGATGAATTATTTTCAAAATATTGTAATGAATATCAAGATACGATATACTAACATACAGAGCATAATCATCATATTGTGTACAAATAAAAGATTATATTACTCTCTAACAGTTGAAAGGCTATATTTACTTTTTATTTTATTATCTCTATTTTATTCAAGTGTCATAAACAAAAGAAATCAAAGTATTTTACAAATGTGAAAATTTATTGGGAATCTTATTGATCAATACTCACAGAAACATTTCCTGTCAAGGTCAAATGATAACCTCAGAATACACAAAGTAAATAACAGCCAAAAGTTGCAATTTCAAGGATTCACTTTTAGTTTACTATGACTCTGGCATTGTTTCAATTTCTAATGGTGACACTGCAATGTTAGCTATAATCGAATAGCAGTGACAGATGCTCTTACAGGCCTATGCTTCAAATGACTTATTTAAAGCCTTGAAATGTGTATACAGATATGCATTGTTCAACTACTGTCACTATCCTATCTGCTCTCAAAAATTCATGAAAAAAATGACATGTTAATTTATTTTGTAAATGAACGAAGAAAAACATTTCAAATAGCATGGAGAGAGGCAATAATCTATTAAAATCAAGTCGAAGAAAAGAAATGAAAAGGTGCCATCAATTCAGCTATTTATTTATTCAAAGACAGTGTCTAAATGAGCCATAACTGACACCAGAGGCATTCAGCTACATATTTTAATGTCATATCAAATTTACTGGCATACTAAGTGTATAAACAATATATTTGCATCATATTAGTGACAAATGTCATGTTAATACCATAGCAAAATGACTACAAGAGGATTTCATAACTTATTTACAGAATGTGTTTCTAGGTACAAGAATTCATTTAGCATTGTCAAACAACCTGAGAGAATTAAAGGAACTTTCAACCTTTGGCTAGAGAAATTTTACCTCATAGCACATATGCCATTTATATTTCTAATGTAATAAATTCTTGATGTTCTTCCTGTGTTTTGTAGAGTCAACCATCCTTTTTTTTATATAAATTTATTTATTTTATTTATTTATTTTTGGTGGCGTTGGGTCTCCGTTGCTGCACGTGGGCTTTCACAGTTGTGGCGAGCGGGGGCTACTCTTCGTTGCAGTGTGTGGGCTTCTCATTGTTCTGGAGCACAGGCTCTAGGCACGTGGGCTTCAGTAGCTGTGGTGCTCGGACTTAGTTGGCTCGGCGGCATGTGGGATCTTCTCGGACCAGGGCTTGAACCCGTGTTCCCTGCATTGGCAGGTGGATTCTTAACCACTGTGCCACCAGGGAAGCCCAGAGTCAACCATTCTTATTAGGTTCCCTTTAGCATTTCTGGGTAAGAGCTGACATTTGAACCTATATTTCTGACATGTATCAATGCCCTCAAAACTTCTCCTAAATGGTTAATGTTTTCTTTTTACTGAAATCTCCTTTTAAGAAAAGTCAGGTCACCAGAAATACTTCAGTCCTTCCCCTTCTGTACACTTGGGACATGGTTATCTTTCCTACATGAGTATAAATCTGTTCTTCTCTCTTCTGACCTTCCTGAGATTCCCTTTATCTACCTGGGACATTGAAACCTGAGAATCATCAGGCAGCTGTGCACCATGAAACTACAATTTCTTGTCCCATGAGAAATGGTTTCGTAATAAATGTCTCCTGTACCAAACTGTTTCCCAAATTGTTAAAAGTTACACGTCTGAACCAACACAAGCACTAACAGGATGACTCAATTTTAAAATATTTTACATGATATTAAAAACCATTAAGCTGTTTTAAGGAAAATAGACTTAAAAGAAGTTTTTACCTTTATAGACAATTAAAACAATCATTTGGTTGGCTGACTGACAGCAATAGCAGTCTAGTCCTATCTGATAGAACAAATTCACAGAGAAATATATTTATTAAACTCATGTTAAATGCCTCTCTTCTGTAAAAATAATTCTGGAAGAATAAGGCTAAAGGACCACCATGCACTTCTCTTGAAATTTACTTTCAAGTTATACTAAACTCTAAGAAAATTCTTTACTCCCATCTTTGTAAAAATAGCCATTAATGGTACATGTAGAAAACAAAAAATGATGTACTCTTTTTTTTTTTCCTTATAAGGCATTTGCATTTCTGACAACTCTGTATTTCAACTATGAATTTGTTCACTGACTTCAACTAAAGCTATCACTGAAGGCTAAGGACAGAGGAGCTTGCAACAGTCAATCTGAGTTTCAAACATCACAGCTCCCGGTAACCAAGTTTTTCCACTCAAAATCATTACCACTTTCTACATGAGACAGGTGAGAGGAAGTTACAGTATCTGTCCCCTTTGCCCTTTTTGATCAAACGCTAATCCACCGCTAATTTTATGTCAAAGATCATATTGCCCTTTCCCGTCCCTGGGCCTGGCAAAAGTCTTCTGGTATCCCCAACAGTAAATACTGGGAGGACTGGCTCAGGGATCATCACGTCCTTCACTCCCAGGAGCCCTCTAACTTTATTTGCAAATTGCAGCTCTGAAAACAATTAGAAGGGGCTGGTCTTGTTCAGTAATGAAAAAGTCCCCTTACGTTTGTTTCCCTTAGGACAAAGACTCTTCTGTTATACTTTTGCATCATAAAAAAAGGGCAGACCTTGTTCCCAGGTGCGTTCCTGCCTCATCTTATGTGAAGTGCACCTCCTTCTTTGAGGGGGAAAAACAAGGAATGTAATCCCTTTTAGAGTACCCTTTGATCACTGGTAGTTTTGCCCATTATAGAAGTGGTTTGAACAAATAAGTCTCTAAGATCCTTGAGATTCAGAACTTAGAGAAACTTTCATTCACGAAATCATCACCACTAAAAAAATCCAAAGGTAAGAGAACTGAGCTGCACTGTTCTAAAGATAATGCCAAATTCAAAATGTCATCTTTTGCAACGTGAAAAGAGAATTAGGATTCCTCCATAAGCATACAAGTAATGTAGGGTTTTCAAGCTTTTTTTTCTTGGAGACACAGAAAAGGGGTTACATCATATTATACAGGATAACGTCCTAGAAATCTTTTTTTTTTTTTTAATTGTAGTTGATTTATGTCATGTTAGTTTCTGGTGTACAGCACAGTGATTCAGTTATACATATATATATAGCTTGTCTTTTTCAGATTCTTTTCCCTTATAGGTTATTACAAAATACTGAGTATAGTTCCCTGTGTACAAATCCTCTTTAAACATCTTTTTCCCCAACTGCCATTCTCTGGTGCAGCTGCCTCATCTCTCTTTTCTAATCCTCTCTCCCTACCAGTTACACAAACTAAACCTTTCTCCTCTACTACACTTTTGTCCACGCTGCAAGTAAAGGCTTTTCTCCACTTTTCATCTTCCTGCCTTCTAGAAGGGCAAGAGGATTGTAAAAATTTATGATTTGGTATTTTTCTGTTTTCACCATCAGTAAAGAAAAGAGACATCTAATAAAGACTAATGTAATTTGCCAGTAGTCTTATGATAGTACAGCTCTTCAAATTCTGTACATGAAAACTTGCATTTAAGGAAAAAACAGCACTTTTGCTTTTCAACTGTTAGAAATATACTATGGGCATATTATACAAAGCTACATGGAGTCCTGACTGACCAGTAACTAAGCATAGTAGATGTTACCCAAACACCTCATGCTGTTGGTCTTATTAAATAACTTCTCTTCTGAGTACAAAACATAGTTAGGGAAAATCATATTTAAAAAATACCCTAAGAGGCTGCATACTAATTCTTTAAAAAGTATAAAATGATGTTTCCTACTTTCCCAAGTCTTAGACAAATAGTGTTATAAATTTACCTCATGAAAGATGGATTTCAATGAAGCCTGCTTTATTGTTTCTATTTTAAAATGGGGCTAGATGGAAGAAATTCTGATTGTTAAGTATTAGGAAAAGGGGCTTCCCTGGTGGCGCAGTGGTTAAGAGTCCGCCTGTCGATGCAGGGGACATGGGTTCGTGCCCCGGTCCGGGAGGATCCCACATGCCACGGAGTGGCTGGGCCCGTGAGCCATGGCCGCTGAGCCTGCGCATCCGGAGCCTGTGCTCCGCAGCGGGAGAGGCCACGACAGTGAGAGGCCCGTTTACAAAAAAGAAAAAAAAAAAAAAAATTAGGAAAAGAAAATCCCAACTTGGAAAAAAGAAACTTTCCCCATTTCAAATCCAGCATTAAAAAAGCTGTTTTTCTTAAGTCCTCTTTTTTGTATACCTCTTGTCTTCTATTACAGGGTTGACAAACTACATCCTACAAGTTGAATCTGGCCACCACTGATTTTTGTAAATAAAGTTTTATTGGTGCACAGCAATACCACTATTTACATAACATCAATAGTTCCTTCAGAGTTAGTTTCAGTAGAGACCTTATGATCCTCAAAGCCTAAAATATTTACTATCTGATCCTTTACATAAAAACTTAGCCAAACTGCTCCATTATACTTCATTAATAACAGAAAATTTGTTTTAAATCTACTTACTACAAGAATTGTCTTTTCACTTTTTCTCATAAATTTAATTTTCTTTATCTACTGCATAAAGACAGTATACTACAAAAGTCCTTCAAAATTCAATAAATGAATCTCACATGTATTAAAATGCCATCTAAAGCTAAGTGCCAATACTTTACTCATTTAAGACAGTTTTCTTTTATTCACTTGTGAATTAGGAACACTGAAGAGAAGACTTTGAGTATCTAACAAATCTCTTAAAATTCAAGGGTAAACTCACAAGTGCTGTGTGTAGATTTTTTTAATTGTTATAAAGTTAACTGTACTAAGAATGTTCTTCACATGAAATTATTTTCTTGTGGTTAAATGTTAATCCGTTTTGCATATAACTTCCAAATATTATGGGTGAGAACATAGTTTTCTCTAAAAAGTCAATTCAAATTGGATACTTATCTTTTTCAGCCTAAAGTTTCCCACATAGTTCTTGTTTTTTATATTATAGGTGATTTTAACAAAAGCATTGTCTCAGCTAGGGCTGCCATAAGACTGTGGCTTAAACAACAGAAATTTATTTTTTCTCAGTTCTGGAGGATAGAAGTACAAGATCAAGGGGTTGGCAGTGTTGGTTCCTTTTGAGGGCCATGAGAAGAAGGCATGTTCCCACCCTCTTTACTTGGCTTGTGGATGGCTATCTTCTTCTGTCTTTACATTGTCTTCCCTCTGTCTCTGTATCCAAATTTTCTCTTCTTAGGAGGACACCAGTCATATTGCATTAGGTCTCAACACAATGACTTCATTTTAATTTAATTACCTCTCAAAAAACTCTACAAATAGAGCTACATTCTGAGGGACTGGAGGTTAGGACTTCAATATGTGAACTTTTGTGGGGACATAATTCAGCCCATAACAAGCATAGTGCTAAATATTTAGGGAGTAATGAGTTTCACATAAAATGTGCACCTGCGAATCTTTACATTATAAGCCTAATTATAAAATTTTTGAATTTTACATCTGAATAAATGCTGTAACTTATCTTACTATTACCTCATAGTGTCATAACTTTCCTAATTTTCTGACTGTGTTATTCTACCCCTTTTTATAATTGTTGATTCTGACACAGTCTAGCATTCAGAACTCTCAAATAATCTTGGCTTTGTTAAAATGGTATAGCCATAAGAAAAAAATACTTTGCACAATTAGCTTAACTTCTTAGAGAAACACTGTATCTTGGACATAAAAAAATAAAAGAGATGAAACTGATGCAATTTTATTGGAGTTTTTTAGAGTCATAATTTTCCAGGAATAACTTACTATATAAAATTCCTATTGAAGACTATACAAAATTAGGAATGTTAAATATCTTTGATAAATCTATGTAAATTTTCAATTACAATCTCTGACGTTGAACTGGATTGAATCAGATGTCTTTGCTTCATGAGGTTTATCCAACATTGTTATTTTTTGTTATGTACTTGATGAATTACAATTTAAGAAAAGTAGCAGGTCTAAACATGTGAAGATATAACCTAAAAATGTCAATATTTAAATATCTTCTTGAGAATTCTGTTATGTCAAGAGACCTAGTTACAAGTAATACCATTTTGATATTTCAATTTTTGTTACTTGTTTAGTTGCATCTTGTTTTTAATCATTCTCTCCACGAGTCAGCTTCCTTGGGGCTTTAAGGAGGAGACTTCCACAATTTACTGTGGGTAATGAAGATTTCTTGGGAGGATATGCTAAATGCACACAGGAAGTTACCTCATAAGTAACACTAGCTCCTAGCTCTTCCAACACGAGGATATGCAATTGGCTTCAAAGAGAACTGGAAAAGTAACTACTTGGGTGAAGCAATGACTTGAGCACAGGTGATCTGATTTCTTACCCTCACTGGTAAATAACTGGCTATGGACCAATAGCCTGCTGTCTGGTATGGAGCACACCCCCTATTGGCAGATTTGATGCCAATGCCTGCTGAGGTTCGCTATATCCCTCACACGTAGCCTATGTATGGTAACTCCTCCCCACATGTGCTTCAGCTCCCTTTTCAATTAGCTGTAGAGTTGTAGCATTCCTTTTACCTGCTTCATGATTTACAGTACTTTAAGGAGAGACAGTGGCAGGGCCACTCTCTTAAAGAGTAGCTGTAAGGGGCTTCCCTGGTGGCACAGTGGTTAACAATCCACCTGCCAGTGCAGGGGACATGGGTTCAAGCCCTGGTCCGGGAAGATCCCACATGCTGCGGAGCAACTAAGCCCGTGCACCACAACTACTGAGCCTGTGTGCCACAACTACTGAAGCCTGCATGCCTAGAGCCTGTGCTCCACAACAAGAGAAGCCACTGCAATGAGAAGCCTGCGCACTGCAACAAAGAGTAGCCCCCACTCTCAGCAACTAGAGAAAAACCCGCGTGCAGCAGCGAAGACACAATGCAGCCAAAAATTAAATAAATGAATAAATAAATTTATATAAAAAAAAAGAGTAGCTGTGTGTGTGTCATCTCTTGGGGTTTTATGAGCTCATCTTTCAGCCTCCTGAATATACTCAGAAACAGAAGATACCCAGAAATTCAGTGATGCAATAAAATACACTGTACTGACCTCTGAGAAAGAGTAGCATGTTTAAAGAGTAACATGTTTCAGAAGTAAGGAAAGAGGTCCTCAGTATGATTTTCTAGTAAGTCTGCTGTTACTATAATCAGGTAAAGCATTTTTTTTTTTTTAAGGACAGTAGAGGAGAAAAAAATTATATGTAAGGGCTTCCCTGGTGGCACAGTGGTTGAGAATCCGCCTGCCGATACAGGGGACACGGGTTCGTGCCCTGGTCCGGGAGGGTCCCACATGCCGCAGAACGGCTGGGCCCGTGAGCCATGGCCGCTGAGCCTGCGCATCCGGAGCCTGTGCTCTGCAATGGGAGAGGCCACAGCAGTGAGAGGCCCGCGTACCACAAAAAAAAAAAAAAAAAAAAATTATATGTAACATGTAAATTATGTTCTGATAAAAACAAAAAAGCAGACTTTTAAATTTTTTGCTTTTAATAGATTAGAGAGTTAACATAGAAAATGAATACAGCAAATGCTGAGTTGTTAGCTTCCATATAAGAGACTCAGTTCAGATCTTCAGGAAATTTACTTGTAAAATTAAATTGAATGAGCAATGTAAATGAACTGAAAATTCTATTAAAGAACATAAATAAAACATAATATAGTTGCAGTTTGTCAATTTGAATGGAGTCAGAAATTGGAGTCCAAAAACAATGATGATTTGAAGTAGCCTTATTTAATATTTACATTTAAAGACATAAAATAGAAGACCTTAATTTTAGCTGAATTTACATGTATGATACTGGATTTTTATATGTTTTAAAACTGAAGAGGCATAAATACATAAGTAAAACAAATGAAATTTGGAAAAGAGTTAGCCAACGTATAGCATGTTTTATCATTGGTAATTGCCTGGAATGTTTTTGGCAAAAGAATATGAAAAGTAGTAAATACGGAACAGCCAAACCTTAATATACAATCAGGACTAGAAGGTAAAAGATCTCTGTTATTTGTTTGATATTTATCCTTAATTATTTTATCTTCTCTGGAATGTTTATTCTCATTCCTGGGAATAACTGATATAGTTTCAAGGTAGTTATCTATGTCTTTTAGTATAAACTTATGAAAGTTATTTACAGTCATTGGTCAATGCACATTCCACCAATGTCAGCATTTTAACATAGTGAAAAAATCATTAACTTCTCTATAATTGCTAATTTGACTAAACTGACTTGGTAATAATCAGGTCTAACCATTTGGTTCAGTCAAATTAAGTGATAAAACATCCCCAGAATGTGACCATTACACAAGGCCCATCCTTGACCATTTTTATGTTTTCATTTTAAGTATTCTCTCTCATGCAACTCAAGACACCTTCACCATCTATACGCTGATGACTCACAGATCAGGAACTTGAGTTTGGATGCTTCTCCTCCCTCCGGTTTCATACTAAACAACAATACGCGGATGTCTGACAGATACTTCAAACTCAGCTGCTCCAAAGCAAAGATCATATTCTTTGGGGTTATGCCAACTTTTGAGGTATAATGTATACACAATAAAATATATTAATTTTAGGTGTACAATTTAATGAGTTTTAAAAAAATGAGGATATAGGGGCTTCCCTGGTGGCGCAGTGGTTGAGAATCCGCCTGCCGATGCAGGGGACACGGGTTCGTGCCCCGGTCTGGGAAGATCCCACATGCCGCGGAGTGGCTG